>NC_041059.1:21014063-21344897 GCF_900634775.1 Gouania willdenowi
CTTTTGTTTTGAACAGCTATTTGGAGAAGAAGCGACTACTGTTTCCTCGTTTCTTTTTTGTGTCTGACCCGGCGCTGTTGGAGATCTTGGGCCAGGCTTCTGACTCCCACACCATCCAGGCCCACCTTCTCAATGTCTTTGATAACATAAAGAGTGTCCGATTTCATGAGAAGGTGAATTATACATAAACACGACAACTGCGGGACCAAGGAAAGACTCTCAAACCATGATGATTAAGCAGTTATTTTATTCTGGCAAGATTAATAGTTTAGCTGATAGACAGATGGAGCTAACATTGAGGTTTAGAACTAGTTAAAAGAAGTAGCTTGTTTTAAGTATAGCCATTAGTATGTGCTTAACTATCATAAGATTTACGGAAGCTGTAACAAAGCAGCAGTTTCGAGAGCATACCAGAAGTTTTGTGGTTAAGAGTTCACTAATCTTAACAACCAATAGGACTGGAAAAAGATGAGTAACAGACTCACAACTCATAGCACAAGCAAAAGGTTGAATAGATGACCAAAGCAGTTAAGCCAGAAGCTTTCGGGGATGTGAAACTTGAGGGAATAACTCAAAAATACTCAGGAAATATAACCACAAACAAGCTGTGATAAACGGCCCTTGCCTTTGTTGCGCCGCCATCCAACATTTTTGATTTTGTTTTCCATATTAAATTGTCTTCACTCTGGAGGAGGTGCTAACATGCCAATTTCTGTATTTCCACAATGAGCTGGTTTAGGGCTGAGAGTTTAACAACTGATTTACATTTGATGCAAATCAAAGTTTGTATGTGCAAATTCTAGCATTTTCAAGAAAATTTAATTTTTAAAAGGTTTTGGCCAAAATGTAAGTTATCAAAAATCTATAGATAACTGTTGATGTTCCACTTCTCTAGATGATCTCCAGCGATTTTGAGGCCGTCAGTGAAACGCAATAGGAGGGGTGTGTTGAAATGCGTTTGCTCCATATTAAATTATCTTCACTCTGTAGGGGGCGCTAACTTGCCAATGTCGGTTTTTCTACATTGAGCTGGTTTAGGGCCGGGAGTTTAACAACTGAGTCACATTTAATGCAAATTGGAGTTCGTATGTGCAAATGGGAGCATTTTCCATAAATGTTATATTTTGTCATTTTTGCCCAAAATTCATGGCTGCTTCCTGCAAACACCGTAAAAGTTATAAGAAATCCATGGATCTCGTTCGATGTCCCACTTCTCTAGATGATCTCCAGTGATTTTGAACCCCATCAATGAAACGCCCTAGGAGAAATGCGTTAAAATACAACGTATTATTGCTATTTTACAATTTTCAATTTTCAATTCAAGATTCTGGACTTCCTGTGTAATTTTTGGCGTGGTCTTAATAATATTTTTTACTTGTCTTGTCATGGTCTACTTTCATGATTCTACAATGACTTTTTTTTTTTTTTTTCTCAATTCCTTTCTTGTAAGACATTTTCAGCGTACTTGGGGGTGCTGGCGCATCAAATTTTTGCATTTTTAAAATCTGAAATAGCCAGAAATCAGAAAAGTGCGCTATTGAATTTTGTTTGAAGTTTTGAGACTCTATATAATGGTTCAGTGGGTGAAAAGTAGGTGAGTTGGTTCCGACACCTGGAAACAAAGCAGAAAGAAAAAAAGAAAGAACAATATTCCAGCCCAATAACAATGTTTCCCCCTTTTTGAGTACCATGAACTATACATTTTCGGCAAACGCAGAGGCATGCCTACAACATGACAAGGGTCCTTGGTCACCGATGGGCACGTGGCGCTCACATAGGCTCCGCCCCTTCCCTCGTAGTGTGGCCACTACGAGAGCAAGAGGCCCTTCGCCAGCTCATGGCGCACGAGCCTAATTAAAGCTGCAGTATGTAAGAGAGCTGTGTGGCGGGGCAGGTGCTCACAGCAGCAGCCGCTGCACAGGGCAGCAACTACAGAGTCACACATGCATTGTTATCAGAGTCTCAGTCTAAAACATCAGAAAAATATCCAATAATACAAGATAAAGTCCCTACATCTGTCTCTTGTCTTTATTAAGAAAAAAGTTGCTAAGGGTTTCACAGTTGTGTAAGTTCATGAGGATACCGGTCTCATTATTCTACATACTCCAGCTTTAACAAGTTTAAATTTGAGTTCATGTTTTAACAAATTTATATGAGAAAATAAAAATTTCTCCAGCCCTAAAATATCAACTGTGCCTAATGTTTCAGGTATATGATCGCATTCTGGCCGTGTCATCACGAGAAGGCGAGACCATAGAGCTGGAGCATCCAGTTACAGCTGAAGGAAATGTGGAGGTCTGGCTCAGTGCTCTTCTGAAGGAATCCCAAAGGTCTTTGCATCAAGTGATCCGACATGCTGCTCTGACAATCCAGGACACTGGATTTCAGCTCATTGACTTCCTCAATTCCTTTCCTGCTCAAGTATGTCATGACAAATTACAGACGAGCAAAACCTTAACAGCTATTTTCATTCTAAGACTGCACATGAAGCACTAAATCTGTCCTGGTCTGTGATCTAGGTGGGATTGCTTGGTATTCAGATGATATGGACCAGGGACTCAGAGGAGGCTCTCACCAACGTACGATATGATCGGCGCATTATGGCAAAAACCAACCAACTCTTTCTAGATTTGCTTAACACACTGATTGACATGACGACTAAAGATCTTGGGACAGTGGAGAGGATCAAATATGAGACACTCATCACGATCCATGTTCACCAGAGGGACATATTTGATGACTTGGTAAGGTGGCGTTAAGCATGCATGGAACAGGGAATTGTTTGAGTCTTATGAACTATTTCTCATTAATTTATTTGAAATTCTAAAGCCGTCAGTCTTAGATAAACAAAGCATTCCTCACCATCTATTTGGCGCTTTAAGAGGAAGCAAGAGTAGCAAAAATGCATGCTCGGGTCACTGTGTGCACTTTGAGGACCCAGATGCAGAGAGGGAGACTGAGCATGAGTAGCATTATAAATACCAATTAATTATTTCATACCATCAAAAGAAAAATAAACAGAGGCCGTGAGCAAACACACTGTGACAAAACTCAGGAACTAAAATAAAACATGATTTTATTTGAACCCACAAACGTCAGAGCTTGATGATTAATACATTTATCTGTTTATCTTTGCATATCTTTTAAGAAATAGAGGAAGAGTTGCTGTTGGTTAAAGACAATTAAATCACATTATACCAAACAACTGTTTGCATGTTAATCCAGTTTACATAACACAACGGCTGTACATTGTGGGCCTCCCTAAAGTTTAGCAAAGTTGGACAAGGTCATGCTCAAAATTAAAAGTGTTTTATAACTTCTGCGTTCATTTACATTGTCTCTGGCTTATAAGAGCAAGAATTAAGTAAATTGTGTTAAATATTCAAATTCCCAAAGGCAATGAAAATTTGATGTGTTAATGCATTGAGTAAATCCAGTTAACGTCCTTGAGGAAGACAGGTAATAATTTTGAAAAAAGGTTTTTCTCTGAGTCTTCACTTCTGAAAGTGCGTACAATTTAAGTCCTCATTAATTCACTCCCTCCACATCGTTCTCCATAATGCCTCTTGAAGGCATTTTCATGGCCGCCCTTTTTTTGTTCTATTATTCCTACCCATTTCCTGCCCGTCTCTATTCAAACCACTCTTTTAAAAGGACATACCTTTCATCGAATGCCCCTTATTTTGATAACTTACCATTTTCTCCTCTTTTGTTTGATCTTTGCTCTCTATCTATCTCCACTGCCATGGTAGTGCCGGCAGCACGTCAAAAGCCCCCATGACTTTGAGTGGTTAAAGCAGTGCCGTTTCTACTTCAATGAGGACTCAGACAAGATGATCATCAACATCACAGATGTGGGTTTTGTCTATCAGAATGAGTTCCTGGGATGCACTGAAAGGCTTGTCATTACACCTTTGACTGACAGGTGAGAAGCAATCAATACAGACTTGTGCTTTTTTCTTTCATATTTCCATATGCCCTCTAAATTCCAATTTTATGGATTTTAACTACAGTATACATGCTGACAAAGCCTGCACGGGTAACTGGTACGTGTGATGTGAAAGTCCATAAACGTAAATCCTTCTCCTATTCCTATTAAGCAGTCATTTAAAAAAAAAAAAGTGTATCGGTAAATCTTTGCAGAAGTTAATTGGTAAGACCAGTGCATAACGCAGATATTGGCAGAAGCACATCATTATTTCTATTCAGTTTTGTTTCCTGTCTCTGATGGATGGCTTCATAGTAGCAGCAGCAGAGACCAAATTATCACAAACGCCTGCATTGAGGTCATTTCCTTTGAATGCACCACATCAGTAAAAATAGACTTACTGTATATGAAGGACTAACAAGATGACGGCAAGTAAAGAAAAGAAAAAAACCCTCAGAGAGTGAATTTAGGATCAGACTGGGAACAAGAATTCAAAAACAACTCAGAAATCCACAATAATAGATTTTTCTTCATCCTCTTCTTCTGAGCAAGGTACAAAATGTACAAATAAAATATTGCTAATTGAATAACCAGGAAGAACAAAAGGAATGACCTCACCTCACTCTAATGCAACAGTTACGTGGTCTAATGAGGTGCGTAGTGTAATCATTTTTAATACGAGGCCTACAGTATAGATGTTAGATCATATCTTTTTTGGGGGGATTTATTTTGCCAGCATATTTTCACAAAATGCCTGCTTTTCATCAGATGTTACATCACCTTAGCACAGGCTCTTGGTATGAGTATGGGAGGAGCTCCTGCTGGTCCCGCGGGGACAGGTAAGACTTTATAATCCTATCTTTTGCTTTTATGTCACAATAAAAATGTTTATTTGCCAAATTTTGGAAAGAAAAAAAACTAAAATATTATAATATTCAAACAAAAATAGTTATTACCATCATTCAGAAAATGGAGGTTTTTTTAAATTTGACTTTCCCCCCTTTATTTAGGAAAAACAGAGACTATTAAAGACATGGGCCGCTGTCTGGGAAAGTATGTTGTTGTCTTCAACTGCTCTGATCAGATGGACTTCAGAGGCTTAGGCAGAATATTTAAAGGTAAAAGTCACCAAGCAAATCATGAAAAATATGTACTATTTCATCAGTAATCCGTATGAATGCACATTTATAACTAAAAAGGGATATATAATTATGTCATTCCTAGGTCTTGCTCAGTCTGGTTCATGGGGCTGTTTTGACGAGTTCAACCGCATCGACCTCCCAGTTTTGTCTGTGGCAGCCCAACAGATCGCAATAGTTCTCACCTGCAAGAAGGAACGACGCAAAAACTTTGTTTTCACAGATGGAGACAACGTGGAAATGAACCCAGAGTTTGGTGTCTTCCTTACAATGGTTAGCATTTTAAAACCTAGGGCAGATGTGTCAAACCCAAGGCCCGGGAGCCAAATCCGGCCCTTTAGAGCATCTAATTCGGCCCGCAGGAGAAAACGCGAATTATTGTTTAAATTACCAAATAATCCAGTTGTAGAAATCTTAAATTCACCAATTTAATGAAATTTATATATATCAGAAATGTATATATCACATGAATGCAGTCCTTTTTAATCGCAAATTGTGCAAAGAACTCTCAATTTTTCCACAAATCTTGCAAATTCTCACAAACAATTCCTCAAATTTACTCTATATTGCACAAGTTGAACTGATATTGGAAACTAGGGCAAAATTATGTCAAAATTGTTCTGTTTTTCCCACATGAGATCAAACTGATCCATATTTGGCCCCTGAACTAAGATGAGTTTGACAGTTAGAGGGATCCAAAGAGTAAAGTTTTATTTCTAAAATGTTTTATTCTTTTCTTTTGGTTGGCAAAATTAAAGCAAAACTAAGTAACTCGTGCTTAGCGCTCCCCCGTAAAGGTCTATTTTGGTTATGTCACTGTCATTAAAACTCTGCATTCCCGCCTCCTGCCCCACCCCACAGCTACATGAGCACCTTTGCTCTCCCAAGACGGTAGCAACCGATCACTGAAAAATCCTAGTACAACAGTGACACTAAGGGTGCTTTCACACATATAGTCCCATGTGAACAGTATGAGGAAGAGAGACAAGTGAAATAAATGAATGATGCGGGAGTAATACGGAAGGGAGTGTAGAAAGACCCCCCAATCACCCCATAAACACTTGTATTACCCTCACAGGGACTACGAGGAGGATTTATTAAGGTGAAAAAGTTACTTAGTTCTGCTTTAAGTTGAGTTGATTATAAGCCAAATGATGCATTTGAATACCTGCACACAGGAGGACATTTTTTTACATTATTAGATACAGATTATGATGGGCGTGATTACATAACTTTTTTCACGTCGTGGTGTTGGATCACTTTCCTTTCCTTGGCCCAGTTGCTATCCTCAGCAAGTCATTAAACAGAGCAGAGAAGAGATGGGTCGGATGGGTTATCCGTGCATGTCTGTGTGTACACATGTATGTCCACCCAGAAATCAAAGCCTTAGCCCAGTCCACAGGGAGCTAACTAGCTGAAGGATTCTGTACGCTTTGAACTTTAATAACACTCTGAACTTAAACTACTATCACCACAGTAAAGGCGGTGCAGTCAGATATGCAGCACACACACATGGATGTGTATTTATATATATATACACACATATATAAAGATTCTATCCTATTTTTAGAATCCAGGTTACGCAGGACGTCAGGAGCTTCCTGAGAACCTAAAGATTAACTTCCGCTCCGTGGCTATGATGGTTCCTGATCGACAAATTATCATCCGGGTAAAACTGGCCAGCTGTGGGTTTATAGACAACATGGAACTCGCCCGAAAGTTCTTCACTCTGTACAAGCTGTGTGAAGAACAACTGTCCAAGCAGGTAAACAATTTTATTTTTATTTTCAAATGCAGGACATAATAGAATACCTTTTTTCACTCTGGGAGCATTACGTTTATTAATGGTGGGCACAGATTTTCACAACAGTTGTTCAACATCTGACTTCAAAGAGCAGTTAATATGTGTCAAACCCAAGGCCAATTTGACCTGCAGGAGACTGAGAAAACATGAATTATTGTGTAATTACCAAATGATCCATTTGTAGATATCTAAAATTCAACAATATGTGTTTACTTTTGTTTGTATTACATGAATGCCGTCATTTGAAATTGCAAATTGTGGAAAGAAATCAAAATTTTTCCACATATCTTGCAATTTCTCACAAACAATTCCACAAATTTCCTCTTAATGACACAAACATTGGTGACAAAATCAACAATATTTGAAGTGAAGATCCAGCAGGGACTGATTATAAAAACCAGGGCACAACTAATGTTAAAATTGTACTTTTTCCCACCTAAAATCTGTGGCCCACTTGAGATCAAAACTGGTCCATATTTGGCCCCGGAACTAAAATGAGTTCATATTAAGTCCTATCAGAGTGGGTCATTATCAGTACAGCCCTGCACAGTGGGAGGAATCAATGTTCTCAGATTCTGTTGGCACCTTGTGTGTAGTAATTTAAATGGATACATTTAATATGACATCTGTGCTTGTGCAGGTTCACTATGATTTCGGCCTTCGAAACATTCTCTCAGTTTTACGGACGCTGGGAGCTGCAAAGCGAGCCAATCCGAGTGACACAGAGTCCACCATTGTCATGAGGGTCCTGAGGGACATGAATCTTTCAAAATTGGTCAGTAAATAAAACGTGTGGTCAATGTTTTAATCAACAAGATCTGATGAAGTTATATTCTACTGAAATGAATATTTAGACATTTCAGTATTTATAACGTCATTTGGGATGTCAACATCATTTCCACGAAATATTTCTCATCTTTTTAATTTGGTTGACGTGTTTGCTAGATTGATGAGGACGAGCCACTCTTCCTGAGCTTGATTGAAGACCTTTTCCCAGG
Organism: Gouania willdenowi; assembly: GCF_900634775.1. Lineage (NCBI taxonomy): Eukaryota > Metazoa > Chordata > Actinopteri > Blenniiformes > Gobiesocidae > Gouania > Gouania willdenowi. Next base: position 21,021,933 of record NC_041059.1, read on the forward strand.
CATCCAGCTCGACAAAGCGGGCTACCCTGAATTAGAGGCGGCCATTGATAAACAGGTAGGAGGAAACAAAGAATTGATTCTCCTATGTTTGACTGATACATATTGTGTCATTGGCATAATTGATCCACAGAAGGAAACAGAAATAGCAAACAAGGTCAAAGAAGAATATCAATTAAAAAGAAAAGACTGTATAAAGTGTAAGGGCGACATTTCAGCTGTCCTCTGATTTAAAGTCCACGCTGAGATGGGAATGTATAAAAAAACATATTTAATAAAGAAAAGAGCAAAAGATAAACACAATGACCCTCCTCCGCAGGAGGTGACGCGCTGAACCCTGAAAGAGTAAAGCAATATATTTTATAGCTGATGAAGAGGAAGGGGAGGGAGGAAGGATTTTGATGGAAAATGACTGCTTCTACAGAGCTCTGTTTATCAGAACTTTGTTGAGACCTTGAGTAGAGACTGTTTTTTGCTAGCAGCACAATCTGTCTGTATGTACATAATCTAATCTAACATGACTCAGCAAAGGAACAACGTTTCTGTTGAAAAGTACAATGAATAATGCAGTCATCGTGTATAAACACATGAACACACATTTGATGATATGATGATTAATATAACAATTGCCATAACAAAAGCTAATCTTCATTTATTTACTTGAATTTATCAACTTTAAATGTCCATGTATGCTGTAAATACACTTTTCTTCCTCAGGTTGAAGATGCAGGTCTGATCATCCATCCTCCCTGGAAGCTAAAGGTCATCCAGTTGTTTGAGACGCAGAGGGTTCGGCATGGCATGATGGCTTTGGGGCCGAGTGGAGCCGGAAAGACGACCTGCATACACACCTTAATGAAAGCTATGACAGGTGCGTTTTTTTTTTTTTTTATAAATGTTCAAAATGTGATTCAACAATGTTATAACCAGTGTTCAGGTGTGTATGCCTGACCAAATTAACCTACATGCACTTATTTAAATGTTGTTTTGCGCATTTGCTTGCCTAATATTTTGAGATTGGTTCAGTCTGTGTCTCAGAGAGGAGAGGGGAGGGGCTACAGAGACTAGAACTACATGGTGGAGGTGAGGGAAATGAGTAAAAGTAAAAAAGAGCAAAGTTTGGACCCATTTTATTGTCAGTTCCAGAGTAGAATCTTAAACTGAGCCATATAAACATTTCATATCACACAGACAACCTGCAAAAAAACGTGAGAACAATCCATCATTGTTCTCAACGTAACATTAACTGGACTGTATTTTAATTTTGTATAATTTAGTGTAAGCTACAGAAAAAAAAAAGGAAAAAAAAAACCTAAGGATGCACTTGGGAGCCAAAATACTCTATTGTTCTTGAAATATAGGAAAATAGTCAAAAGGAGACTGATGAAATGATGATTACATTTTGTAGGAAAACATAACTTACCGTGTTTTAATTTAACTGTTGTAAGTGCTTAATAAGCTGTTTATTTAATTTTCATTACAAAATTTTGTATTCTATGAAGGATTAAAGAACAGATGCTACATTTTTATAATGTCAGAAGAAAATCGGAAAATTTAAAGGTATAGAGGAGGATTTTCACGAAGTTTAGGAAAGAAACGTCCTCTCCACTTTTTGAAAAAAACACTCTACCTGCTCCCAAGAGGAAACGCCTATTAAACGTGTGCGAGAGAGCGTGCACGAGCCCAGTTTTCCTCGTGCACAGCTCTGTTTACAAGTTGGTGTCGGCATCGCTCCTAAAAGCTTACTTTCACTTTTCCCACTATGTCAGACTCGCCACCGGTAAGTGAAAAGTGTGCATGCGCAGCAAGCAAAAACTAGCTAGGGACGAGCACGTACGACGGCCTTACGTAAACATATCACCAGAATAATTGACAATTAGGAGGACCAATAGTCTCGATGAGCCACCTGGAATCTTAAGCCAAAATAACATCCTCCACAATACCTTTAAAGGGCCCATGTTACGCTAAATCGACTTTTTTGTGCTTTAAACATCATAAAAATGTTTTTTTCATTGATTCCCTCAATCGTTAGTTAGAGGGTGATTTGCTCCTTTCTTACTGCAGGGTGAGCCCAAACACCTTGCTCCAATTTGATGACGCGTTCCCACTTTGATGACGAATTTGGCGCGGCACTGAGCTGGAGAAGCCGCGCCTCCAGGAACCTCTCTGCCGTGATTGACATGTAAACAGACACGCCCACAAAGGTGAACAATTCAGCTTCCTTCGCGCAGTGCTATGTATGTATTTTCTACAGTCTATGTATGAACCGGTGAACGCCCCGCCCCCACGCTCTGTCTCGTGTTTATAAAGCAGCATGAACTCGGCTACGGAGTGGGTGGGAGGAGGGCGGGCCGTCCTCTGGCCTTACATCACCGTGCGGGGAGGAGGAAGTGTGTCCCGTCTATAGACACGCCCACTCATGAATATACATAAGTAGGCTGCGAATCAGTCTGTTTATAGAGTTGCTCAGAAAGTGACTTTTCAGAGGCTAAAACTCTGGAAAACAGGCGAGTTTGGGAAAATAAACCTCAAATACTATGTTTTTAGAGTTCTTAGAACAAATGGAGATGGGCAAAAAAATAGCATGAAATGGGACCTTTAAATATAAAGCCTTTAAGATGTAAGATATGTTTACACCTTTAGAAATAGGCGCCATTACCGCAGAAAATAGTGTTGCTATTTTAATAGGTTTCAATAACTTGGTGTATCTTTCAACATTTGTTGTCATGATGGCATAAAGCAATCTCTGTGAAACTCATATCATAATATGCACTTTCAGATTTGTTGGACGTATGTATCTATTTTCTTACATTTGTATGTGTTCTTTATCCAGAGTGTGGCCATCCCCACAGAGAAATGCGCATGAATCCTAAAGCTATCACAGCTCCTCAAATGTTTGGTCGACTGGATGTGGCAACGAACGACTGGACTGATGGCATCTTTTCTACTCTTTGGAGAAAAACACTCAAAGCCAAAAAAGGTCAGAAAATGTCTTAATTATAGATAAATGAGTTTGCAATTCCTCAGAAACTGTCTTTACTACCCTTAAATTTAGCCATCCATTGCACACTAATAGCAAAGCAACTTGCTTGTCTACATACAGTAATATTTGTATGCATTGGTGTAAAAAAACTACATCAAGCTGTTTTTTAGGAGGAAATCCTAGCTATCAGCTATGCTTAATAATAGGTTACAGTGTTGTATATTTCAGGTCATGTTGACTAATGGGTTAGATTTAACTAGTAACGAGCAATATTCAACGCACATGCACATCAAGGTTAGCAATCATACAGAATAATTTTTCCCAAAAAACAAGGGCATGGTGCATTTATTCTGAAAAGGGTTTTTATTCTGATAGTTTTTTCTATATTTAAAAATACTGCTACTCCTTAATTATACCTCATTCTTCCACTTGGTGATTTTTACAGTTTTTCCATTGTTTCTAATTCCTTTTGTTTATTTATGGTATTAAAGGTGAGAACATTTGGATAGTCCTTGATGGACCAGTTGATGCCATCTGGATTGAAAACCTGAACTCAGTATTGGACGACAACAGAACTCTAACACTGGCTAATGGAGATCGCATCCCAATGGCTCCTAATTGCAAGGTGGTTTTTGAACCACATAACATCGATAACGCCTCCCCGGCTACTGTCTCACGTAACGGCATGGTGTTCATGAGCTCCTCAGTGCTCACCTGGAGCCCAATACTGGAGGTGAAGGAATGAAGTGAAAAACTGATGATGTTTGTTTTTGTTTTATAGAAAAATGTGGTCCTTTTAATTCGGTACGACAGCAAAAAGGCTATAAACATGATTTGGTCACACTTTACTGGAAGTTTTATACATACGGCTGACATTACGCTGTCACTATCTGACATTAGCATGAATAAGGTGTCATGAAACAGTCTTTGGACATGTCAACAAATTAAATGCATGCACACAAAAAGTAGAAGCTGAATCCTATACTGTAAATATTCAGTTATTTTCTAAAAAAATTGCTGTTTGAAATAAAAATAACAATTGAAATGTGAGATACCGTTATATACCAAATGTTAGTAACAGGTTATCAGTAAGAATTTGTTACTTGGAAGAATTAAAACATTTTGTATATAGGTGCATCCAAAAGGATGGCTCAAAAACAATTACTCAAATTGAGGATGTTTAAAGCAATTATCCAGAGTGTGAAACGAGAGAGAATAATTAAAAAGTCAAAAAAAATGTTCAGAAAACATTCTTAGTTTCTTGAAGGCATCTGCATCTGTATTCACTGAGAAGGTTTTTTTTTTTGGCTCCAGAAGGACTTTAATCCAGGTGAGATGAGGCAAAATGGCTCCTTTGAGAATAAATGTTGCAGACCGCTGGGTTAGGGTGACAAAGGGTTGGGGTAAGGGTATCAAACGACACTTAATGAGAGCCTTCATGACACCTTATTCATGCTAATGACAGGTGTCATATCATAATAGTGACAGTGTAATGTCAGCCTTTATGTATAAAACTTCCTCTACTTTTCTTAAAGCCCACTGTTTATACTAAATAAATACTGCTTTGTAGGTGATCATAAATAATACATTGTGACTTGGTTAAGACAGTGCTGCTACTGGAAGCTAAAGGAATTTACAAAAGTATAACTAACCGTGGTGATAGTTTTCCACTCTCAGAGTTGGTTGAAACAACGCTCGACCCAGGAGGCAAAGGTTCTGAGAGAGCTCTTCTCCTCTTCATTCTCTGAGCTCTACCGCTTCAGTGTTCAGTCACTGGAGTTTAAAATGGACATGCTGGAAGCTTTTGTGATTATGCAGTGCACCAACATGCTGGGAGGTCTTATACCAAAGGTAAGTGAGAAATGGTTTCATCTGTGCACAATCACAAACAGGACTCATTGGTTATTTAAATGATGAAAGGAGTTAATTAGGATGTTAAAATGGTATTCCCTTAGGAGTAGAAAGGATATGTAGTTTTTTTTAATCATCCCCAATAATGGTGTTTTTCCAGCTAGTTCTCAGCAGTTGCTGTATTTTCACAATATGGTTCTAATATTAAAGATTACAGTCAAAATACTTGATATACTATATTTAATTGATACATTCTGTACATTATAGGTATCAATCAGTGATTTTTTTTAGGTCTATAAGAAATGTCATTGCCATTCCACAGGAGCAAAGTGGTGAGTTATCTAAAGATCACCTGGAGCGACTCTACTTTTTTTCCCTGATGTGGAGCATTGGAGCGTTAATTGAACCGGAAGATCGGAGGAAGATGGAGATGTGGCTGAGGGCAAATGAAAACCTTCATCTAAATCTACCAGAAATCCCTCCTGAAAGTGATGATACCATATTTGACTACCACGTTACAGCGGATGGTATGAACAATGAATGCTCTGCAGCACTTTTTATTGATTAATTTAACTACATTATGGAAAACTGATCTTAAGAAGGAAAAAAAAAAGAAAATAATGCTTGAATACTTTAAAGTTTTCATCACATTTTTAAGCTGCACGTTAATATTTTGCAGGTCACTGGATCCATTGGAGTTGCAGAGTGGAGGAGTACATTTATCCATCTGATGTAACCCCAAAGTACAGTTCCATCTTGGTCCCCAATGTAGACAATGTCCGAACAGACTTCTTGGTTAGGACAGTTGCTAAGCAGGGCAAGGTGAGAAAATGTCAGATGTTTGATAAATGACAACTCATATTTATAATGATAATACAATATCTATGATTAAGAATGCAATTAAAGAGACAGGCATTTTTATCAGCCCACCAATATTATTGGTCTGTATCTCCATAAAATGTAACATGTGTAAACATCAATATCATTTTTCCACCAAATATTCACAAAACCATATGTGTTGTTGTTGTTTGAGACAATATATTATATCAAATGTGGCACTTTTTTGCAATACAAACGTTGAAGTAGGGTTAACTTGTCATTTCAATGGAGGAACATATCATGTGATCTAAAATTAGGGTTTATGTAAGTATCTTTATTAATATCGGATATTTTGTCATGAACAATATCGGCAGATCCCTAATTTAAAGATATGCCAAGTATCAATAGTACAGACTTCTTTGCATATGATTTTTGATTAAATTTACATGGTCTAGGTAGTCCATGAAAAAAAACACAATACGCACTAGTGCGTAATGATTCAAAGTAGAATATTTATTCCCCCAAAATTTAGATTAAGTATAATAAAAAAAATACTGCTCAGCTGAGTACATAAAATAACCTAAATTAAGCTGAGTGTTGAGAAAACTTGATAAGACAGTATTTAGATAAAAGGTCACTAACTTCATTTTTCTACAAATAATCTTGTATTTGTTATTAAATCAGATAAATTAAAAATGTACGTGTTATTTTAGGCAGTCTTACTGATCGGAGAGCAAGGAACAGCCAAGACAGTAATTATAAAGAACTACATGTCAAAATACAACCCTGAGACACACATCGGAAAGAGTCTCAATTTCTCATCTGCTACCACACCACTCATGTTCCAGGTAAAGTAGCACCAAACTGGAATATATCCCAGATCAATGTAATGGCTCTGCCTTTCTTGGTTTTTGTTGTATTGTTTTTTTTTTTTCTCCCTTCTTTTCTAGAGAACAATTGAGAGTTATGTAGATAAACGAATGGGGACCACTTATGGGCCACCTGCTGGGAAAAAGATGTCCGTTTTTATTGATGATATCAACATGCCTGTGATCAATGAGTGGGGAGACCAGGTTGGTTTTGGTTTTATTAATTTACTTTTTTCTTATATGAATAACTTTGTCAGTGCACATGTTACAGAGCAACGAGATAACATTTTAGATGAGAAATGGGATCACAACACAAGGAGAGGTGAGGGGAAAAAAAGGCAGGTTTTGTACTGAATTCCCTACCAGAGAGTGTTAGATCTGTAAACATCCATGATGAGATTTAGACACAGCCTTGGCGGCGTGTGGGGGGGAGGCCAAGGGTGATAACAGTTTGTTTTTGTTTCAGGTTAACACTCTTTCAGTAGCCTTGACCTTTATGGTCTCAGTAAATCCAATATTGTGGCATCAGAGATGACTGGCAGCCTTCTCAAAACAGCTGCCAACGTAATACAAACTTTAGGATAGATCAGTTAGCTGCCAGCGCCAATCAACAGCATTCCTACTATCATGATTCCAATCATGTATATATATATATATATATATATATATATATATATATATATATATATATATATACGTCCTCCACAGAGAGTAAAGCCAGGCACATGACCTTCCATTTGTCCCAGGAATCCAACATGTATCCGGCTGCGAACGTTCCGTCCGTACACGCAGGCTCACCTCGCCCTGGTCTTCTCATTGAGAAAATTTGATCAATAGCATTAAGTGAGCAGCTGACCAATTCCATAATCTCCTAGATCCACAAGACAGCAGAAGATAGGGAGGGTAGGAGCAAAGAACAAATGCGACCACCTTCGAAAATAAGCAGAAGAGAAGAATAGCTAACTTATACAAAACTATACTATCCTATATACTGTATATATTATTTATACTCGTCATCTAGTTTTACGGGGAAATGATACATGAAAAACAACTATACGGTGGAGTTTTATTTCAAGGTTTAAAGTGCAACCCTAGCAAAATCTGAACAGGCAAAACTTGTGAAATACACCATGGCTTTTCTCTATTATAAGATTATTTTTTGTTATTTTTTTGCCACCTTTTTTTATAGGTGACTAATGAGATTGTCAGGCAGCTGATGGAGCAGACTGGGTTCTTTAATTTGGAGAAACCAGGAGAGTTCACCAATATTGTAGATGTTCAGTTTCTGGCAGCCATGATTCATCCAGGAGGAGGACGTAATGATATTCCTCAGAGACTGAAAAGGCAGTTCTCCATCTTTAACTGTACCTTGCCTTCCAATGCTTCAATTGACAAGATATTTGGTGGGTAAAAGAGATAAAAAAACATAGTGTTGTCTTTTTTCTGTCTTTTGTTACATTGAGTATAAATGTGTTTATGTAAATACTACAGGTGTGATTGGTGAGGGTCACTTTTGCGCTCGCCGGGGTTTCAGTGAGGAAGTTCAGAGCATCGTGCGTTGCTTGGTGTCTTTGACTCGCCGTCTCTGGCAGATGACAAAAGTCAAGATGCTTCCAACCCCTGCCAAGTTCCATTATATCTTCAACCTGAGGGATCTTTCCAGAATCTGGCAAGGCATGCTAAGCACTAGTGCTGAGGTGGTCCATTCTGTCCAGGTGAGAACCCTCAGTTATGCATTAGTCAAACGACCCCAGACTAGCGCCTTATTACCATTTCTTTCACATTTCAATGAGCCATAAAGAGGAGAGCAATATTGTGTAGAAGATGAGGCTGTAGAGATCTTTTCAGAATGGTGTAAAGAAAATAGTATTATGATGCAAGGCCTACAATTCCATTATAATCCTAAAACATTGAAGTTTCATACTAGTATTTATAAAGTTTTTCAAGCAATGTTGCAGAATTAACAACTTCCACCTCTTCAGCTATGGAGGTAAATTTGTGTCTTTACTATTCAATAAAAAACTAAAAACTTAAAAAAAAAATAATAATAATAATGGTAATTCAATCAAAAAAATGTATTTTCAAAGAATTGCATTTGAACATTGAAGTCATCTTTTTTTTGGGGCCATATTATGGGTTGTACATTTGTTTCTTTATTATTAAAAAAAAAAAAAAAAAAAAAAAAAAAAAAGTAAATAAACATTTCAATAAAAGAAATAAGCATTCAAATGCAATTTGGGTCTCAAATATTTTTTTGCATTTGAACACTTAAATATTTATTTTGCTTGAAGTCAACTTTTTTGATTGAAGTGATTCTTTTTAATTTAAAAGTAGATTTTTTATATTGAATAATAAAGACACAAATGTACCTCCATATTTTGATATCTTTATTGACATTATTCTGACATGAATATAATTCTTAGGTGTTGCTCGAGCTCTGGAAGCACGAGTGTAAGCGAGTGATAGCGGATCGATTTACCATGCCTTGTGATGTGGAGTGGTTTGACCAGACTCTGGCCTATATAGTGGAAGAGGAGCTTGGCGAAGAGTACAAAAATATAGTGAGCCAAGGTGTCGAACGATACTTTGTCGACTTCTTACAAGATGTCCCTGAGGCCACAGGTACGAGTGACTGCGTCTCCTCACCAGGTTACCAGAGGATTGTGTTCAAGAAAGATCATTTCTTCACAGGTGAAGAGCCAGAAGATTCTGATTTTGATTTACCCAAGGTTTATGAGCCTATTGAATCCTTTGAAAGTTTAAAGGACCGCTTGAACATGTTCTTGACCCATTACAACGAGAGCATCAGGGGTACTGAAACGAACATGGTCTTCTTTCAGGATGCTATGACGCATCTCATTAAGGTACATAAAGTCCACTTTTCATCATAACATGAGAAAATTGTGATTAAGACTGTTTTAATATTTTGGTAGCTCTTAACACTCAACACTGTAAAATATTGTTTATTTTGATTTTTTTTTTTTTTTTTTTTTTAATAAAGATTGCACCTATAACTCTATATTAATCCCTTCACCACTTGACTGATTTTGTAACAGTCTTGTCACATTCTTTGTTATTTGCTGTGATTCCACGTGCATTTGCACAAGACTTTTATCTTAATATACAAAAACATATATCTTAAAAAAGACATTGGAATCATTGCAGTTTTATGTGTGTTAAGGTGTCAAGGATAATCCGGACACCAGGAGGTAATGCGTTGTTGGTGGGAGTAGGAGGTTCTGGTAAACAGAGCCTTACCAGACTAGCCTCCTTCATCGCTGGTTACAAGACCTTCCAGATCACACTCACACGGTAACGCTCTTCTGCTCCCTTTAACTGAAATATGATTGTATAAAAGAGAAGCAGCATACACATAATAATTGATCAATTGATTAAAATGATCCCAAATTCAAATTAATGCAGTGTAACAACTGCATTAATCTGTTAGACCAGTCGTTCTCAAACTTTTTTGTACCCCCTTTCTCTTATTTATGAATCCATGTACCCCCTTTGTCCGACTACTACATTTTGATCAGAATACTATAAAAACCAAAACAATACAGCACAATATTAGAATGAATGAGTAATAACACATATTTTAAATAATCTAACTTTGTAAATAAGTGAAATAAAACAGTATTTATTGGCTCATGGATAGATTTATTTCTATAGTTTTTATCATTTACAATCATCTCCCACCTGGTGTGGGACCAGGGCTGACTGTTGTATTTTCATTTCATGTTCTAATCAAGATCATTTTCTTCATTATTAATTATTATTATTATTATTATTATTATTATTATTATTATTATTATTATTATTATTATTATTATTTTATTTTTATTTTTTTTAACTAGAAATAAAGATCATGAAACCCCAATTTTTTTATGCTTTCATTTGTTAATTTTCCACTGTCTCTCTCATACAGTAAGTACCCCCTGTAGTGCCAGTGCGTACCCCCATTTGAGAAACACTGTGTTAGACCAATAATAGCCAAACTTTAACAATTCATAAATGTAAATATAATAGAGGTAAATAATAAATATGAATACAGGGTGAAATGGAAAATAGATCATGGTTAAGACCATTTAGCTTGTCCTGGTCCACTGTTTCTAATTCTAATTCTCAGCAAATTGACCTCATTTATCCCTCAGAGACTTGGGTCAGAAATGTACGACCATGGGAATAGGAAACCTTCTCCTTTGCTTTATTGTCATTTTCCTTTACTGTCTCTTTGTTGCCTGTTATTGACTGCGTTGCACTGTCTCCCTCTCTCTCTCTCTGGCCTTTTCGCCTTCATCCCAGCCTGTCATATATTTCTCTCCACATGTGGTTGTCACCATCATATTCCCCAATGGCTTTTTTCCCCCCAACACATTTTGCCATTAATATGAATGAGCTTGGTGAGTCCTCTTTTAGCTACACAGTAGGGGGATCTGTGTTTCCCTTCAGTCTTTTATCTTTATTTATACAGCACCATATATATATATATATATATGGTGCTGTATATATATATATATATATATTATTATTAACTCAAAAACACACATTGCCAGTTGACTTTTAATGCAAAAAACTAAAGATATTTCTTACACATGGTCAGAATGGTTCTCCTGGGACATATTTTTCCCATTTTAGTCTCACCAAACTAACCTATGTGTTGACTTGTTTTAGAGATGGAAGCTATATCATTTGGTAGCAATATAAATTCATACACCTATCCTGTTCTTTCTCATCTCTCGTAGCTCCTACAACACGGCAAATTTGATGGATGACCTGAAGGGTCTGTACAGAATAGCTGGCGAGAACGGGAAAGGCATCAGCTTCATTTTTACTGACAATGAAATCAAAGAAGAATCCTTCCTGGAGTACCTGAACAACGTTTTGTCATCGGGAGAGGTCTGCGACACACACAAACAACACAAATATATACGATAAGGCTCCTAATGAGATGTACCAGTGTGCATTTACTCTAGATTTTAAAGTGGTTGGTTGGCCACTGGTGTGTTTGCCCTTTAATCAAATCAAGCTCATTGCCAAACCTTCGTATACAGCTACTTTTTAGTGTGTCCAAACATGTGAAGTAGTTGGAATCAGAATAATTTGAAGCACTTTAACTCTAATCAAGCTACATCAACAGCAAATCATGTTGAGTTCACTGTAATCTAAAAATATAGGACCTGTGAGAGGAGCTTGATAACAAAGATTTGTGCGTTTATTCTTCATATTAGGCAGGCTTGGTTTAGAAAGACTGAACAACTAATTACTGCCAAGGTTTAGTCTCAGAGGGAATGACAGCCCTGGAAAAAACAACACAACCCATTACGTAGAGCTGGAACTAGAATATTTATTGTCTCTTCTCTCAATATTGCACAGCTAATATTGTATTAAAATGTGACCTTTTTACAAGCAAGAAAACACATTTTAATCAGTTTGCCTAAGAATTCATCATCGAACCATTTTGCAAACATACTACATAATGCACTAAATGTTTTGACATTTAGCGCATTATGGTATATGTGTGTATACTGTATAAGCTCTGCATACTTTTTATTTATTTATTTGGTGGCAAAACATCATTTACTCAGTCTCGCAGTGGTTGGATTTGTGGGGATCAAACTGACTCCAGATTTTAAATGATTTTACTGATGATTTTTTATTTATTTATTTTTATTATGTTCTTATAGATTTTAAGCTGTTGAATGTTTTCTGCTGCACTTTTTGATCATGTAAAGCACATTAAGTTGCCTTGTGTATGAAATATGCTATTTAAATACATTTGCCTTCCCTTTATTATTAAATGAAACTGTTTGAAAAATGTTTCTGGATAGAGAAGAACAGTATGATTACATTTAAAAAAAAATTCTGATATCGTTGTATTCCAACATAGCAGTAACTTTTTGATGTGGCAAAATGGAGGTGGCATTAAGAATTAGATAAACAGAAGGTCGACATCTGCTGTAACCAAATTAGCATCAAGGTCACTTCATATTTCTGTTTGCATATATCTCTCTTGAACAAAATGTGGTTTGCATTCTGTAATGTACTGTAAAGTGCACTGGATTTTGTGTGCCCATGTGGAAAGTGCATTTTACTGGCTCTCTTTTCTACCTTCTATTTTTTTTTTTTGCACTTTATCTCCTAATATCTGTGCGTTTTCCATCCCTGTCCTTGTTCCTGACCTCGGTTATTTCTTAGTCCAACTCTCTTCTTAAGTGCAAGGCCTTTTTTTCTATGAACTTTATTAAAGTAAAAATAATAAACTCCAGCTTTCTCTGTCTGTTTGTCTGCCTGTCTGTCTGTCTGTCCACCCCTCTCTGTTTTACCTCTAGGTTTCGAACCTCTTTGCCAGAGATGAGATGGATGAGATTCTCAGCGATCTCATCCCTGTGATGAAGCGGGAGTTTCCCAGACGTCCACCGACCAATGAAAACCTTTATGACTATTTCATGTCAAGAGTACGACAAAATCTCCACGTTGTTCTCTGCTTTTCACCCGTCGGGGAAAAGTTTCGCAATCGTGCGTTAAAGTTTCCAGCGTTGATATCAGGTTGCACCATGGACTGGTTTAGCCGCTGGCCAAAGGATGCACTTGTTGCAGGTAACAAATGACAATTTTCAAAATTCATCACTTAGAAAATGACAATTTGAGGTAGCAGAATGACAGCCATTGGTCATCCAATAAAAACTGTTTAGTTAAAAAGCTTTTTTCCTAGAGATCTGTAAATCTTAGATTTTCTATTATTTCAATGCCTGGACGCATGAATTATTCATATTTCAGTTTGACTTTTTGATGTTTAAGTTAAATGATTATATCTAATCAATTAGTAAATTCTCTACCCAAGTTGAGAAAGTAAAAAAATATAATGACATTAATTGACGTCTAAGTTTCCCCAATTCGTGGACCCTTCGTTCTTTGGTTATTCTGTATTAAAACCAAATCAAAATAACAAATGAACAGTCTGGTTATTTTGTTTTTCTGATTTAAAACCAAAACATAAATACAGAAAAACCAAAAACCAGATAAGCAGCGTGTTTCTGTTGACATTTACGGGGACATTAGTGAGAAGTGAAGTCCGCTACACCTCGTTTCCCAGGTCCTGGACCAGGTCTCCTCACGCAATAGGACTGTGTAGGACACGGAAATTGATCATAAAAAACGAGGAGCACCAGGAGATTCATTACACCACCTCTGGTTCCACATATTTGCATGTTTTATGTAACATCCATTTTTTGGTTTTGATTTAATTATGTATTAATAACGCGTCAATTCACCAGTAATGTGACTTATGCGTTGCTCCTTTTTATGTCCGGACCTGGAGCAAAAGTCTGCCCAGTCACCAGTTTATCTGGAAACTATTTGAATCGTGACACTGTTCAGGGATGTTGGCAGATATTCACGGTTCGGACTTCCAGCATCAATAACTCTTTAATGAAACATCGACACACAAATGACACCTCTGCCATCGGTGTGAGGTGGACAACGTGATACAAGATCATTTTTATCAAACACAACAGAGTAAAAGTCCATCTGTGTGTCCCCTCTGTGTGGTGAGATTAACACATGAAGCTCTCGTCCTAGTTTCCCCGTAAATATCCAAATATCACACACACAGAGCAAGATTTAACTTAAAAACAGAAAAACGCTGCTTGTTTGGTTTTTGTTTTTTCTGTTTCCTGTTTTAAATTTATAAAACCAAAAAAAAAAAAACATTATTTCAATTTTTCTATTTAGTTTTGAAACTAAATCACAAAAGAACGAAAGGTACACGGATTGTTTTTCAATGCCTAATTTTTGTTTTCCCAATTTTCCTTTAAAATGAACGATACCTTTCCTGTAAAATCAAAAATTCATAACTGCCCTTGGCACTTTTTCCTTGAAAAAGCAAAAACCCTTTCATATTTGGGTTATGATGCAGTTAGTCAATTGGTTTGGGTTACATATATAGCATTTATAAATGTTAGCAAGCATATTACATTTGCTTATTAGCTGTTAATTTCAGCTTATTATGCATTACAGTACTTTAATATAAAGTGTTACCAAAACCTCTTGTACATCTTACAAGTGCTTATAATTGTTAATTTGCCACGTTATAAATGCTTAATAACTGTTAATATCTGCTTATTAAGCATTAATTAACTGTTATTACAGGACCTTTATAAACACCCATATAGTCTGTATTATTTTTAACAAGCATCTTATAAGTTCTTATTAACTGTTAATATACCATCATATCAGTGCTTATTAACAGTTAATTTGTGCTTCTAATGCATTATTTAACAGTTATGACAGTACCTAAATAAATGCTCATATAGTCTTTATTATTTTTTTAACAAGCATTTTATAATGTGCTTACTATGCATTATCCATTACTACAGTATATACAGAAATCTTAAGTGTTAACAAGCATATTATAAGTGGTTATTAGCTCTTAATTTGTGCTTATTATGCTGTGAATAACCATTATTACAGCACCTTAATATAAAATTAAGAAAAAATAAATTCCGCTCTTTCACCACTATGTTTTTCTCCATTTGATTTTGTGATTTTCCTTTGTCGTCTGCATCAGTTTCAGAGCATTTTCTGTCTGCCTATGACATCGAGTGTTCACCTCAAGTCAAAGCTGAAGTCGTCCAGTGCATGGGATCGTTTCAGGATGGAGTGGCAGAGAAGTGTGTGGACTATTTTCAGAGGTACAGTAAACAGACTCAGAGATTATTCAAACTATCTTTTGTTTAATAAGGGAACCTAATACCATTTCCTTTCAAAACTAGATATCGACGCTCCACCCACGTGACACCCAAATCCTACCTGTCCTTCATTCAGGGCTATAAGACCATTTACAAGGAGAAGGTATTAGAAGTTCAAACCATGGCTCACAGGTAAGCAAGTTGAAAAGTTTAGATCAGGAAAATCAAAGATGATTAAAAAAGAGCGCAATTTGGATTTAGTGACTCTTTGTTGACTTTTCCATTTTTACTACAAGCATCAGAAATGTCCCACTAATCAGCCAGAAAGTCAGCGACAATAAAAATAGAAATATTTCACCAACAAACGTGATTGTTTTTTTTTTTGTGTGCTGTTTTTAGGATGAACACAGGTTTAGAAAAGTTGAGGGAAGCTTCGGAGTCTGTTGCAGCTCTCAGCAAAGAGCTGGAGGTGAAAGAAAAAGACCTACAGGTGGCGAACGACAAGGCTGATATGGTAAGCTGTGCTAAAGTGTGTGTGTGTGTGTCTGTGTGTGTGTGTGTGTGCACAAGTGGGTTAAAGGTGCAGTCTGCAACTCTCAGATCCCTCTCTCTACCTCCCTCCCCGCTGCTCTCTTGCCCTGCCTCCAAACTTTAAAAAATTCCCTCCCTCAGAGGAGCTAACAAGCTAACGTTAGCCAGACAGCAACATCACAGTAATATAACATGCTCTGTAAAAAGCATATTACTGAAGCGCTTCTCTCTTTCTATGTGCACACACCTCAGCAGCAGCAACAAACCAGTGTCACTTACAGCAGCCCACACGGAGGCTGATGTGCACACATGAACAACACATGCACCACAGAGTTCTAGTGTAACAATTATAAATCAAACAAAATGTAAATCCAGCAGCAGTAATTACCTTTCAAGCAGAAAAGTCACCAATTCCATCTTCTACTCCTCCATACCATACACTGTAAAAAAGAAGGCGCTCTAAAAGGGCGGAGCCTTAGAGCAACAGCTGTCAGACAGTCCATCAAACACAATCCTGGCTCTGATTGGTTCTTTTTGCTCGGTCGAGGTGCATTCTAGGAATCTGCCAAAGGCTGCAGGAGCAGCAGGGGGGACTCAATGAGTCTATTTTTTTTTCCACACAAACTATTAGTTTGATGTAAAACTGTCTTTACATAGTGACAGCTTTAGCAAATATGACAAAAAGTTACTTTTATAAGAGTTGCAGACTGCACCTTTAAAGTACATGCATGTGTGGCACTAGTGTGGCTCAGTTCATACCTAATGCATGATGGAAAATATATCTTCTGACATTTTCTGTATATTTTTTACATTTAATGAGATTCTTTTTCTTTATTCAGTTTATTCATTGAAATGTATGGAGGAGTAAACAAAGTTTACATGGCCTATATCGGAATGAGGGACCAAAATGTCAGATTATGAATTAAAATTATGAATATCCTAATAGGATTTATTTATAATAAAACCATTTTTGGATGTTTTTTTGGGGTTTTTTTTTTTTTTTTTTTGCACACTTACAGGTATTAAAAGAGGTGACAGTTAAAGCCCAAGCTGCAGAGCGAGTTAAGGTAGAGGTGCAGAAAGTGAAGGATAAGGCACAAGCCATTGTGGACAGTATTTCAGCTGACAAAGCCATCGCTGAGGAGAAACTTGAAGCTGCTCGTCCAGCTTTAGAAGAAGCAGAAGCTGCCTTGCAGGTATGGATCTTAAACGTAGTAGCACATACACTATGGAAAAAATACAAAGCAAATATATGTGTAGTTCATTCATAATAAAATATAAGACCCTTTAATTACCGTAACTGTTTTAGCTTTCTTTTGATGAGTAAACATGATTTCTTTTTAAAATTATTTTGAACAAACTTTTAGAAATAAGTATTTTATCATGTTTGTTAGATTCTTTCATTATGCCTCCTTGTATTACTAAAGATGATGAACTTGTTCATATCTTGGTCTGTATTTTATACATTGGCAGAGGAGGAATAGGTTGTGAGTGGGGGTGTAATAAACCAAGGAAAGTTGGTATATATTCCCTATATTTATTTACCCATGTTGTACACATTTTTACCTATATATATATATATATATATATATATATATATATATTAGGGAACTAATAATGTTTTAAGAGGACTTGAACTCATGACTCTACTGGGTATTCCAAGTTAAAATAAAACCTGTATGCCAAAAGATGACTGTATCAGCTGCTTTTTATATAATAACGTTCCTACAAATTAAAAAATATAATCAAATTGTTGATTAGTTTACATAGTTGGGTGAGCATTTTTAATGATTTTAGGATCACATTCATTATTTCATTATGACACATAGAATAAATATACATGTATATTCATCCATCCATTTTCCAACCCACTTGCTACTTCTTTCAGGCTCGCATGGGGAGGAAAAGGCCATTATAAAAAGAGAAAAGATAAGACAAGCAGGCAGGGGGTCTAATTGAAAAATGTGATTAGGACAGCTCTTCCTGTCAGCTGTCTCTCACACAAATGCACACACGCACACACAGGGGTTTAGGGTTCAAATCCCAGATTGGGGAGGGTCCAACTCTCTATTGTGCACTATTAGGTGAGACCTGCAACACATATCTTTATAGGTAAAAAATGCAGTCATGCTCACAATCCTAATAATGTTTATATTTACAGACAATCAAGCCATCTGACATTGCTACAGTACGAACACTGGGACGGCCCCCACACCTCATCATGAGGATCATGGACTGTGTGCTGCTGCTGTTCCAGAGGCGACTCAACACTGTGAAAATGGACCCAGAGAAGAACTGCCACACTCCCTCGTGGCAGGAGTCCCTAAAACTCATGACTGCAGGAAACTTCCTCGGCAGCCTTCAGGTACATTTACGCACATCTTTAGAGCAAATAATGGTTTAGAAACTGAAAAAATCCTTTACCCATATCATAAAACAGAAATAAATTATAAATAAATGTAAGAATGAATGTAAATGTGTTTATGAAGGACTTCACTTTGCACAATGTTTCCTATGCAAATATATTTCTATTATATATGCTACCTGTGAGTTTAAGTATGTGGATTAGAGCAGATGCATACCTATCAAAGATTCTTCAATTACCACCTCCTGAAATTCTTCCCATTTTTTTCCTTCATCTTCCAATCTGAAGCAATTCCCCAAAGACTCCATTAATAAGGAAATGGTGGAGCTGCTGCAGCCTTACTTTGACATGCCTGACTATAACATTGAAACTGCTAAACGTGTGTGTGGAAATGTAGCCGGCCTTGCCTCCTGGACCAAAGCCATGGCCTCGTTCTTCTCCATAAACAAAGAGGTCCTGCCACTGAAGGTATACACAATACGTCATTACAGCAGATTAAGCTACGCATCAATTGTTGAGTAACAGAATCACTGTGATATATTATGACTAAAGCAATCTAGCCCAGCAGGACATGCATGCACACTCGCACTTACTCACACTTCCTCTGCTTCCTGAAAACCAGTCACAGGCTACAAGAACCAGTTCTGATGAACCCGCAGAATGTCTCCGCACCGAATAGCACGTACCACGTTCCCGATAATTCAGTCAATAGACTCGGTTCCACCGAGTGAAACAAATGAAATGGTGCAATGTAAAATTGTAATCTACGTTGAATTGCCGTTGGAACAATATATCACACGACTATATTCTGATAAATTTAGAAAATACCGGAAAAGGGGGCCCCCGTCCTGCCCCCCTTTCAAAGAGGTTTCCGACAGCCTCTTGACATGTGCTCATAGATTATCCATGTCAAATTACAGCCCGATTCAACGAGCATTAACGGAGGAGCAGTCATTTTAAAAATGGGGCCCCTGGAGGCCATTCATATATTGGTATGTGTCAATAATTTGGTACCACCAACTGTTGCAACATTTGACTCACAAATAAATTACAAAACAACTTTAATGGAAATTGTCTACGTTGAATTACCTTTGAAACGATATATTACACGACTATGTTCCCATAAATGTGGAAATTACCGGAAATGGGGTGGTGAGCCCCTGTGTTCCATTTTTAAAAAAGCGTCACCAAGCGTATTGATACCAAACTGCATTCCGATCTAACAAGAACTAATGGAGAAGTAGTTATTTGAAAAAAAATGGAGCCCTTTGGTTTTTTTTCTTTTAGGGCCCTAAATCAATAGATTATACCTAGCAATAGCGATTTTAATTAGTGTACATAACAAGAAGAAGAAGATATTGCGCTTTCTTCGAGGAGACTCAAAGCGCGTTACAGAAACCATTATTCATTCACACCATTCACTCACACAGTCATACCAGTGGTGGTAAGCTACAACCCAACCCACTCTACCACTGAGCCATGGTCGCCCCAGATTAAGCCTTAGGTAACCAATGTTGTGAACCAATGAGACATAGTTAGGGGTTTAGGAGAACCCGCTGTTCCACAAATGAAAAAGCATGTTAATTTATGGATAGGGTACTAATGATATGAAGAGGGGGTACACATGATTTGACAAAAAATGCCAAGGGGGTACATGGGACAAAAAAAGTTTGGGAAACACTGCTTTAATGCATTAAATTTTCTTTTTCTTTTTTTTTTTTAAATGGTGTAACATGATTTGAAATTATCAACAGCTGTTCTGAAAATCATAGGCACTTAAAGGTCATGGCTTTTATGAAGAATAAAGGGAATCAAGCTCCTCAACATTAAAGTTATTAAATGTCTTCTACAAAAGATACTTGGTCTTTTGTCAAAGTGATAATGAACTGTAATCACACATCTGTTTTTGGTCTTTTTTCGCTCCCCTTTAGCGACTTGGTGTTTACTCACTTCCCAGTCCTCTTTCTTTCCCCTCCATATTTGACCTTTTTTGGGCTTGTTGTACTTTTCTCTTTTGCACATCCATACACTCATTCCTCCAATATTCTCTATAGCCTTTATGAGGTCTCTTTGAAGCTAACCTTTTTCCTAAGTGTGCAACACAACACAGAAAATCAATTTTTCTGGTTTCCAGCTCAGTGGTTGTTTCCTCTTAATCAGCCTAGCACACGAACAGACCGAGCACACGAATAGAAAAGACATGCCAGTTTTTTTTATTTGTAGTTTTTTCTTTACTTTCTGTTGTTTTGATGCTCCATCCAACGAGAATCCTTCCCTGCATAATATGAATTCCCGATGCCCACCCATATATTTCTGACCCTTATTTACTTTGTTTTGTAGGCTAATTTGGCAGTGCAGCAGAATCGTCTGGCCATAGCTAACGTAGACCTTCAAAAAGCTCAGGCGGAGCTGGATGCCAAACAAGCAGAGCTGGATGTGGTACAGGCGGAGTACGAGAAGGCAATGATGGAGAAGCAGGTCTACAGCTTCACTGAAATCTTTAAATATTACAACTGAAATGGAACATATACAGTACATACTCTACTGTAAACCAATGGCCAAAAATGCAGTGTCATGATTCGGGATCTTCATGATGTGGCACCCAAAGGGTTTTTTTTTTTCCTGAAATGGTGTCATATCATGTCGCAATTCCATTCCACTTGAGATGTTCTTTGAAACTGTGACTATACTTTTACAGTTTGATTCTGGGTCAAGGGCAAAGAAAACATTCACCCAATAGGTAAAAAATAAGGTATTACTAATATAAATAAGATATTTCCAGTTTAGTGTGGAACAAGCTCACTATTTTGGTTATTTATTTTAGGGGTTAACCACAGATTTACTGTGTTTTGCTCTAACTTTGACAGATGAAGTAAATAACATTTGTGCAATTACTATAAAAATATACCATTTTCCTGCTACTGGATGATGGGTGGAATATAAAAGTTAGGTAATTGTTTTTATTATTAATTTATTTATTCTACCAGGCAGTATCATTGAGATCAAAATCTGTTTTACAAGAGAGACGAGGGACCAACAAACATTTACAAATAGCAGACACGGAACACTGAACACAGTAGATAAGAACCAGAATAAACAGAGAAAGTTACAACAATCAGAATAATAGATTGAAATTCTCCACGGTGAATGAGGGACTCAGTTTCAAGGGCAGATTGTAGTTCATTTCATTTGAATAGAGGATTATAGCTGAAGCCGATTCTAGCAATATTTATATGAGTAAATAGAATGTTTGTTAGATATTGACCGGATCCTGTTTTCAAGTGTTAAGATTTTACAGAGAAAGAAGTATTTTGTAGATGAATAGCATAATCCAGTGGTTATTAAATTATTCCTCATATATACTTTTTGTTTCATAGTTGTCCTCTTGGTTGCACTGCTTCCAGCCTCAGGTTGAGATTTGGGGGTCTGGCCTTTATGTTAGAGTTTTTATCCAATCATATTCAGCCATCATGTGTTGCCAGGGTCTAAAATCTGCCCTCAGGCTTTCAGAATCACCTGTAGCTTAAAGTAAATGAAAATAAAACTCTGGCCTTAACCAATCAGCTTTCAAGTTGGCTATTGCATGCCTGACCTGCTGTAGCGCCGGTGTGACATGACGAACACAATCGATCGATCACACTTATTTCCGTGCAATGAAGTAGTGTCAGGGTAGGTGCGGGTCGGATCTTGCCCGGGGGCCCCTAATTGGTGTGATGGACTGGTGTAGAACTTCTCTGAAGGCCCAGGTGTGAAATCCACTGGCATAAGGTGAGGATTTCTTCTGAACTGTGGGGAGGACTCACCAACTTTTTGATACAGCAAGCAGCGATGTGTTCAAAAATGGTCATCCTTGATAAAACGTAATGCACCATGACAGACAGCGTTTAACTGTTGCAGAGTTGATGGAGCAGCATGACAGTACAAGATGTCATTAAAATCAAGGGCAGACATGAAAGATGATGGATTGCATGATGATTCTACTGTATGATATCCAATATTTTAGTTTCTAAGTTAAGTGTTGAATACAAGTTTTAAATGTTAAAGTGTCATCAAGCCAGAAGCCAATGTATTTGTATCAATCAGTGAGAGTAATGTGGGTGCCGTTTAAGGTCTTGATAGTAGGGTAGTCAGAGTCAATGTTGGTGAGAAAGGACATATATTCTTTTCCCCTGCATTTAAGATTAATTTATGATGAAAGCAGTCTGTAGAGGAGTCAGGGCTTGGTGTGGGGTACAACCAGGGGCATATACAGTAAAATGCAATAAACCCCATAAATAGTGGGCATTAAGGTATTGGTTGTGAAGAAGGATATTCTTGATGTATAGTTTAAATAGCAATGGTCCAAGGATAGACCCCTGCGGTACCCCGTTTCTCATCGTAAGTGGACTTGATTGTGTCCCAATGGCACCAACAGTGTTAGATCTGTTAGTGGGGTATGAATGAAACCAGTTCAGTGAAACAGCGTCAAATTCTAATAACTAGAAGATTATTATCAGTATTATGGTATTGAATGGTTTTGAGAGGTCAGTGAAGAGAGCAGCCCAGAACTGTTTTTTGTCTAAGGAGACAATGGTGTTCATGACAAAAACTCCAGCTGTAATTGTACTTGGACATGGACAATGTTTTAGAAATTGTATGTCAGTGACAGTGTGATAAAGGTAATTTATTGATGACTTCATCAGAGCATCTATACAGGTATTTTTATAATAAGTCTTTCAAGATAGGGAAAGCCAAGGGGTGGCCGGCAGCTAAGAAAACACAATTTGCTTGTTTGTCAGAATACATCCATCAATCCATTTTGAAACCCACTTGATAGAGGCATCGGGGGTCTGCTGGTGGTGCTGGCAGGGGTACACCCTGGACAGGGTGCCAGGCCATCACAGGGCAACACACAGACACAGACAGTTAACCACTCACACTCACTCCTACTATGGTCAATTTAGAGACTCAGATGAACCTAACAGTCAAGTTTTTGGATTGTGGGAGGAAGAGAAAACCTATGCAAGCATGGGGAGAGCATGCAAACTCCACAAAGAAAGGACAAGTGTCCACCCCAGGGCTTGAACCCAGGACCTTGTCACTTCCTGGTGCATTATGAACTCAAAATGTGCAAGAAGTTGGTCAATAGCCCAACAACTATTTATCACTTGCAAACCTGACGTTTGTTTCGCTTTCTTGACCACAAGACGCTCCTGGAAGATGCTGAGCGGTGCCGACGCAAAATGCAGACAGCGTCTAGTCTTATCAGTGGTCTCGCCGGTGAAAAGGAGAGATGGACAGAGCAGAGCAAAGAGTTTGCAGCACAAACCCAACGTCTTGTCGGTGGGTTTAACATCCTATTTTTACTGTATAAAATACCAAGTACCGGTAAATGAAGCAAATACAGGAAATAAAAAAGATACTTCTGTATTAGCTTTTGTTCTAATCATCACCGTTGATTTGCTTACTAATTTCCTGTGCCATATTAATGTTAATGTGTTTTGCTTAAGGTGATGCTCTGCTGGCCACAGCATTCCTGTCCTACTCTGGGCCTTTTAATCAGGAGTTTCGCCATTTCCTGTTCAGTGACTGGCAGCGAGAGTTAAAGCAGCGCGGCATCCCATTTGGCAACAATCTAAACCTCACCGAGCTGCTTATTGATGCACCTACTGTTAGTGAATGGAACCTACAGGTCAGTTTTATTCATTATACATAATTTAATCAAGAAATAACTCATGGACATTCAAATTCATTTTTTAAATTAGTTTTTGACAGCAGCTGAAGAGCTATTTCAGTTTTAGATTAATAGATTATATCACCAGTGCAGCAGAAAAAAAATTATGGGGCATTTAAATTAACATAAAATATCCCTTGCAACATTAGTCACAGCAAAAATAATTTTCAAGATGAAGATACAATTATTTTTAAAATGATTTTCATGTAGCATCTTTATTTACTAAGACTAGTTTGTTGGAACTAATATCACCACAGTTCAACACAGGAGGGGAACAGGCCATCTGGCATACCAGACATGGTCTCCGTGGGTCGTCGACCCGAAGTGGGCCCTTTCCTGTCCGCTATGTTTTTTTTTTACGAACGAGACAGACATGGTAACAGGTGGCCAAAAAAGTGGCAAGAAAAGATAGAAAAGTGACTAAAATGGGACAAAAGCAGTCAAGATTGCAAAAAAAAATGGGCAAATAAAGAAGAACAAGGTGGTATGTAATGGTAGCTTAATGCAAAATGTGGGCTGAAAGGAAACAAGTAACATTTATTGGGAAAAAGTTATTGGATGAAAAGTGGCCCCAAAAAATTAAAGAAAGGAGAACATTTAGATTGAAGAGTCAAAAATAACTTGCAAAAATTGACAAAAAAATAAGGAAAAAGGGGATATTTATTGGCAAAAAGGTAGTTAAAGTTTTTTCAAAAGGGGCAAAAATGGGACAAACAAAGTTGCCTCAAAAAAAAGGTAAAAAGGGGTTCAAAGTTTCCCAATTTTAAGGTTTTCTGGGGGAATACTAACTAAAATTAAGACATAAAAAGCCACATGTTGAGTATCACTGTCTTAATAACGGCTTCTAAGTGGTCTCCACCCCTGGTTCAACATGTCTTCACAATAGGCAAAGTTTATTTGAAAAAAATAAGAAATAAAAAAAGATTTCCAGTTAATCTTTTTTTTTTTTTAATTATAAACAGAGAAATGCATTCTTTTCGATTTACATTCTCAGATATTTGTTGTGTGCACAAACTCCAATAGAACGCGTTTAGAGGCGTCTGGACGACCAGTACATATTATTGCTCAGCATGTGTAACTGATTTATATAAGCTGTTAATGAAATTGATTTCCCTGGTAGTGTGGTGCATTCATATATGTGCCTGTAGTCCCATTACAGAGGAGACCATTCATCCAGTAGTCCACTCTTATAATTAGATGGAAATGAAAAATGAAAGGATGAATGGTCAATCGATTAAAATTGCTCATCTTAAATTAAGTGGTTTCTTTACATGCTTTTATTCAGCTTTCAAGCTTCTTTGAATAATTGTATGGATGCCATAAATTGAATGTTTTTTCTTTTTTTTTTTTGCGATTACATCAAACAGTTGAGAAATGTATGTGCATGTTAAATATCTGGCTTTTGATTAAAAATGCATGAAGTTTGAACAGCGGCATTCGATCCCTTTGCTGTTTTTTTTTTCTACAGGGGCTCCCTAATGATGACCTGTCTATTCACAACGGCATCATCGTGGCCAAAGCTGCACGTTTCCCTCTGCTCATTGATCCACAGACACAGGGCAAAAGTTGGATTAAAAACAAAGAAGCCAAAAACGAGCTGCAGGTTTGCTTCTTTTTTTTTTTTTTTTAAACAATTTATTTTAGATTTTAAAAAATTGTGATCAGTGTAATTTTAAATGATGAATTTTAAATCTCTGCTTTGTGCTTTATGCTAAATTTCCTAAAACCTCAGATTTATTAGCATTCAGGTTTCTTTTATTTACCCATCATGCACAGCTCTGTCTATATAATGAGGTCACTGGCCTTGTTTGGGACAATTTCTCAGCCGAGTGAGTGCATTCTGCAGTCCCATTAGTCGAGCCCTAAAGATACATCCCCCCAATGGAGGTTTTGAAATGCACCCACATGTGACAATCAGACACACTGTATTTGTTTTGGCAGGGTTTTCTAAAAATGGCTGTCTTAAATATTTTCTTTGCATCAGCAGTCACAATCCTCATACAACAAACTGGCCTTTCTTCCACTCAGGATTAAGAGAGAAATGGTAGACTTGGTCTAAATCAAATCAGATGCTTGTGTTATTGCAGTGCAGATGTTCAGAAATAAAAACAGGCAACTGGGGAAATAATACTTCAGGTTTAGATGAGGATTTTTGCGTTTTTATTTGTTTTTTTTTAAATTTAGAACACAAATCTTTTTCTAATGTTGATGAAAAACTTTTCTTTACTTCAAATCAAAATTTCACTATTGACCATTTTGGCAATTGCATGGCTTATAATATAAATATTAAACTATTATATATTTATCTATCTATCTATTTAATAACAAATATATCTAACCTGGGTTCAATATCTGTTGCTTTGAGTGTGAAAATACATTTCGGTGTACTCTGTGACCGTAACCCTTTGTATAATGAATTTGTTGTATGTAAACAGGATAATCTTGTAAAATGATTAACATTAGCATGGGGGAGTTTAAAAAAAATTCAAACTACATCACATATAGATGTTTTTTTGTATTGGCATGTCTTTTCTAAACAAGTCAACATTTGTGTTTTCAGATCACGTCACTGAATCACCGGTACTTTAAGAACCACCTGGAGGACAGTTTATCTCTCGGTCGCCCTCTGTTGATCGAGGATGTTGGGGAAGAATTGGACCCTGCTATTGACAACATTCTTGAAAAAAACTTCATTAAAACTGGCTCTACTTACAAGGTAAAACCTCAGCAAAAAAAATCATATGCAAAAGAAGTGTACTAAAGAATCCAACACAAATGTTTCTGTTCCGTTTGGCTATTGCTAATATCACTATTGCTGTTCTTATTGTTGTGTCAATAAACCAAAAAATAAGTGAATAATTGAAATAAGTCAAGTACTTTACATTAAAAGTTATGATACATGCATCAGAAAAACTGGGCCCCTGATATACAGATGAGGTTCTGTAATTCTGTAATTTGGGGCGACCATGGCTCAGGTGGTAGTGGGTCGTCTTCTGATCGAGAGGTTGGGGGTTCAATCCCAGTATCTGACAATGTGTCGAAGTGTCCTTGGGCAAGACACTGAACCCTAAGTTGCTCCCAGTGGTCAACTAGCGCCTTGCATGGCAGTCCTGTCCCACTGGTGTGTGAATGTGAGAGTGATTGGGTGAATGAGCTGATATGTAAAGCGCTTTGAGACTGCTTCAGTGTGGTGATAAAGCGCTATATAAAATCAAGTCCAGTCCATTTAATTACAATTTCATATTTCAGTAGCCAGGTTTGCATTTACAAATTTGAGTTTTCAAAGGGATTCTGCTTGGCTGATAGAACTTTTACATAATTACTAACTTCTTACAGCTCTAAATATAATAATGGACGACAAAGAGCTAAAGAGAGATTAAAGTACTTTTTTTTATGCTTCCTGGCCTGTGATGGATATCAGAATTGTGTAATACTGTGAGTGTATTACAGCTCCCTCAAGGATGTACGTCAAGGGCTTGATAGGACGCAACATATAAATGATGACAAACTGCCAAAAAAAACCCCCCACATTTGTTAGTGTTCATGTTAATTAAAGGATTGAAAAGCAGCAGAAACATACGTAAGCACATGATTACCAGTAATCTCTTGCCCAAACTAAAATAATATGTTTACAAAATGTCAAGTCAGGAAAGGAAAACCCTCACGTCTGCTTGTGCTTGGTTGATGTTGTGCCTCCGCTCAGCCTTTTTATACACGTCCTCCTCCCTCGCCACCTGATTGTTGATTTGAATCAGGTGTTTTAGATGAGAGAGGAAAGAGGCGGAGCAGGCTGAGAGGCACCAGCTGTAACTGAGGGTTAATGACATATTACTGGAAATGTGTTCTCTAGCTCACAATCATAACTAATGGTAATATTATCTTTATTCCTTATTGTGCAGTTTGTAACTTTCATATTGAACATATAAGGAATAAATAAATGATTGGAGATTATACGTCTACGATTACTTTTGTCTGTGGCTGTGTTCGAAATGGCACACTCCATACTATACACTATTAAAGTCAATGGAGTATATACTGTCTACTTAGTTTAGAAAAATGTGATTGTATCTGATCCGAGGGCCACATGATCATAACTGATGTCAGCATTTAGTTTAATGACCCATCAGAGCATTAACACAGGGGGAAAAGGGTTTTGTCTTTTTTTTTGTGTGTTCTTGTTTTGTGTATTGTTCCATCTTTTTCTACATTTTTTATGTTGATTTATGCAGTTTTTGGGTCACTTTCTGTATTTTTCTTGTTGTTTTCCTTATTTTCCTGTCAATTGGGTAATTTTAGAGTAAGATTTTCTTTACTGTCATTCAAACTTGAACTTTACAGTACAGATAGAAACTAAATTTCGTTGCATTGGCTCGTGTTCCAGGATGAAAAACAGCAGCAAGTATTTACATAATGTAAGTAGAATAAAAAAAATATATAAGGTGCAGATATAAATAGATATCAAGAGGAAAAGCAATCTGAAAGATTCCTATATAGATAAGTATATTGCAGGTTTTTTTAATTTTTTTTGTGTTTTGATGTATGTTATATTGTCTATTTTGTTAACAGTTCTATTTTTGTTGTCGATTTATGGGTTTTTTGGGGTTACTTTCCGTATTTTTGTTCTTGTTTTCTTTATGGTGCGTTCACACCAAATGCGTCAAAAGCATCAGGTCCCGCTGCGTGTCTCGTGCCTCCTGTGCGGCGCGTTTTGAAGCTTTTCGCGCAGCGGGAGCTTTGAGATTTGAGTTTTCATGCTTTTGACGTGCGTCCGCCGCCTCCAACACTGCCGATTCTAGAGTTGGGATTGTTGAACTTTTGGGGCATATCGCAGCTCGTCGACCAATCAGGAGTTTTCCCCAACCGTGAAGTATTCAGAATAATGAAAAAAAGAAACACTAACCAGAGACAAACTGACAGGCACTTCTGCTGGAATAGAGCGCCTGTAGTTGGTGTCCTGGTAGAAGATGCGAGCGCCGATGTGGGTCAACAGGTCTTCAAACTGGGCACAGAAGTAGCGCTGAAAGCGACTCTCGTCCGAGTGCAGCTCTGGTGAATGCAGAAACGACCCCGAGGCGCAAATAAGGCCAAGCCGACCCACACTTCTCTATAGCCCTGTAACATCACAGTGCACACACTGAGTCACACCAAAATACATCCGACGGAAAACACCGCCTTCTCATCACAATGTTCCCCACCACTTCACAGTCACTGGGTGAATTATAAATTATGATCGCCACAATATCATCCATTGTATAGACACCACTGGCAACAGGGAAGCCCCTCCCCAACTTCTTTGGACGCGCGTCCAAAGAAGGAGTTTTTTGTGTACTTTGTGCATATTGGGAGTTTTTTTTGTGTATCATGTTGGGCTTTATATTCCTTCCAACTTTTTGAATTACAATTTTTGGGGATTTGCTTTGGGGCCGCAAAAAATTGACTGAGGGCCACCAGTTGCCTATGTTTGGTCTACTAAGTATGATTAGGATGATGATGATGATGAGTTTGCCAAGATGCATTTTGATCCTACAACAAAACCCTGAAGCACACTGGGGCTAAATATCTCCGTTGATTCTCTACCTTCGAAAGTTCTGGAGCATTTTAAGTGAGAAAGTAGATGCGTAGATGTCATTTGATCCTTAAAACTCACAAAAACACATTTCATTCCAACATTTCTCACCCTGTACCGTTGAAGCAGGCAGTGAAGACAAGACACAGATTAGAAACTTCAATTATCAGCTCAGCTGCTTCCTCTGCAACATCTTCTCACCTCCTCTCACACAAAATTTAAAAAACCATATGCTTCAAGCATGTTTAACAGGCACCACACTGACCACCTAATGAGAGCGATCCAGTTTGGTCCAGTTCCATGGAGTTTGAGGTGTTGGCAGGCACATCTGTGTTTCCTTGTCCTATCCTGTAAAGTTTTAATTCCTATCCTGGAGTGAGGGTAAAGTAAGGATTTGGTCGAGCCCTCCAGAGGCAAACCAACAGATGGATAATTACAGTAGAAGCAGTGCTGTACCACATTTACACATTAGAAATGTTTCACAGCGCTCTGTGTGCCAAGCTGTGTATATCTGTTAACAGGGGTGCAGCAGCAATTTTAAAAGTGAGGGTGTTCTATGGGTAGGGCAACCGTCGACTCCCAATTTAATTTATTAAATTAATATGCTGAAAACATGATAAAGCTGTTATTAGGTCAGTGATACTCAACATGTGG
The DNA here is from genome assembly GCF_900634775.1 of Gouania willdenowi. NCBI lineage: Eukaryota > Metazoa > Chordata > Actinopteri > Blenniiformes > Gobiesocidae > Gouania > Gouania willdenowi. The sequence continues at coordinate 21,051,971 of NC_041059.1, forward strand.
CTGTTTATGTTTTAATTTTGATTATTATTACCCCATATAACCTTAAAAGGGGGAAACTTTTTAACCCATTTTTACCTATTTCCTGTGGGCACTTTGTAACTTCCCTTGTCCCATTTTTGCCCCTTTTCCAAAAAAATTTGACATTTTTTTGATTTTTCAGATTTTAGCTTCCTTTTGCCAATAAATATCCCCTTCTCCTATAATTGTTTGTTAATTTTTGTAAGTTCTTTTTGACACTTTTATCCAATATTTGTCCTTTCTTTAACCATTTAAGCTACCTTTTGCCCAATAAATAACACTTGTTTCCTTTTCCCTTACATTTAGCCTCTTTTTGTTCCACATTTTAGCCCTTTTTCACTAATGTTGGCCACATTTTGCTCAATAAAGCTACTGTACCTTTTGCTAATACATACTACCTCTATCCTCTTTTTTTGTCAATTTTTTTTTTTGCCACTCTTGACTGCTTTTGGTCCATTTTAGTCACTTTTCACTCTTTTCTTGCCACGTTTTTGCAACTTTTGGAGTATTTTTTGCCGCCTGTTACTCATTTCTTTGTCATTTTACTCATCGATGTTAACTCTTTGTTTACCTTCTCGGAACGACGGCTTCGTCAAATAGCTGGCTGTGATTGGCTTGATCAGCATTCAGTCAATCTAACTGGACCAGTACGCTTTCAACAATGAATCCTTCTGTAAAAAGTGAGGGGGATAAATTTTTGTTTTTATGAAAGTGCGGGTGTCGCATCCCGCGGGGTTGAGACGCGTCTGTCTGTTGGCATCAGTTTGAATTAATAAGTTGAAAGATAATTCAATCATTATACAGGTGTCATTTAAAAAAAAAAAAAAATAGCGTTGAGGGTGGAGCAGTTGTAGTTGAATATATTTCTTTGAAATATAAGCTTTTTTGTATAATTTCTGTTGAATATTACCACTGTCGCTTTTTTGCAGGTAAAAGTTGGTGACAAAGAAGTTGATGTGATGAAGGGCTTCAGGCTGTATATGACCACCAAGCTGCAGAACCCAGCGTACACTCCTGAAATCAGTGCACGGACTTCCATCATTGACTTCACCGTGACAATGAGAGGACTGGAGGAGCAGCTGTTGGGTAGAGTTATACTCACTGAAAAACAGGTAAAGAAATAAAGTAATATGCAGAAACTATGCACTTCTCAGTGCATGCAATGCAAATGTTTTTAGTTCCTCAAATGGTCCCTTGGACACCATTTAAATGCCAGAGTCTAACCCGTTTTGTTTCTGTGCACCTCATTTTCTCTCCCTGACGAGCACAAAGTGTGACAAAAACACTCGGGCGTTACTATCACACTTTGAATATAGAGCATGACAATCACAGTGCCCTTAGAGAGAGGCAGCATGAATGAATAACTGGTCACAAAGTGATGGTGTGTCCTCGTGCATCAATAGCAGACACACACACAAAGGGATGGAGCGTCTGGAAATTCGGCAAATTCATGCTGTTTAAAAGACTCGTGTATTATAAATGCATCAATGCAGAGGTCTGATTGATTGTTTTCTGCTGAAAAGGCTGGCCTTACTGAGAAAAAGCCATTTTCTCTGTTATAATGATCATGCAATGAAAGAGTAATGCAAGATGTGAAAGGCTGCCTGTTATATTTGGACTAAATATGGATTGAATCATGATGAACCGTCTCATCCATAAAAGCTGCTGCTTAGCTTCGTTGTCCATGGGCTTTAAAGAGCAATTTCTTAATTGTCTGCTTTCATTTCAGATGCATTAAGATTTTTTGCATTTGCACCTGTAAGATAATTTTGTGTCTGTTCTTTGGATTTTAAGTTATAATTAGTGGATGTCCCTATTGCACTGTTCCTTAAAATCTCTTATGGGCCTTATTTCATGGATAATGAAGTGTGAAGCTGGCATTTATAGCACAATAAATGACTTTCATGTAGAATTTTTGTTTGACACTTGTCCTGAAGCAAAATGTGGTTTTTCCATTAAATTTTGTTCTTGTTTTATTTAAATCTGTCCTGCCACTGTTTCCAGCAATGAATACAGTAATAAAACATACCATAGGTCAGATCAGTCCAACCTTTAATACATTACTTGATATTCTGTAAATAATGTAAACCGGCTGTCAGGGTTGGGGTCAATTATACTTGTATATGCGTGATTGATAATTAATTACAATTATAACGTTACTGCCTGGAAAAAATTAGTTGTTGTAATCGTAATTGAATTGTAATTGGGTTCAGATACTTTACTTTGTAATTGGCATGGAAATTACATAACAACTGTCATTAACAATTCAATGTAACGCAAAACTGGGGAATAACGTTAGAGTTCTAAGGCTTACACATACATAGTTAACAATTCTTAAAATGTGTTCATATCATGTTTACCTGTTAGTTCTTCTTCTAAAGATCAATATAGCAATTGACCTTTTACAAAACCCCACCCACAAACATTCATTGTCAAATCATACGTCTCAGCAAACGGTACTATGTAAGCAAGGTCCGACATGTCGACGACTGGGGTATACAATTATTAGCAACTATCATATTACTATATCAATATTTCAGTCAACATCCTCCTGAAGCATACAATTCTCCCAATCTATATATTAACAGGCTTTGTTACCACTTACCAGCGTTAATAGCTGCTACCTCATTAGCCTTGGGTCACCTGTAGGTTCAGCTCGCTAGCTAATGTAACAGTTTGTTTTATTAAGATCTCCATTAGTAACGCTCTTATGGCTTAAGGAGGATACGACCAACATAATATAAGAAAACTTACCCAGCAGTGACTTCGGTAAAGTTAGAAAGATATTCTCCGGTATGCTTTCACTTCAATAGTTGTAATCTCCACTTCATTGTTTATTTTAATATGCTGAATATATCCCTCCACAGCATATTGTAACCCATTTTGCCTGGATCTGGAGGAGCAGGTATTGCTCCAAAAAGAGTCACTAACACGCATTGGTAGACTTCTCCCAGCCATTAAGACGAGACAAACTCAGCAACATGACGGACGTCCCAAAAATAAATAAGGGGGGGGCGGGGCTTTTGGGAAAGGTCAATTGAGAGGAATACTGACAAAAAAAAAAGGCTCATTCACTCACACCAAAAAATATTAACAACAATGTTTTCATGTATTAGGAAGCCTAACAAGGTAACAATTAGATGATGGATAATATTTTTTTGTGTATTTTACAGCTGTTTTAAGACATGGGTCAAAGTGACACATTATCATTAGAGACGCTAACAAGAGGGAGGTTAAGTTTTATGGGCTTATTTAATGAAGGCTCAGTAATTGCGATTAATTGTTTTTGAACTTTAGTAGTTTAGAATGTAATTATATTTGACTTTTAGGGGGAAAATAACAATTGTTGATCAACGTAAGTGTAATTTATCATGAATAATTAAAGACGTAATTGTAATTTCAAAATGTAATTGACCTCGACGGCTGTATTCTTGTAATTGGAATGACATCCAAATTTTCCTGGATAAAGTAATTCTCCCAAGGAAAGAAAAACTCTGAATTCTAAACACTGGGCAGCTTTTAAGTTATATTTAACTTGATATTAACGTGTTTTATATTATGTCCGTCCTTTGTGTTCATATGACAACAGGAACTGGAAAAAGAGAGAACGGACCTGTTGGAAGATGTCACCTTGAATAAGAGAAAGATGAAGGAACTAGAGGACAACCTTCTTTATCGACTTACCAGTACACAGGCAAGGAAATCATTGAAATTAATACACAACATTGCCTCTTTTGTTTCCACTAATTACTACTTTTCATAGTCTCATTTTTGTGCCATTAAGTATTTAAAATATTAAAACATAAATACAGAGAAAGAATGAAGTAATCACTAATAAGCAGTAGCCGATGTTGTTCTTTTCATTTTCACTGTGTCTCTGATGGTTTCCTGTCTTACACAGGGGTCACTGGTGGATGACGAGAGCTTAATTGTTGTCCTTGGCAACACAAAACTCACAGCTGAAGAAGTTGCTCAGAAACTACAGATTGCTGCCGAGACTGAGATCCAGATCAACACCGCCAGAGAGGAATACCGTCCCGGTACGTGAACGTCCTTGCTCATGAGCAAAATGACTGTTTATGTTCATTTTATATTCACTGCTAATTCTTTATTAATAATTATTTAATTATTTGATTGAGTCTGTTTGTCTCTGCATTCAGTGGCTACAAGGGGAAGCATCCTCTACTTCCTAATCACAGAGATGAGTATGGTGAATGTCATGTATCAGACCTCTTTGAGACAGTTTCTGGGAATATTTGATCTTTCTCTGGCCAGGTGAGAATACTTCAATATTCTGATTTTTAATAGTGATTTTGGAATTAATTTCCTTTGTTCAAAAACAGAAAAGAAATAAAACTTTGACTTAAAAAAAAAAATATATATATATATATATATATATATATATATATATATAGAGCAAACATTTTTTATGAAAGACAAATTGTGCCTAATTGTAATTCTGCTATTACAGGTCAGCCAAAAGCCCCATCACCAGTAAACGCATAGCAAATATCATTGAGTTCATGACCTTTGAGGTATATAAGTATGCAGCACGGGGCCTGTACGAAGAGCACAAGTTTCTCTTCACTGTGCTGCTCACACTGAAGATTGACATGCAGAGCAACAAGGTGAAGCACGAGGAGTTTCTCACACTTATCAAAGGTAAGACGCTGTTGTATATAATATATGTTATGTATTGTAGCATCATTTTTATTCATGGGGTTGAAAATATCTATTCATTTTTCTCAGTTTTACTGGGAAATTTACATATATTACATATAAATGTTGAAAAACTGCGTTGGGTTTTTCTCAATCTTCCCATCTATATACATGTAATTGAATCATTTTAAAGGCAGAACAGAATCAGAATTAAAAATACTTTTTTTTTTTTTTTTTATCCCAGGGGGAAATTACTTGTGTTACAGAGGCTCGAGAAACATTACAAATAAAAAGAATAAACACTAAACAAAAAAAAAAAAAAGGTAAGGTAAAAGACTGTTAATTAAATAAAGATTAAATACAAGTGCACACATTACAGTAGAAAAAAAAAAGAGAAAATCACAACAATAATAATACAAATGCAAAAATATAATCACAAATATATATACGAGAACATGATAACCAAATATAATATTTTTATGTTTTTCTATTTTGTGAAAATTGGACAGCATATTTGTTGTGTATCATCTTTGTCAAATTTCACCCTGGTGAAAGTGTTTTTGAGTTCTTGAGCTCTTAAAAGCATTGTATTTGTAAGACTGGTATTTATTTTTTTATTAACCTTCTTGCGCAAATATATTTATTTCAAAGAGCACCAAAAGATGGACAGACATTTTAAACATTTTGGTACTTTAGACGTTTACTGAATCAGAAAGTTATAGTATTATAGGTAGCAAAGGTATGAGGGACAATAACCAGCATACGCTTGATTTAAAACAATATTGCCTGGGTCTGTTCATCAAAATTATGTTTGACAGAGCTTGATACATATTTTGTTTTCATGTCCATGTCTGCACATTATGTGCTTCTGTTTCTCAGGAGGTGCATCTCTAGACTTAAAGGCTTGCCCTCAGAAACCAGCTAAATGGATCCTCGATATGACCTGGTTAAACCTTGTAGAGCTCAGCAAACTGTGGCAGTTTTCTGATATACTGGATCAGGTACGTCACACTCACTCACACACACACGCGCACAGCATTAGTGTCACATGCTTTAGTGAGCATGTTTAAGTCATTCTCGTCACAACCCTCATCAACACATGACAAGCCCTTGTGTGCGATTGACAGCCAGTTGGTTTCCACGGAGGGTAAAACTCAATGTTCTGTGAAATGAGCAGAGTATTGGGTGAGGACTCAAAGGAAACACTGCTCACGCTCTTCCCTAAAATCCTTCAGTTTTCAGCAAATTATTAAATACTGAATTAAAGATGCCAGTTCTGGTTTGGATTCCCTGAAATTATAGACCAAGAACTGTAATCATAAATGCATCAATCTATCTATCTATCTATCTTCCAGATAAGTCGCTATGAGAAGCAGTGGAAGTCATGGTTTGATAAAGAAGCTCCAGAGGAGGAGGTGCTTCCGAATGCTTATGACCAGGCTCTCGACTGTTTTAGACGCCTGCTCCTCATACGCTGCTGGTGTCCTGACAGGACCATTGCACAAGTAAGAAATCACACATACTATATCGACATGAGGATTGAATGGTGCGTCAAGAACGTTTCCAGATTGAATGCAGTTTTATACAGTTTTGATTTTATAGCACCAAATACAACAAAGTTATTCCATTAAAGAAAATTTGAAGACAATGAGTATATATATATATATACATCTGTATATACAAACACACACTATAAAATACGTTGCAAACCTATTGCCATCACCTGCATGAAGTACATGATCTGATCTTATTTGGATATCTACAGTATTTTGTTTCATTAGTCCAAACACTCATTGTTATAATCAACCTGTTAGAGTGTCTGAGAAAGTCATTGTGATGCAGAAGGAAAAGACATCACTGCATCGTTGCCTTCTCCTCTGTTTTGCCACCCCACTTCTCCACCATTAAACCTCATTCCTCCACAATTGTATACAGTATATGTACACAATTGCTAGTTTTTGGATATGTATATACTGTACTTGCTAGGTGGTTCATGAGATGCATCTTTGAGCTATTTCAGAAAACTGTTCGATGATTGTATTGTCTAATGCATTGCACATTTCCCTTTGCAAGATGATGTCATATTTCACCTGGGAGAAACTTAAGTCAGGACAGATTTGGAAAAAAGTCTAATGGAAATGTATAGAAATATGCTTGACATATTTTGACAATAACATGTTCAACTATTTTTTATGTGAAGACTTATACATTAAACAAATGCCTAATTGTTGATCAATAGAATACATTTTGATCAAGATGACATGCAATTGATATTGCAGAGGATTGTACACAATCATTTGCATGGATGTACCAAATCATTTGCAACTTCAAAGAAATGAGAAACTACATTTTTGATGCGCACAAGTGACCCGATGATGTAAAGATTAAACAAATAGTTTTGAGGATTTCAATTTTTGATCTAAGAAATGTACCAAAATGACTGAAAAAAACTGCAACTAATAAAAAACTAAAGAAGGCTTGACATCAGTCAGTCGCTGGATTGACTGAGAACCTTGACATTAATCCATGTTTTTGCTTTCCCCTTTTGACTCAGTTTGGCCCACTTTACCCACACTGGATGGGTTTTGCTGCCATCTCGTATTACCAAGTTATAGACAAGCATATCTTTCTTGCTCTGTTTTTTTCCTAATCTTTCTCACAAGGCTCGCAAATACATCATGAATGCAATGGGGGAGAGGTATACGGAAGGGGTGATTCTGGACCTTGAGAAGATGTGGGATGAGTCAAGCCCTCGGACACCACTTATTTGCTTCCTTTCAATGGGTTCAGACCCAACTGACTCCATTATTGCACTGGGAAAGAAGTTAAAGATTGAGACAAGATATGTCTCAATGGGACAAGGACAAGAGGTCCACGCTCGCAAGCTTCTGCAGCAGACTATGGCAAATGTAAGTCATACAACGTCGTTTTATAACATTTAATTAAAAAAAAAATGAAAGTCATGACTTTTAAGTTTTTTGTAAGGGCTGAAAGCTACTTTGTTTTTCCCTGTTTACCCTTAGGGAGGATGGGCCTTACTTCAGAACTGCCATCTTGGTCTGGACTTCATGGATGAGCTGATGGATACCGTGACAGAAACAGATTTTGTCAATGACAGCTTCCGTCTCTGGATGACAACAGAGGCTCACAGACTCTTTCCCATCACACTTCTGCAGATGTCAATCAAGTTTACCAATGAACCACCACAGGGCCTCAAAGCCGGGCTGAAGAGAACTTATGGCGGTATGGTTACCTTAGCTCAGTGTTTTTCAAATAGGGGTACGCAATGGCACTACAGGGGGTACTTGAGAGACAGAGTGGAAAATTACAAATAAAGTGTTGAGAAGTGATAAAAACAGGGTGACTGTGTCTCAGTGGTAAAGTGGGTTGTCCAATAACCGCAGGGTTTGGGGGTTCGAATCCCGCTCAATCGAAGTTATTGTTGTTGTGTCCTTAGGAAAGGCACTTTACCGACATTGCCTTGTATGAATGGGTATCAATTGTGCTTGAATGTTGTTGGTGGTCAGAAGGGCCGTAGGCACAAAATGGCAGCCACACTTTTGTGAGTATGCCCCAGGGCAGCTGTGGCTATAATGTAGCTTACCACCACTGGTATGACTGGTGTGAATGAATAATTGTTTCTGTAAAGCGCTTTGAGTCTCCTTGAAAAAAAGCGCTATGGAAATCAAATTATCATATTATTTAGTATTACCTTAAAAAAATGTAATGATTCAGACAACATAGAATACTTGCTTGATATACATAGAGTGAATCTGCAAATAATACATACAGTATATATATATAATTTCGTTAAGCAGGAAAAAAGATGGGACTGCAGAATAAACACTGTTGCTCAATTCCAATGCACCATAAGCTATTTAAAACGGCATGGAAATGTATATTTATTTGAATATGAACACATGCAGAGGTATCAGATTATTATGCATGAAGCATATGTTGTTATTCTTCCTCAACATTGAAAAAGGAATGCATAGCCCGAGGAAAAATCCTCACCGCATTTTTTCTTACTCCCTAGTTGCAAAAACTAGTTACATTCTATGACCCGGTTAGGAGGAATGTGTAGGATTCTTTTGGTGTTATGTTTCAGTTTTGTTCTCAGTTTTTTCTGTTAAAAATCTGAGATGTTGACAGAAAAAAATAAAAGCACTATTCTGATCTACCTACAGGAAAAGTGTAGTTGTTTGTTGTAATTGTTTTTTTTTTTTTTTAAAGCGTTCTAAGACTGTTAATCAACACCATGCTGATGCATTTATCTATGTGCCATAGGCATAAACCAGGACCTTTTGGACGTGAGTAACATGATGCAGTGGAAGCCAATGCTGTATGGCGTAGCATTCCTCCACAGCACGGTGCAGGAAAGGAGAAAATACGGCCCTCTAGGATGGAACATTCCTTACGAGTTTAACCAGGCAGATTTCAACGCTACTGTCCAGTTTGTTCAAAACCACCTGGATGACATGGACATTAAAAAGGTGGGTGAAAAAACGATTTATATGTTGCTTACCTTCCCACATATTTGTTGCTTTCGTCTATAAATGTAAGCAGATTGACTGATTTATTATACTTTATTAATCCTCGCGAGGAAATTCAGTTACAGTTTCATCGCGTCCAAGAAACATGAAAATCACATACAGTATAACATGGGGGAACAGGAATAGGAGAACTGTGGAGCATCCAGCAGCAGGGCGGTGCTTCGTTTCTTAGACGACAAATATGGAACAATGGGTAAGAAGAAGTAGTAAAAAAAAGGCAAAAGATGAAGTAAATGCAGAATTGTTCCTGCAATCCCTGCGTTCCTAATTAAAAGACAACATCTGCTCTAAATCTCAGAGGATTTTATTACCACCGACAAATGTAATAATTCACTTTGGAATTATACCTTTAACAATGCAGCTCAACACTATTATTATGTGGACGGAGTTATTTTCTCACTTTGGAATGATTTTTTTTTCTACAGGGATATCGTGAAAACTCCCATGAGACCTATATGTCTACACTCACTGTACAGTTCATCTCCAGTCATCAATGCAGTCTTGTTAATTGTCTGTCATATTTTGTCACTATGTAAAACCTCCTCAGGGTGTGTCATGGAGCACAGTGCGATATATGATTGGAGAAATCCAATATGGTGGTCGTGTCACTGACGATTTCGACAAGCGCCTGCTCAACACCTTTGCCAAGGTGTGGTTCAATGAGGACATGTTTGGGCCAAGCTTCAACTTCTACAAGAGCTACAGCATCCCCAAGTGCTCCGCTGTTGACCAGTATCTAACATACATTCAGGTCAGTCTCCTTCAGAGTGATTAGAGATAAAAAAAAAAAATATGACAGTGGCTACCCGTACAGTTGCCGTATCAATATACCGACATTCTATCAATACGCAGCACCCCTATTATGGCCAGTTTAGGTCACGTGATAGGTCAGTTTAGGTCACATGATAGGTCAGTCATTGGCCAGTTTAGGTCCCGTGACTAAGACTCAACCCCTAACCTTAAAAATTGGTGCGATATTGGGTTATAACCCTAACAATAAAACGCTACGTATGTGTACTTCGGTATCCGTACCAATAGCCGTACGGCAACTGTACAAATAGACACTTTCTAAAAATATTCACATTGGTATCATAAATTTTGATTTTTTTTTTTTACTTTGGTTTGTTACCTTTGCACTTATCTGATGAGTAAAACCTTTATAAGTAAAAAAAATATCATCTTATTACAAGATTTTACTTTTATGGTAAAATAATGAAAAAACCTGTGTAGGCATTTGACTAAAAAACAATTTTATTATAGACAGACTCAAAGGTCCAGTATTATGCTATTTTCACCCATCTCCTATTGTTCTAAGAACCCCAACAACATAGTATTTGAGGTTTATTTTCCCAAACTCACCTGTTTTCTGGAGTTTTAGCCCTCTGAAAAGTCACTTTCAGAGCACTCCTAAAAACAGGCTGTTTTTAGGGCCTTCATGCATATGCATGAGTAGGCATAAACACACACACTGAATCAATATACCGATTCTAGATCAGTTAGAACATTTTTTAAAAATCCATATATTTTTATGATTGGTGAAATTTAAAAAATGTATATCTCACTTCGTAATTGACCGATCTTTATGAAATTTGTTCGGTTGGTTCCTCAATTACCCCACTGAGTTTTATCCAGATCAGATGCGGATTTCATCTCGATTTTTTGGGAAAAATTGGAGTGCCTATACATTTGGACCTACTCTATCGTTTATAATGGGGAATTTTTAAAAAAAAAAATATAAATAAATAATGGGCAAATAAATTTCTTCCGAGCCTTTAAAGTGTGACTGATCATGGTACCATGATCAGGATCACTGATCCAGATAACTGCCATATAACCGGCGGATGTTTGTTTTTTAAGAAAAATTATTTTCTATAGTCCTAGATTTTAATCACATTTGTCCCATTCTCAACTTTTATTGCTAAATGTCTGGAAATGAGACTTATAAGACTTCCATTATGTGATGCAATTATCCATTTCTTTGGTGTGTACATGACGACAAACATATTTAACTTCAAATATAATGATCATTCATACACATACTGTAGCCACTCCCTCTGTGCTATATACTTCTTAAATAAAGAATGACATTAAAAATTGGGAGTATTACAGTGCATATCTAAATACATGAACATACTCTGCAGATCCTAATTTGCAAGTATAACCACTTTTGGTCTTTCTGTCACAGATCTATGTCAACATCATCCCTTAAACTAGCACGTAGCACACCATCCATGCATGCTGTCAATGTATGTGTATTCTAATCCTACATTTTGATGCTGGTCACTGGTGTTTTCATTAAGCAAATGAAGCTTTGTGCTGTTTTTCTACATATATTTAGCATTTTGCTTCTGAAAAACAAGTTTATATCTTAAAAAAATTATAAATCCTGCTATTTACAGGGTCTTCCTGCGTATGACACCCCAGAAGTCTTTGGTCTCCACCCGAATGCAGACATCACATTCCAGAGTAAACTAGCCAAGGATGTTCTGGACACCATTCTCAGCATTCAGCCAAAAGACAGCTCATCAGGTGGAGGCGAAACCAGGGAAGCTGTCGTGTCCAGACTGGCTGATGACATGTTGGACAAACTTCCCGCAGACTATGTGCCTTTTGAAGTAAGTGAGCATGCATTCCCAGTGGTTGTGTTTTCAAACTTCTAATACAGAGGGAGTGTAGAAAGTGTGAGTAAGATGTGACAAAGAGCAGAAAGAGTGTGAATGCACTTGATCGTATTTTTAGATGGTGTGACCTTTTTGACGCAAGCTGCAACACTGATGAGGTAAAACTCTCCGTGCGGCATTGAACACGTTGATCCGTTTATTTAGTTGCCTGAAATGTGTCGTATCAAACCAAAAAATAGAAACCATGTGCCCTGTGTTTACTCTCAGATTGTTTGCTAAAGTATTTATCAAAGACAATGTATCTTCTAATCCTGTTTTACCCTCCTTATGTGTGTCCAACGCAATTTAGCAGTTAGCCTAACTCCTCTCGAATGAATACGTGAGTCAGTATGTAGCTTCCTTAGCTCCACTTTATTCTCGATGTACCACGTAAATGTTTCAACATGGAGTAAAACTGTAGAATCGAAATAAAATAACTACTACCAGCATAGCATCATTAGCAAAAACACACAGACAATTAGCATATCACATGTCGGAGTTCCAGTCAACCAACATAAAGCCATTAGCATCTTTAAGTAATCAAAATGCACATTATAGTAAACATTTCTTACAGATAAAGCTTAAACAAAATTCTGCTCCTAAATATTAATCAAAACTTACAGACGGTGACGTCGAGAGCGTAAACACAAAGCAGATGGCAGTGGATGGACTTCTCCACATGTGGCTTACGGAGAACTTAAAGAAGATGGCTGACTTCCTGTCACATGCCCAAAAACTGACTTTCAAAATAAAAGACTCCACTGAATAGACAGACTAAATTAACATACAGCGCTTATATTACACAAAATTAAGGGCAGAACACCTCTTGTGACCAAAAAAAAAAAAAGTTCAACAAACTGCAGGAAAATATTTGAATTACCAAGAACTGTTTGATTTCTTTTGGAACACTTTATTTGAAGGTTTGGTCAGTTTTATACAAACAAACATATCAAGACTCACGGCTTGTTCAAACTTATTTTACAGAGATTTACACCACAATGCTAACCAGCGGCACATAAGCCCCCAACTTGTGCAAAAATATCCGTAAAATTAACCCCAGATACCAAAAGAAAAAAAAGAAAAACACAAATATAATTACAATACAATACAATATACTGCACTCCCCACCTTCTTAACAATTGAATTATGCATTATGCATCCCACTCAAGTAAATGGCAAGCCTTCAACATATGTAATGATTTTTAAGAAGATTCTAGCGTACAGTATGTGAACTCATTCTAACTTTGTTTTGTAATAATTTTGTATATTCTCTCTCTCAACGTATTCAGGTGAGAGAGCAACTCCAGAAGATGGGTTCCTTCCAACCAATGAACATCTTCCTGCGACAGGAAATTGATCGGATGCAAAGAGTCATAGTTCTGGTTCGAAACACTCTCACAGACCTTAAATTAGCCATCGATGGAACCATCATCATGAGCGAAAACCTTCGGGATGCCCTGGACTGCATGTATGACGCACGCATTCCTGCTCGTTGGGAAAAGGTTCGTGAGGAAGAGACTTGATTTTATAGCTTTTTCTTTCTTTCTTTCTTTCTTTCTTTCTTTCTTTCTTTCTTTCTTTCTTTCTTTCTTTCTTTCTTTCTTTCACCAGTGGTTCTCAAACTTTTTTGGCTCAAGTACTCCCTTTTCCATTTTCTGAATCCAACTATCCCCATTGTTCGACCACATTTTGCTTAGAATACTGTGAAAAAAAACAAAAAAAAAACACTATAGAGCATAATGATGAAATTGATGATTGATAAAACACATTTTAAAGACACTGATTTGGTAAATAAGTGGAATGAAACAGCATGTAATGCCTCCTAAATATAATTATTCCTAAAGTTTTTTTTTCTTCTTTTTAATCATTTCTGGTTCACCCCTTGTTTTGATTGTGGTTGTTCTAATCAGGATCATTTCCATCATCATTATTATCATTATCTTTATCAAGAAAAAACAATATAAAAGCCCATATTTCAATGTTTTTATTCATTCATTTTCCACTTTTTCTTTCAAGTACCCCCTGTAGTGCCATTGCGTACCCATAGGGGTACACGTACCCCCATTTGAGAAACACTGACATAGAGGATGATTCTTCACCGAATAGTTTTAGATTGATTATGCGTTTGACATTGATTTGTTGACTAATCATTGCAGCTATTTCACTTAGTGATTATTTTGCCCTGAGTAAGCATCCACAGGCTCCTCCTTTGACTTTCAGTCCTAGATGAAGCAGATATGGATAATGATTAAGTATATCACTGCTATTATGGCAGTTACTGCTACACACTTGGACACATTGTGTGACAATGGACAGCACAACAATACGGTTGTGTGACTGCTTACCCATGTCTATTGTTTTATTGAAGTCAGACTCTTTCACCATTTGATTAGGAGATGAAGGGAATAAAGGGATGATGATGACAAAGGGGACAAAAACAAATGGAAAAGAATTATGACTCTGCACGACTTGTACGTCATTTGTATTTTAATGATTTCATCGGCTGTCAAGCCGTGCTCTCAGCAAACATTAGGTTATTAGAATAATTTAGACTTGAATGGCCTCCAGGCATTCACCGTGTTGTACCTGCAACACCGTTGTAGTCTTTCCGATTGTTTGCCTGCCTGTGTTTCCTCCCAGACTAATGTTCTTCTTCTTCTTCGTTGTTTTTTTTTTTTTTCTCTGCATTGTCTCGCTCGTCTCGGTCTCCCTTTGTGTTCTCTGGACAAATTTGATGTTTTTTTGGTGTTGTTTTTCAGGCGTCATGGGCCTCCAGCACCCTGGGCTTCTGGTTCACAGAGTTACTTGAGCGGAACCGCCAGTTTCATGCTTGGATCTTTGAAGGACGGCCCCACTGCTTCTGGATGACAGGCTTCTTTAACCCTCAGGGTTTCCTGACAGCCATGAGACAGGTACACACAGCATCACGCTACCTGTGCCTACGTACAGCCGTGCTCTAGAACAGATGGCAGTGGGAGATGAATACGCACACTAGCACAAACAGAGACGCTAAGCGGCGCATTTTGATTTGTTTTCTTACAAACTCCCAACCTTTTCTTGGCAATGGAATACAAGCTACAATCTGCAGGAGGAATATGTAAACTAGGCAATGAATAATTAGACATTATTAATTACTCGCCCATTTTATTTCTTCCCTCATATTCACAATAAGTGAAAGTATTTTGAAACTTCGAATACAAACTATTGACGGATTTTAAGGAGGAAACCTCATCATCGTCCTCAAACAACAGATGTTGATGGTCTTTTCAGTGATGACTCACTCTAATATTTGCCTTAATATTTCCAAATTTTTAAAGGCTTTTCACGAATAACAAAAATAATTTTATTATATTTCTTTTCTTTTGGGTGGGTGGGGGGATTGTTTTTGTAGAGTTCCATCTAATTATTTTGACTCAGTAATCTTTATAAAATGTTATAATCTGGAATATCTGAAATATGCTCAGAGAATTGAAAATGAAATTACATTTTTTGTATTTTTTTGTCCATAAATGTCTTTTAACTTACAGTTTTTTTTCTTGTAGCATATTTTGGTGATCATTGTGGCATTTAAACGGGCAATAGTTCCCCAAATTTCTGTCTTTGTCACCACTTCTGCAAAATGTGGGATTGTTATCTGTTGGAAAATAGCCGACCCTAAAGTGCTCCTTCGCCTGTGCTCTTGTACTTGTAGAAGTAATTGGGATTGTAAAAACAAGCATGCAAAAAGAGCATGGACAATTGTTCCCACCAACACAGTGTTTAAGGCATCCACGCTGTTTCTGAACGTAAAATACGGATTTCATATATGTGGCACCAGAACCTAAACCCTGACTGTTTATAAGATAAGATAATCCTTTATTCATCTCACAATGGAGAAATGTACAGTGTTACAGCAGCAAAGCAGGACAGCAGAAAAAACTCACTCAGATTAGATAAAAATATAAAAATGTAAATAAAAAATATGTATCAAAAAATTGTTGAAAAGAGCCAGTGACATCAACATGTAAGTCTATGAATGCTATCATTCACACAATACATATAAGGATGGACATGTTATTGCACAAGTGGTCCCATAAATTAGCCACATGCAGAAGCATTTTCCCAAATCTTCTCTTTGGTGGTAGGTTTTTAAAATGATCATTTTAAAGGACGTACAGTATATCTGTGGTTTTGTGTGATAGGCTAAATTGGAGAATAATGTGAGTTTTGTGAGTTGCCCTGCTACATGTAGACAGGGCCTGAGCTCCATTCTTAATATAGCATGTGCTTGAACTATTTAGTTTGTTTTCATTTTAATTCAGTTCAATTTTATTAATATAGCACTATTACAACATGTCATCTCATAGTGCTCATCACAAAATATGAAATTATTAAGAAAAAAAAAAAACCCAACAGTTCCACATGAACATGAATCTCCAGCAGAACGAGGCTCAGAGGTGGAGAACATCTGCCTCGACTGGTTTTAAAGCTACGTTGTATTGTGTGCCTGTCTTTTCTTACCGTTTCCCATCCATCCACTTTGGCCAATGAATATTTTCCCTGCTTTTTTAAATTCTTTGTAGAGCAAGATAAAATGAGTAGGAGGATACAATACTCTCACCCCATTCATTTGCTGTGTACACTGCTCTATTTCTCTTAGCTTTCCTGTCATATTGCATTTATTTACTCTGCTGTCTCATGAAGCACTGCCTCAAATGGAGTGCACTTACCAACCCTCCAACGTTGTTTTGGTACCTTTATTACAGCCCTTTTATCTGAATTGATTTTGTTATGTTGAAAATAGACTCTAAATGCTGTCTCTGTAATGTCGTGCTGCAGCACCCACATTCCTCCTGTAAACAGCTGTTTTTTTTTTAATTTTTATTTTTTTTTTATGTGTGTTCATAGGAGATCACGCGAGCCAACAAGGGCTGGGCTCTTGACCGCATGGTGCTGTGCAACGAGGTTACCAAGTGGATGAAGGATGACATCACCCACTCCCCCACAGAGGGAGTCTACGTTTACGGCCTGTACCTGGAAGGTGCCGGGTGGGACCGCCGCAACTGCAAACTCATCGACTCCAAACCCAAAGTCCTGTTCGAAGCGATGCCTGTGATCCGGATGTATGCCGAGAATAATGGTGAGTGTGTTTAACAGGAACACTGAACAATAGAATCCTGTTTGTTTTTAAGAGCGTCTCACAGACTCTCATCTTTCTTCTCTTCCGTTTGCATCCCACACAGTCACTTGATGGATGTAGCTTTTAAATGTCATGCTGGCTGAGCACTGTTTGTTTTGTCTTAGAATGGATTAGCACCAGTGTGTGATAGTGGAATGTTTCTCCTAAATAAAGGTATTGCGCAGCACCACACCTACAGGAAGTAGGTACGATGCAAAACTGTTATTCACATAGTATCTTTAAATTCTTCTGAGCAGTATGGCGCTGGTTTAAAGAGACTTCTGATGAAAGTTGCCGACTTGAACAATTCGCTTTTTAAAACAGCAAAGCTTTATTTATCTATTTAATTATTGACTTATTTTTTTTTTATGAACGTCGTTGCATGGCTCCTTCACTATTTATTGCCAGTGTTAACTTCATCAGAGTCAGAGAAAATATTCAAGTTAATAGAATTACAAATAAATTCTTGGTGTTTAAAAATGGGGCGCACAGTGACTTTGTGGCTAGCGTGATGTCAGCATTATGTACAGTATACCCCTTCAGATAAAGTGTTACCAGATAAGCTCCGACATGCGACCCTGAGGGCAAATCCAAACAGAAAAATGCATTCCACTTAAATTTGATGTTTCTTTTCTAATCTGGCATTCTTCATCCTTCTAAAAATAATTCTGAATGTAGTCATTGGAAACTTGAAAATAAAATAAAAAAGAATATGATGAACACATTAAGAAAAATAAATGTTAGGTAATTTAAAAAAAAAAAAAGTGTAATCTTACTGCAGCTGACTTCCTAAAATGAAGGGAAGCAAAGAATCAGAGCCCAGAATGGTCGTCATGAGAAATCAACCGTGATTGAGCACACCTGGATATCCTGGTGACTTCTTCACTCTATTATGAATATTTCACAGTTTTTAAACAAGCTAAATCTGTTTGATTAAAAGTACCGTTTAACCAGCAGTCTGACTAATTAGCTCTCAGGAGAATTGTTAAATGGCTGTTTGATGAGTCCCTTCATTTCCCATCGATGTGGTGCTCCCCCCTCCCTCTCTGTCCTGCAGGTGTGAAGGATTCCCGCCTCTATTCCTGTCCTATTTACAAGAAGCCAGTGCGGACTGACATGAACTACATCGCAGCTGTTGACCTGAAAACCTCCGTTCCTCCAGAACACTGGATTCTACGCGGCGTGGCACTCCTGTGTGACGTCAAATAACACTGCTCACTATCAACAACTGAATTTCTATCAGTTGTTTGGAGACACTGCAGTTTCAACAGTTTACCGGTAATATTGTTTTTTTTTTTTAATTGGTAGAAAGCATCATTTTTTTGTCCATAGAAAGAAGAAAAAGTAGAAAAACATGGAAAAAACAAAATGAAAAAGGGTTTTATTGTGGGAATTGAAACAATGCGAGCTTTGTGTGGAGAAAACACTGAAATGACAATAATGCCTGCAGGTCATGTTGATTCCAAAATGGCTGAATAACTGCAGCAAATGTCAGCAGACGAGATAATATAATGCAACCCACACAAAGTCAAATGTGGAATTAGCACATTTGGAAATGTCATGTCAGGTTTTTACGTGTTGAGGTCAAAGTAAAGAGTTTGCAGGGGCAGCTGTGCTCTTGACAGGGGTCATGGGGTCGTTTCCTTTGAAGCCTGTGTGGAAGTTCTGCTGGTCTTTTAGCTAGAGCGTTATTAAAAGCTGTATTTTTAATGTCTTTCTTTTTTTAGCAAGATGTTTTTCAGTTTAGTTAAAAGAATCAGTATTCTGAGTCCACCTTTCCACTAAAGATAGGAATGACAACTGGAGTGAGAATTAAAATGTTATTTTCGGTTCGATAATAACTTTTACATGGTTGTATTAAAATGTATTAAACTGGGTTTTGTGCTTTTTATGGAGGAAATGTAGTATTACAAGATATTGTGAAATAAGCTGCTTCTGTTAGTGAGATATTAATATTGATGCTATTGTGAAATAAGCTGCTTCTGTTAGTGAGATATTAATAATGATGCTGTGTGCACACATGTTGGGTGTGGGATACATATGTATGTGTATATACGTATATATGCATATGTGTGTATCCATAAAATGAAGAGTCCGTCCTTAAGACTGCTCTACTGTAAAGTGTCTTGAGATACCATTGGTTATGATTTGGCGTTATACAAATAAAAGATTGATTGATTGATATCAAACCTCCTCCTTCATACACATAAAAGTGTCATAGCTGCCATTTACTAAAACCTTACAAAGATCAGTGAGTAATGAAAACAACACGCAGAAATTAAAATACACAAAGATTTATTAATTTTGCAAAAAAAAAAAGAAAACACATTTCATCATCAAAACAGCAAAAATCTTTTTCAGACTTTTATTGTATTTCTTGTTTTTTTTGTTATCAATCTTTATTTCATTTTCATTTTTGTTTTTTTTACAAAACTGCTCTGACACACACTCTAACCTTCCAGTTGTTGATTTCCAAAATAAAAGTATTGTTGCCTCAGTCATCTTTTTGTCCCTTTCTTCTTCTTCTTCTTCTTCTTCTTTTTTTTTTTTTTAAATACATCATTTTCTTTTTTTCTAAACAAACTGTAAAATATGCACAGGTCAAAAAATGAAACCCTAAAAATCAGATGCAAAAAGAAATGTATTCCAGTTTTATGAAGTCACGTTTATTTTTTTTAATTTATGAATTGGACGACACGTCAATTGTCAGAAATAACTACGTTATATACTGACCAAAAACTATCTGAGATATAACTATTTAAAAACAAAAAGAGAAAATGAAAAACAGACTTTTTATGTTTTTGTGAATATAGGTTAACCTGCTGTAGAAAACTTTTTACCTGATCTGAAGTGCAAGTGAAACCTGTTTTATTCTGGCTATTAATGCAAAGTACACTGTTCTGATGCATGTTTGTGATTGGCTGCACACTCCCTTCCTATGAACATACAGCGACCCAGGCAATAAACATTAGTATACTGTATATGTTCTTTGTGTTATTGTTTATCTGGACTGAGGATGTTTGGATCAGTGCAGTCTGGTGACCAAAGAAGAAATTCATAATGTGGGTTTTTAGCTTCATGCTACTGGCCCAAGATGATGCCTGAAGTATTTCAACATGGAAAAGTCCTCACTGTATGAACATCATTATACATTTATCATTTCTATTTATCTTCTATTATTACCTTCGCCAAGAGCAAAGTGGTAAGGTTATGTTTTACCCCGTTTGTGTGTGTGTAAACGGAGTAAACTTGAAAAGTTATGAATGGATTTGGATGACATTTTCAGGAAAATTGATAATTGGGACATGGAACAGGTGATGAAATTTTGGTGATGTTCCGGCCTCTAAAAGAAAGCCAGAACACTCTCTCTCTCTCTCTCTCTCTCTCTCTCTCTCTCTCTCTCTCCCATTCATTTTCCCATTCACACTGTGGAACTTGTGATGATGTCATAGGTTCTCTCAGTGTCAAACTGCTCAATGTTGACAGGTAGTCATGGTAATCCTGAGTTTACTATGACCGGAGCGTGTTAGCTGAGCTTGAGCTGCTTGGCGGAGGCCTGCGCTCTCCGAGTTATTATTATTCTATATGTTTTACAATAAATCAATATTTTCTTGTTTGTCCTCGAGTGACAATTTTAAAATACAGCATTTCGACTTGTATTTTCTCTGTAAATGCCTTAGTTTCAAACAGTTCTGACATATCTCCATTTTTGACGTCTACTTTCTTTTTTTATTTTGAAAAAAAGGTTTGTAGTCAGTTATTTATGTTTTCTTGCGGGGTGTAACTTGACATCTCTGTTGTATTGAGAACTTTAAAGCTTTATTTATTTGATGTGAATCTACAGTATAGTTTCTCCAATTCCCTACCTATTCAATAAAATATATATGAATTTATAGCCAACCCTGTGACTGATGTGACTATTGTGTTTAAATTACAGCTTTGGGCTTTTCATACTATTTGGCTTTAAAAGCCACATTTACAGTTACTGAGCATCAACATTTATCCTGTAGCTGTGCATAGCTCAGATGCATTGATTCATTAAAATTACTTTTCATCCTGACTTACACTTCAGTCGTCCATGCTTTAAACACCAGTTGGAATACAATAAAGACGGTCACACTTCCTCTCAGAGTATGTTTGACTGATTTTAGGTTCAGTATACTTTAGGCCACTCTCATGGCATAACATTCCCTTGAGACAAGGAGCGGCTCATCTCTGTGTGAACAAAGTACGTCTGGAGCTCTCCTTTGCCCTTCACATTAATGATCCCTCTACAAGAACACATGTAGCCCAGGGTCAGAAGGATGCGACTCGTCTCCTCCGTCACCTGCAAACACAACCAGATGGTCATTTGGTCAGTTTGATATGACTAGATTAAAGTCCAGTTAACACAAGATATCTGGAAAAACCTCTGGATAGGGAATTTGGAAACAAAGCCATTTGTCCCAGGCAGTATTTAAAAAAAACCTAAAAAAAAAACCAAAAAACTGAATAATGAAATATTTCTGTTTACTGTCACTTGTGTAACACAACTGTTGACTGATTAAACCAATGCACCATTTTGAAAACACATGAAAAATGCTGCATCTGTGGCACACACTATAGCAGACATAGGCAACTGGCGGCCCTCAGTCTAATTTTGTGCACCCCCAAGACAAATCCCCAAAAATTGTATTTCAAGAAGTTGGAAGGAATATAAAGCCCGACATAATACACCAAATAACTCCCCAAACACACAAAAACATGTGGAAAATACACACAATGACTCAAAAAACACAAAGACAGACACTTAAACAAACTGTCAACATAATTGCACAAAATGACAGGAAAATACAGAAAAACAACAACAAAATACAGAAAGTGAACCCAAACACGCACAAATCGACAACAAAAATTACAGAAAATTACACAGAATTACAACAAGAACACAACAAATCGACAGCAAAATACACAAAATGACTCATAAAACACAAAATGGCAACAAAAAAATGCACAACCGCTTAAACAAACAAAATAGTTACAAAAACACATCCCAGAATATCTCCAAAGACATACAAACTGTCAACAAAATTCCACAGAATTACAGGAAAATACAGAAAAAACAACAACAAAAATACGGAAAGTGACCCAAAAAACACACAAATCAACAACAAAAGTGCAAAAAATGACAGAAATACACATAACTGTAATTACAGCAAGAACCCAACAAATCAACAGCAAAATACACCAAGTACACAAAAACAATAAAAAAAATAAAAAATACACAAAATTACTCATAAAACACAAAATGGCAACAAAGACAGACGCAACAACTGCTTAAACAAACAAAATGACTACAAACACACATTACAGAAAAGCTCCAAAGACACACAAACTGTCAACAAAATTGCACAAAATGACAGGAAAATACAGAAAAACAACAAAGATACAGAAAGTGAACCCAATAACGCATAAATTGACAACAAAATTGCAAAAAATGAAAAAAATAAATGAATACACATAATTACAAGAACACAACAAATAACAAAAAACACACTTGATGACTCTAATAACACAAAATAATCAAAAACTGACAAAACAACAAAATCACAAAGATAAATCACTTTCCCCCCACTTTATCAATAGTCAGATCTGATTGGTCATTATTCTAAATGCTGACATACATGTAAATGTTGATAACGTGGCCATTTCTGTGGCCCCGCTGTGACAGAGTTGCCCATCTCTGCAATGTAGCAATAGTAGCATCTATCAGCGATAAGCTGGCTTTAAAAGATTCCACCACTCTCTGAAGTCTGATTTCCTGAGCCATATGTCACATGGGTGAAAAACCCATTATATCTTATCAGTGCACAGACAGCATGAGAATAGAAGATAGAGAAGTCATATGACGTTCAGATGATTAGATGTCCTTGCAGACATGAATGGCACATAAAGCAGAAGTGGCGTGTTTCATCTTTCGCACATCTACGTTGCCATTTGAAATGTGTTCATATGAAGAAGGAGCTGTTCTTGGACTTTTGGCTAAAGCCGTCTGTAAGGCATGTTCAAAGGAACTATCAAAGGCGATCAGCAGAAGACTGGCAAACTTGTCTGAATAAATGAAACCTCAACCTAACACATCAGGGTTTGTAAATGATCCTTCAATTTGTGTCAGGTTGGTTCCTCAATTACCACACCGAGTGTCATCCAGATCAGATCCAGATTGCCCATTTCATTTTTTCAAATAATGGTGGTTGCCTATACATTTGTGCCTACTTTGTCATTATTAATGGGGATAGAAATTTCTTCTGAGCCTTTAAAGTTCCAGATAACAGAATATCTGGCAAAAATGGAAATTTGGCACTTGGTGGTGGTTTGCTTGCTCTAAGTGTTCTTGTTGTGTTGAACTAAAGTGTTTCAGTGAATGCATTGGATTGGTATTTTAATGACAAGGTTCTGTGATTCTCTACTTGGCTAATGCAACAAATATACTGAAATATACTGTACCTAAGAAACAATCACTCCAGCATTAATTACATTGTTTTCTTTTTTACCTGTATCTTCCCCAGGACTCCAGTGCTGTCCATTCTGCTGGCTACATTAACAGTGTTTCCCCAAATATCATACTGTGGTTTTTGGGCTCCAATGACTCCAGCTATCACTGGACCATGGTTAATACCTGACACAAAACATTAAAATCGAGTCATTATTCAATACCAACTCTATATATATACATATATATATATATATAAATGTGGTCTACCAACATTTAGTATAGCACAATATAATATTCAGGGGCTTTTGTGTTGAAGGACATAAAAAACTTCAACGTCGTCGTTTAATATCTGAAAACCTAAAAGGCCTTCAACAGTGACCTTGTGCTTTTCACATGATTTCATCAGTTTATGAGCCGAAGTAGAACATAAACATAGGTGAACTCTTAAACCTTATTACTCTCAATGCCTTTGTGCGAGCTTTCTAGAGTACTCACAAAACAACACACCTCTATACACTTGCACTTCTGATTCAGTCCTTCTATTTAAAAAAAAACAAAAAAAAAACAGTGCGTTCACAATCAGTGGCTCTGATCCGTCTCAGTGGGTAGAGACTTGTATCTAGCATGTTGTGCCTTTCTGGCAGCAGCAGGGATGTGCTGTCACACGTGGATGCTGCTGAGTTAATGGAACATCTCATGCTGATAGGTTAAAGGCATCAAACTCTGACTCTTACCGCACGCAGCGAGCTGGGACCAACCTGCTTAATGTTTTCATCTATGTTTCATCTCTTTTCTTTGCTTGTTTTTGACAATTGACAATTTGGTTATGCCATTTCTCAGTTTGTGGTTATGATCTGTCAATTACAGCCCCACTGTGCTTGAACACGTCGGACAGTTATCAAATTTAGACATTTAACATCCTCGCTATTGTTTGCTGTGTAATTTTTTATTACTAATATTCCATAGAATTTCAGAGGAAGTCCTCCACATTTAATTATGACAACCAGGGTACCGTAGTGTACAAAATACTAAGGGCGATTATGGTATGTTGTGGCTTTTTCATAAGTTTAAAGTCCCACAATTTACATCCATCCACTATCTGAGACACAGCTCCCTCGCCACTCTCAAATCTCATGCCACTACCATCGTTTGACACAAAGGACAATTTAATATCACGTTCAGTGTTTAATTATCGTTAAAGCCATTCTGCTGTACAAAATTCTGCAAGTTTGATTAA
Organism: Gouania willdenowi; assembly: GCF_900634775.1. Lineage (NCBI taxonomy): Eukaryota > Metazoa > Chordata > Actinopteri > Blenniiformes > Gobiesocidae > Gouania > Gouania willdenowi. The sequence goes on from NC_041059.1 coordinate 21,076,731, forward strand.
AAATTTCACTTTTTGCTCTCTTAAAAGATAATTATGATCTTAATTTCATCATTTTATAAAATGAAACATGTATGGTCGAACACACAGTCTTTACATACATGAGTAAAGCATGATGAACTTTGTATACTCACCAACTCTGAGTTTGAAATCATTGAAGGAGTGTTTGTTGATTATGTCCAGCTTTCCCACCAAAGCAAAGGCAAACTCTACCATTGTTCCTATATGCATGTACTGTCTGTCAAGCTCCTGAGAGAGAAGACAGAGTCGTCAATACTCGACAGTGAAACGTGCAGCATGTGGCTGTGGTGATGCCAGTGTTCCAATTGCGCACGCATGTGTATTCAGGTTGTCCATCTATCTACCTGTGATGCGTATTCTGAACCAGATGATGCATTGAGCCCAGTAGCAGCCATATAGGTGCTGCCAATGGTCTTAATCTTTTCCACACCACTGAATTTAGGTTTGGATAGTAACTGCACACAGGAAAACAAAAAACAAAACAAAACAATGAACAGAAGATGTTTGCGAGATGTAAATCAGGGCACAGCCACACAATAAACAGCTTTTATTTTATTTTTTTATAGAAGGTGAAGGGTACATGAACGCAAGTTTGTATTTGGGTTTGTTTGTCTCCTTTTACTTTTATGTACCACTGAAAGCAACCAGATAATGTAGGCACAGGTTGTAAATGTAACTGAGACTTTTCAGTGACTAGTACAGTGCCCGTAGGAGGTATGTATTCATATTGACATTAACAGGAGTTCCACAGTGTGGATGGGAAAATGAATGGGATGTATATATATATATATCTGTTCCTTGACGCATTATCAACGCATTATCAACATTTCCTGAAAAATTCATCAAAATCCGTTCTTTACTTTTCAAGTTATCGTGTACAGACCAACAGCATTGCACTGCATTAGCTTAGCATTAGCATGAGCATAGAATAGAACACTGATGATGAAGTCACTGTTGTTGAAATCATCAGTTTTGAACAATCTTGGAACTCCAATGACATCACTGTTGATGACATCATCAGTGTTCTAACTAAAAACAATGTTTGACAGGAGTTCCACATGGAGATTGGTCATTTCAAATTAGTTTTAAAATGGTTTTGCGACACCAAATTACTCCAAAATTACAGATGCGCACACTTGGGGTATTTGGAAGCTGTTGACAAAGTTTCAGGTCGATCAGACACTGTGTCTGGGAGATATTCGCTCCACGGACACACAAACACAGACCTTTCTTGCATTATCGATAGATGGGATGATAACTTACCTCATCAAAATCAGCAATGATTTCATTAAGAAGCCTCAGACACTCTAATCCTTCTTTGTTCACGTCCGATTCAGTGTAGAACTCTTTAAAGTCCGGAATAGAGGCAAACATCACACACACCAGGTCATAGGACTGGTGGTAGAGATCCTGCAAGATAGAAAGCAAATGAGAACCAAGGTTGGGTATGAATTGAAACGTCTCTAAATAATGTTATACACCATTCTACAAAAAAATTAACAGACTATATAGACTTTAAATCTGGTACGATTCTGCTGAACTGGATCACAGAGGAAAGGAACAGCAACAGGTACTCTAATCCCATTAATAGGTACTCTAATACCATTAACAGGTAACAGAGTTGGAGTCAATTATAATTGCGCAACTGATAATTCATTATAATTATGGCATACTTATGACTGCAATTGTAATTAAAAAAATATGTTACTGTCATAATTGTAGCTAAAATGTAACTACATTTTGATAATTGACATTGTAATTGTAATTGCCATAAAAATTATATAAAAATTGACAATTATAATTTAACGCAAAAACTGTGGAACCATGTTACACTTCCACACATTTGTAGTTAATTATTAAAATATGTCTTATATATCAAGCTTTCCCACATTTTACCATTTTAAAAAAATTGAAATCGAGGGATATACTCACACAAGAAAGGCTCAGATGCCCACACCAAAAATATTAAAACCTATATATTCATTGATTAGGGAGCCTAATAATGTAACCGATAGATAGGAAATAAATTAGATGAAAGATATTTGTTTTGAGTGTGTTTTACAGATGATTTAGGACGAAGAGATGCTAACAGAAAGCTAGCACAAGGTTAACTTTTATTAGGTTATTTATTACAGGCTCAGTAATTGTGATTCATTGTAATTGAAATTTAGTAATTGAGAACATAAATGTAAATGACTTCGAAGATAAAAAAAAAAAAAATAAATAAAAAATTGGAATTTAATTGGAATTGTAAAAAAATGCTGGTCACTGTAATTGTAATTGAACATGGGTAATTGGAAACGTAATTGTAACTGAAAAATGTAATTGACCCCAGCCTTGACAGGTACTGTACTACCATTATCATGTACCAGGCACTTTGTGGCTCTATATTGCTTTTATTCATATCATTCAAGACTAACCAAATCTTCTTAGATGTTATTCAGAGATTTGTGCCTGTATAAATATAGATAAAACTATGAATAAATACAATTCTCAATGTCTAATGAAAACCTTCTACTCATCATTCATTAGAACATTTTCAACAGCTGAAACACTTATCCATCCCATTTTTCTTTGTTCATGTCATTTCCTTTTTAGAGTTAATCTGATTTGTTTACTCAGAGTGGAGTGTTCACTTTCTATGTTTGAGTAATATACACATTACACATTACACACATTGATCATGCATTGGGATAATAATTTGGCGCAAGCACAGACCAGCCTTCATGCAATCACAAAAGCTTATTTGAATAATTGTTTGCTATTTTCACAAAGTCTTTACCTCATTCTTCCAGTTTCTTGCCAGAAAGTGTTCTGCAACATGTGCAGGCAGGACGTTCTCCAGCAGAACCCGGTTCAGATTCTCCATTGTTTCTATCTCTTCACATTCCTTCTTGAACTTGTTCTTCCACAGAAAGTCTAACCTACAGTAATATTCATTCTGTTACAAGAGGACACAGAGGTGAAGAGACTGAAGGTACAGCTCCTGAAATGCTTCAACTAAAGTCACACATAAGACTGAGGTAAGCAAAGAGAGACATCAGTGAGAAAAAGACATGATCCAGTGCAAACAAAGCAAACCATGTCATTTCAAAACAAGTACAGAGGGATTTCTTTTAACTTCGTGAAACAAAAACTGTTTAGAAATTAAAAAGGAGCAGATAAAGAGAAGGGAAAATATGTGGTTCCAAGTTAAAACAGAACTAAAGCAGAGTGTGTGTGTGACAACAGGCACGCACACACACTCAAAACCCAGCACTCCATCAGGCAGCACACACACAAATATCCATCCATCTATCTATGTATTCTTTCAACCATCCATCCATCCTTTTTCACAGTTGTAGTAGGATTTTTCAGTGATCGGTTGCTACTGTCTTGGGAGAGCAAAGGTGCGCATGTAGCTGTGGAGGGTGCGGAGAGCTTACGACATAACTAAAGGAACCTTTAGGGGGAGTGCTAAGCGCAAGTTACTTAGTTTTGCTTTAACCTGTTATCCCAGATGTCACTTTAAGAACACATTAATGACACATGCTCCTGAACTGTGTCTGTTTCAGTTATTAAGTATTATTAACTGCCATTACAGTTTTGTTTGTCTAAGTGTCAGCTTTAGGTTTGGATATGTTTCAGTTCTTCAATTGGCCACATCTTTGTCCTTCAACACACGTTTGCATGACTTCACACCTGTTCCATTAAAGCTGATATCCGGAGTTTCTGAGAGAACGTCTCGATGTCCCGCCCTCAACAGCTCTACTTCCTCCCCTGCCTCTGCCAATCTACCAGAAGCTACACCTCTGCATTGTGCACGTGCATTGCAAAACATAACGAAGTCTCATAACTACAAAAACTACACATTTATTGTTAGAGTGCCATAACTTTGGATTAAAACATGTTTATTACCCGTCCATGAGAAATGTCGCCGTTCGGAATCCTTTTAAAAGCAGCAAGTCCCTCTATCTTTGAAAAGCAGCTCCAAGATAAATTCTGTTGCGGTAACAAAGACATTCACAAGCTTTGCACCCGGACTTTTCTTTTCTTTTTTAGTAGAAGCTTTATACGTTGGCAATCTTGGAATGGGTAACAGGAAGTCAAAGCCTATTGGCTGGGCAAAGTCGGCGCTTTCTTGCATTTGTATAGGGGTTTATGGATGAAGGAGGGACTTATATATATATGAATGTATATGAATGACCACCAGCAGTAGAGCATAGTAAAAGACTAGTTTGGTTTTTTTTAGCATTTCAAAAAAATGATACATAAACATAGATTTCTCAGAAACTCCAGATATCAGCTTTAATCTCTGCACTTTAGTCTTTCCCTCATCACTTCCTGATATCAGCCGTGTTCGATTTACAGGAGGTGCAAACATAAAGCCAAATGGTTTTCCTTCATGGTTTCTAACACTTCTAATAATAGAAATACAGTGAATAAATTAGAAATAGCTTGTACTTCAAATTTGTGTTGGAGCATGACTGACTGTCAGTTAAAGAGAGTTGATACTTTAAAAAGGAAGGATGAATTTGTAGTTTTATGAATTACAGTACAATACTCAAAAAAAAAACAACAACAATAGAATAGCAAAAGTATGGTGAGAAGAATCCAAATATAACAACTCCATTGGCGAAAGGTGAAAGCGACTGAAGCTAGTTAGACGTACCTGTCTGGCAAGGACGAGTAGAGTAATGAAGAAGATAAAGAGGGAGATGGAACCCATGGTCTTCAGGTCTTTTAGAACACCAGGCCTTGAAATGTAAAGGGGAAAAGAAAACAGATTGTGCATCGGAAATGAATAAAAGACAGACATGAAACACAGTTAAAGATGTAAAGAAACGTAAACTATGGGAGGAGTGAATAAAAATACAAATAAGACCAAAAGCACTTCACCACAGGCTTCGATTACAATCGGTACATATTTATGTCACAAGACAAATATCCATTCTGCCCATAGCAAGGGTTTGTTTGCTGTTTGAGTTCCAGTGCAGGAGTTTTCCCTCCTTTGAGGATTCTCAGAAAATAGGACTTTTGAAAGATTCACCAAAGCTTCAGACCCATCATTGTGGATGTTTCTGAAACTCTACCCACTACAAGTGCTTTTCTACAGGGAATAATAAACCTGTCTGTTCTTCAAAACTGGTTTTGTTATAGACTATAAATATGAGGATTTAATGAAAATATTAATTGACCATATGCATGTTTTTGGAAGCTACAAGAAACAATCATTGTTAATTGGCTTCTGGGTAGACTTTCAAATTTGTTGGACAGTGGAATGGCAAGATGTGAGCCAATGTTCTTCTGTCTATAGCAAACAAAATGACGGAAACAAGAACAACATTTCAGAATGATTTGTCTACCACCTACAATATACTGAGATGATGTCTTGTTTCAGATTTCTGACATAGTACACAGCCAATGAGGATGAAGAACCACTGGAGAACCACTGCTCTAATGTGAAGCAATGTGACCTTTTGTCACTCAGCAGGATGGAACATTTCCTTTAAAATACATGTGGGATACTTCAATGTAGATCTACTATATTGTCTCAGGGCCAGTTTATTCAAGTAAATCAATCAATCAATCAATCAATAAATCAGAAATAAATGTTTCCCTCTCAGAATGCAGGTTTTTAATGACTCAAGTAAAGGTTCACCAACAGCATCAATGATCCAATTTAGATATAAAATTAATATATAGTTTCTGTTTGACATTAGCTCTCTAGTTACCTTTTCCTTTTTGATACATTATTTGGCGGATGGTTATTTACCTACATCTAAAGATTCCTGCAGACATTTCCAAACTCACCTTAACATGTTGATTGGTCAGACTTGTGATTGCTAATTAGCAAATTCCAATTGATGATTGTAATTAAAATTGTCTTAATTTCATTTTTTTTAACAGTTTTGAAAAATATTCCTTACTATCCTTGAAATGGTTGTGTGTAAAAACTCATTTCCGCATTTCCGGAACTACACAGACGAGTAAATTTGTCACATTGAAAGACAGATCACCTTTCTTTGCCATGCTGACAATTTGCACATTTTGATAATGGAACGAAACATAAGGAAATGTGTTTTTTTCCTTTGCTGTAACAATGTTACATGGCAATAATGTTATTCCGTTGGAAAGCCTGTTTATTTTTCTTTTAAATAGTGCCACATTTGTAAAGAACATGTATTTATGGAATGAGCAGCAGAGATAAGTAAATGGATTTACCCATATTGGCCCTTTCAATCCCTCCTTTATAATTGTCTGTTCAGTGACGATCACCCACCTGTCCAAGCTTTCAGTCTCATAAAGAAATCTGCTGTAGTCGTCCAGCAGAGAGGCGTGGGTTTGCAGGATGATAACATTGTAGACCACCACTGCTGCTAACATGATTATCATCTTCAGCTCATAGTTTATCCTGAGAAACACTGAGCAAGAAATCAGGCCCAAGATGCAACTGTAAATCAAATACTGGAGAGTAAAAAAAAAACAAAAAACAAGTCACTTAGAAGTTCAAATCAAATATAACCCTTTTTAAATGTCATGGTAATCATTACTTACAGGGAGGTAGAAATTATTCTTGCCATTTGGGTTGACTTGTTGCCTGTTTTGGTAAATCTGACTTTCATTGGATGAATTGTAAACGGGATCTTGAGGCACAGCATTGTCTCCCAAAAAGAACTGAAAGAAAAGTTGTTCAAAGAAATCGTCTGTTTTGATTGAACTACTTTCATTCCATTTGATGATTAAAATTCATAGGACTGTCTGCTGATTGCATATGAAAAGATGAGCTCGTTTCCATGTGACTTGTCGGGGGAAAAGGTAATCTTGTCAGACAAGAGGCCAACGGTGACATCCATTCAATAACGTCCTTTAAAGCAAACCCGTTGGATGAGTATTGGCTGCCTCTCTGAGATGCAAATTGGTTTCATCTGCCTCGAGCGACTGACCCACGTCAGACATAAAACACGATTATAATCTTCAGAATCGATTGGTGAGAAGGTCTGAACAAGTGAGTCCTGACACTGGGCTTTATTGCACGGCTTTTTTTTTCAGCCTCAGGTCATTATTCCACCTTTGGCTTTATTCTTTTGCATTTTGTGTCCCTTCTCAATTAAATTAAAACTCTATTAGTTACATGTGGAGATCAATGGAGAAGAGCAAGGCTACAATAGCGCAGATTATGCAACTTTTCTTTGTGTATATGTCAAAGGGTTTGTAATGTAATGTAGTATTTCTCCCACTTTCTTTGCATTTGATAAAGCAAGCACATGACAACACAAAGAATGCTCTTAATGTTCTTAAATATTGGGTTGTGAAGCAAAAGTAAGTCAGTAAACAGTTTTTTAGTAGAAAAGCTTTGAAAAAGGGTATATTTGTGCAGTGCTTTTCACACTCAACAGTAACACTACACAAGACTGTTTATTTTCAGGCACATTGTTTGTCTACTTATAAAAAGTTAATCATAGATGTACAGTTTAATTAACTTTTGAGTTAATTAAAAAAAGATGGAAAAACTGCTGCTGAAGACACTGATTTCCCCTGCAGTGCAGTGTTGCATATTCTAATTGAAGATTGTGTGTATCACTTTACTTTTACATTTTAAGTTTGTGTTTAGTCTTTAGTCTAGAATTTAATGAATTTAAAGTTGGCTTTGTTGTAATACTTTTAAGATTAAAAAAGAGAAATAAACAGAATTCATGTAAATTACCTATGATTACAATGCACGTGTAATATGTATGTTTGCATGTGTATGTATATATATACTGTATGTACCCGTACATGTATATATGTTTTAAGTTTGTATTTCTATTTTGTAATATATATATATGTAATATTTTGTTCAATATTTTCATTTGTCTTTTGATTTTCATTTTTGTGAACTTTATGTATTAGTTTCCCTCATATATCAAAGATTAATTGCGCATTTTGTCTGACAAGTGATTGTTTGTTAGCCTTTTGGGCTTCTTTCCCTCTTTGCACCTTAAATGCGGTTTTATTTTTTAAGTTGTGCTAAATAAATACATGAAAAAAAGAAATGTAATTAATAATTATTGTTCTCATGGGCTATTCTCTATAAGTTTAAACTTAGTTGACAACCACTATCCTGAATATAAGAAATCATAAACCTTAAAGCAATGAGTGACATTTTATGGACTTCAGTGAATCAAATTATCCTATTATCTAATGGAAACGTGAGTAAGATGTAGTACAAGTTTAAAACCCATACAGACTCTTTTATTTGTGTGACATCACTTAGTCATTTCATTCACTTGTAATGGTGACTAATGGAAAATGTGACCTAAAGGATGCTAAGCTTCCTTCTAGGGGAAGTACCAGCACAAAAATGCTTACCATGTTGAAGACGGCCATTATCAGTATTAGAGCTGTGGTTGTCATGGTGAGAGTGATGCGCGGCCATGGCTTGTTTGCAATAATGACTGATGACCTTAGCAGCCACATCCAAGAAGCAGAGGTGCTTTTACTGCAGTGCTGCAGGGACACAACAACACACAAACAAAGGAATGTAAGCATCAGCCAAATGACTTACTGTATATTGGATGAATTGAAGCTGGGATGCAAAGTTTGTGCCAAAAGCAGAGGAAGTAGAGGAATGAATGCTTTAAAATATACTGTATGAGTCCTTTTATGTTTTCCGAGCACTGACATTCACTCTAATGCAGATTTAGCTACACATAACAAGCTTACACATTCATTACTGACTCCTAATTGCTTTTTCTCTGCCAATCACAACCCAGAGGCAATTATACAGATTAAATTAAAGGCATACTGCACTTCACAATATGTGCAGGAATAGCACTAGAAAACCAAGAGTTTAAAAACAAACAAAACATCTTTGGAGAATGATGTCATCCTCTGCGATGTATTTATACAGATTTATTTATTCATCAAGATTCATGTATGCGGGCAGATTGGTTTTCCTTTGCTGCCATGCCTTCATTTTAATATGTTCCACGGCGAGACAATGAAAGACAATGAAAGCCTGAATCGTTTGCGTGATCGTCTGAAAGCAATATCTGTGAATCACGAGGACGGAGTTGATGTGACATTTGAATGTTTGGCTGATGTACACTACAAATTAATATACTAAGACTTGCAGGCTGAATTATGATTCAGAAGTATACAATCTGTGCTGTGGGGTTAGTTTTTCTCTTCTGAAAGCAAATCATTTGCATACAATAATCCAATCCATCCCAAAGCTGCAGTTTAAGCTTAGATAAACAACTATATAAATGTGGTTATGTTAAGCAGCTGGTATTTTTCCATGCTAAAACAAGGGAATGCTGTGGAGAAAACCTTGCTGCCCATCATTTTCATTTCTTGGATTTTTTTAGTGCATTTATTTCTCGAGCAGAAACCTAAAGTGCTGTCAGGAACCATGTACCACAGTGGAGGTGAGATACATCTGTAGCCTCAGCCAGACGCAGAGCAGTCTGAATGAAGCATGTCTGCTATTTATTTTATGCCTGCAGCCTTTCTCACCATCACTAAACTTCAGTTAATGAACAATCTGCAATACTGCCATCCGAATCTTTTCATCTTTACATTCCAAAAATAGCTAAGTTAGCACAAGATAATTCTGCTGGAACTTTGGCATTGACATTGTAAGGCCCAAATAATAAAAAAAAAAAACTTATATATATTATATATAATGAGCTGGTGAAAGATTCAATGATAAATTACCTGGTCCAATCAAATCCAATTAGCATTACATTTTTAATTCAATTGAATCTATACTATCTTCAAATGTTGATTATCATATTTTTAATATTTTCAACTCTTACAATATCCTGCAACAATTAGTAGGCAGGCCAACAATGAACACGCTTTAAACACGCCACATCATTTTTTGCAACAAACTCAAAGTTTTATACATAAAGGCTGACATTAAGCTGTCGTTATTATAACATGACACCATTCATTAGCACGAATAAGGTGTTGTTTACAACTGTCACTAAGTGTTATTCATTACCCTAACCCTATCTAACCCCACTAGATCCCACCATCAAACCCACAAAATGCCAACATAGCTCCAAAGGTGTCATGATTTAGCAAACGAGATCTGCACAAACAAGCAGAAACCAAGCTCTGACAAAGGGTGGGATGGAAGGACACTTTCTAAACTTTGGGCATCAAATGTTGTGTTTTGTTTTTGAGAATTAAATAGGGGGCAGAGTTCAGATTCAAGAAAAGGGTTTTCTCTCAGAGATCACACAATATCTAGAAAGGTTAACACAGGCCAACAGCTTATAGATTTTTCTAAAAAAAATGTGTGAATACAACTTGTTTCTTTTACCTTTTATTTAAGCTTTCAATATCCATTTGCATGTAAAATACTATACTGTTTTCTACGAATCAAATCTTTGGAGGCAACATTTCCAGACATTACTTAATGCTCTGTATAAGGAGTGGTATATGCTTCGATAGTAACTTCATTGCTTTTTGGAAAAAAATAAAGGAACCTTAATCCAACAGGAACTGCTGTTTAATCTGAATTATATCCTTCGATGTATAACATGTGTTAAAGAGTTTTTTTTTTCTTATTTAGAAATCTTGAAGGAAAAAAACCTTGCATTGGAAAATAAATAAATTGGAAAAAATTACTGATATGAAATTGCAAAACACAGTACTCACCAAAAAATGTCCCATAAAACATATAAACAGGATTAAGGAAAGGATTAGAAAGGCCATTCCAAATGATATTCCCAAGATAGTTGTCCTAAAAAAAGATTTAATACAAAGTTTAAGGATCACATCCTAACAATGACAAAGCGGAACTTTAATATTTACAAAGGAATATACATTCACTAAATACGGAATTGTAATCATTTCAGTACATTTACCATTAAATGCTCACTTACTTCGGCAGGACAAGAATCTGCACGATGAAAATGCAGAAAAAGATCAAGCAGGCGCAGGTTACGTAGTATTTGAAGGCCGGCAGGGTTGTTGCTCTGTACTAAAATATTTTTTCAATGGTTAGGAGATTAAAAAAAATAAACACCCACTTTAGAAGGTTTTTATTTCACACTCCCACACAACACAAATCTGTGTACTTCACAGGATTTCAGGTCATGCTGAGTTCAGACAGAAGGACAACAGTGACAATACGCTCTGTTTGATACGAGCGCACACATAGACGTTCAATTATGACGCTTCTTACCTCCTTTTCTAAGGATTTGTTGTGAAAGAATAAGGATATTCTTTGAATGTCCTCAGACTTGAGCCACTGCCTGGGTGCATGAGACAGAAAGGAAATAGAGGACTGGAACAGCTTTCTTTGATATGACTATACTTTATCAGTTGGGGCAGGAAATGAAACAATCCCATCTATACTTACTTTTGTGAGTTTATCCCATCAAATGTCCTGATCATTCTTTCATTGAGTTCCTCCTCAAATCGCTTCTTCTGGGACTTTGTCCTTGAAAGTGAAATAAAGCCAAACAGCACCAGTAGATTAACATCAACCAACAGTGGTTTCATAGGTTGTTCTGGAGCTGTAAAAGGAGGAGCTTACCTTTCTGATCTCCTCTGAAAGTGATACTGACCCAACGGCACATCCTAAACACACACAGGGAGGAAGAAAGTTGCATATTGTCCATTTAAGTCCAATACATACATGACTAAATAAGAGTTGGAGACATTTCTCACAGTAGTGTTGATCTTCCCGTTCTCATTAGTCATGCTGTCTCGATGGTGCAGGTTGGCAAAGGGCTTGGCAGCTCCCCACGATTCCAGGTAGCGGGTCATCCTGACTGAGGCTCTCATTTTGGTTCCGTATGGAGTGTTTCTGGATCTGTAATGATGCTGTGGACTCAAGCGCTCCACCTGGGAAGCATGTGATTTTAATTATTATAAAGAGTCGGAGGTCTCTGCATCACCACTGAACAAATGATTCTACCTTTGGGTTAATGACCAGATAGGTGAGCACCCCATGTTCCTTTAGATAAGGGTCTCTCTCTTGTCCCTCTCCATCCTCCACTTTATAGGAACCGTTCAGGTGCTCCAGTGTCACTGATGTGATGTGTACTCGCCTGGCAACAATAGATTCAATCACATGTGCATTTCACTAAGCGATGTAGACAGTGCTTAAAGCCGCACTACCTGATTCTTGAACCATGACAGAGGGGCATGGCTGAATTGGAACCGTAAATCCCGTCCCCCACTCTGATAATCCCTCCCAGTTTTCTCCTCCCACGGAAGTGCACGAAATTGCGCACGAGGGCTGAACGTGCACTGCCGGTAAAACACGTCACCACGCAAAAAGATGCACACAAAATATAGGAAAATGGAACATTAGATTACTTGTCTAGAAGGAAAACAGCCACTTGCGCATTCAAAGTTAGTCCAAGACTGAAAACAAGTTTGCACCGTGCACACGCTTCACCATATATCGCCAATGAGGAGGCTCCTTTGTGGGCTCTGCTCACCCCTCCTTTCACTAAATCATGTGATTGGAGCTGGAGGGGGTGACAGCCAAGACTTTGTCTTCTGGGGTTTTATTAACTTAAATACTTAATTATAAGGCACAGACAGCACGCAGATGTATAACTTTTTCAGAAATTATTACTTTTACGATATACTAAAATATGATGATTATAATTAAAGAAAATAAATCAAGTACCCCAGCTTTAATTTGTAAATCATCAGGCAAACGCCGGATCGTGTTCCGGTGTAGTGAAAAATAATCCTACGCGTGAAAGCCTCCTACAGACGCATGCACACTAATAACGTAGTAAAAATGTACACGTATACGTACAATATTTTGCTACGTTTATTTTTCCTACTATGATAAACCCAAACCCTTACCCTAACCCTAAAAATTGAAAGAAAGGTTGCTACCTTTTTTCAAAATGATGGACGCGCATGCGCAGTTCGCCAGGTGCCCGCTGTCTACCGTAGGAAACTTTCACGGTAGGTTTATTCTACACTACACCAGCACTAAGAGAGAGACAAAAATGTAACAGAATAACTTTTTTTAAAAGCCTTTTGCTAACTAAATTGGCCAATAATATCACGTGAACACAAACAACCAATCAGTGTTAAAGAAGCACGGACAATCGCCCTTTACAGGGCATCAGTCTCTGACTCTCTCAAAATCTGTCATGTTTCAGCAACAAGGATAGCGCAAGATCACCTCTAATTTACCTCAAGCTTAGATTTACTTATTGGCTTAAAAAAGCTCTTTTTTAGCTATTATCTACTGTCTTCACCGCTGACAGAGAAGCTTTTTTTTTGCGCAAAATCATCCTCATAGCATGGGGGCGTGGCTTGACTTTCCTCTCTCTTCCTCACATTCGCGCTCTGTCTACAATCAATTTTGTGTTTACAATGAAATTTCGAGTGATTTTAACTCAAAAAAAGACACCGCTGTCCAAATATATTACTTCAAAATTTAATTAAACACCTAAAAGTTTAAAGGGGTTGGAATTTTTCAATTTATTTATTTTTTAATGAGGTTCTGGATCCAATCAAATAAGTGCCGGTCAAAATCTGGAAGGTGCCGGATCATGCTTCGGCAAGATCCGGCCCAAATTAAGCTCTGAATGTAGCTCTAGTTTGAGATCAGGGGTCTTCGACTCCAATTCCTAAAGAGCCACTGGCATGAAAATATGAAGTTTTCTATTGTTTTCAATTAACGAATGCTGTGATGGATATATATTTGTCTCAAATTGTGTTTTTCTCAACACTTTGAAACCAACAAATTAATAGCTATTATATAATTTCCACAGGCCTGAGAGTCATTTCTATACCATGCATAAAATTAATGTATACAAGACAAGTGTGACATAAAATAGGATCAAGGGGTGGGAAAAATTGAACCACAATATTTATGGGTTGTTTGAACCCTAACTAAGCAAAAAAAAAAAAAAAAAACAATTGAATCAATTGTGGAAACAAAAATGGCCAAAATAACCGCACCAGAATACAATTTGGGTTGAAGACACATTTAAAACCAGAAGGACATGTTCTGAAACTTTCTCTAAAATATTATTTTACAATAACCAGAAGCATAAGAATCACATTAAATGTTGCTTATTTTTGGCAATAGTCTTTGTGCTCACCCTGGGACACCTCCTGCTTCCATGTGGTTTGCCAGTGTGACATCATGTGACCACACATCATACTGCCACTTTTGAAGTCCTATCACCCCACACAACACGTTGCCCGAATGGACTCCAACACGCATGTTGATATCAACCCCAGTGGCATCTCGTACCTTCCTGCAAGGCATCCAAATAGAATTTGTGTCAATTTGGAACAAATTTGACATATATAACCAATATTTAACCAGATTATGACCATATAGGGCCCTTTTTCCACACATCAATGCTACAATAAGACACAGAAAATGAGACCCGGACTCACTTGATGGCTTCACACATGTCCAAACCCATTTTCACACAGTTTTTTGCATGATTTGGCAGTGACTCCGGCAGGCCAGAAACACAGTAATAACAATCACCAAGGATTTTGATCCGCATACATTCATTTTCCTGCCAAAACAAAAGGTAAACCCAATGGTCATTAATTATTTAAAGACACAATCACTCATTGGTAAATGTTATAAGTGATCCCTCAATAGCCACACATAAGAAAGGTGTTCAACTGATGATAAATTCAGCTGGAGAAGGCCCTGGACGGTTCAATTTTATGGTAAATCAAGACAAATGCTTCACAGTAAGCTTTCATGCATTAAAAACTGTATACTAATTTCAGCACATCTTACTTTAGTGCTGACATTCCCTTTGGTGGAAAAGACTTGGAGAAGCAATTTGTATCACTCATAGACAAAATTCAATTCAAGGAAGATTGTACATCCCCAAAGGGTAACTGAGTTTGCAGTCTGCCAGTCAGACACATAATGTATTTAAAGAGGCACAAAAACAACCGTTCTTAGAAACCTCAGTCAGATGTAACAGTGTCGGAGCCACAGTACTTGTCTACAAATTCATAGCATGTTTGAATATTAATGCCATGAAATCATATTAACACTGAAGTTTTCTAAAACTACCAGTTAGAATTGTTGAGCACTTTGTGTCAATGGTTATCTTTGTTCTTTTTCAAAATACAGTAAGTCATATTTGTGGTATTACCAGACTGGCCTTTAACAAGCCAAAACCTTTGACATCAACACGGTTCACATTATACATGTTTTTCTTGTCTTTGTGAAAAGAAATCAATTTTCACATCAATACATGGAATTGTAACAGAATAAACTGAATGTATTTACACCTCCAGCTTTGAACAAATCCATTCATTTAAATTCATTTCATTAACCACTGCAGATTTTGTTACATCAAATTATGATCATCAATGTTATTCACCAGCTATTTTGACCTTCCAAAACATTAATAGAATTGTTGTATTTAATAAAGGACATAAACACAGATTTAGTCAGAGAGAATAGTCAGCATACAGGAAGGATTGCATGCCATTACACTTTGTGCCAAGCTGTGGTTGTACTTCTTCATTTGAACACAATATGAATGTTTACCTTAGCAATTTGATCAAATTTGCCAAACAGCTCATTCAGCGTATGTACCAGCTCTCCAGGTGAGCAGTCAGTGGCCAGCTGTGTAAATCCCACTATGTCAGCATAAAGTATACTAGAGGGAGGGGAAAAAAAACACTTTAGTAAAGATATGGTTGAAGGAAAAGAAACACATGAAAGCCAACATTGTACTGCATTTTTTCTTTATACAAACAGGAAATGAGAAGCGCATGCCTGACGTTGGTGTGTCTCTGGACGTATAGATTGTGAAAATTGTTTGTGTTCTCCATTTGGCCAAAGTTTGGTCCCTTCAATCTCTGGATGATCTCAGCTTTCATCACACGGGCGATGTGAGCGGGCAGCAGAGACAACAAAAGACGCTCCTGTTGGTTAGAAGGAAAAGATAATCTTCTTGCAATGTTGACCTTTGACAGCATGTGCAGACAAGTAGAGAAAAAAAAAGAAAGAAAAGATAATCGGAAATGGGTGAGTTTTAATCAAAATGTTCATGTTTTCCACAATTTGGTGCACAATTCTATTATAGACTTATCTTAGGGGGCAGGAGGCCAGAAATCATTCCCTACTATGCTGCTTTCATTCGTTTAAGCCACAAGAGCAGAGAAAAGCTCCATTAAACACTTAGATGTGTCACACTAGCTTCCCCGAATATTAAGGTAAACATGAATAAGAGGGATTCAATTTTAGTGCTAAGCACATTTAGCTTGTCTAAACCTTTTAGCTGTACCTACTTTTCCAGGAGTGGCTCAAAAAAGTTTTAATAACACTCTACTTGAAGTTTTATATATAAGGCTGACGTTACGCTGTCATTACCTGTCATTAGCATGAATACCGCGTCATTAAGCTGTCATTAAGTGTCGTTCAATAAATTATGACTCATCTTGTTAAATTATGACACCTTTGGAGCTATGTTGGCATTTTTCTGGGTAAGGCGGTGGGATCTAGCGGGGTTATGGTTAAAACAAGGGTTAGGGTTAGGTAGTGTTAGGGTTAAGGGTTAGGGTAACAAAGGGTTAGGGGTAAATTTCAAATGTATTTATTGGAGGATATGCCCCTTGAGATGGAACATCTCGTTTTCGAGGGGGTCCTCAACTTACATAAAATGACAGATACAGCAGAGCAGACAATACAAGTATTCAATATTTCAAAAATAATAAATACAACAAAATATAGATTTACACACACACATACACACCCACACACACAGTATACATTTAACAGTTGATTAAAACAGTAAATATTTGATACAAAAATAAATAAGTAATTATAGTGATATCATTAATAGTAGCTATCTAATGATAGTAAAAACTTTCATTAGATTAAATGAATAAAAAAGGTTTAGGTTACATAGCCTATAATCAAAAACACTGACAGATATTCTGGAGATGGAGGATAAGAGCATTTTTAAACAGAGACAGAGAGGTTAGAGAGCGGATCGATAATGGGAGAATGTTCCAGTCAAATGGAGCTTTATATTACTTTTTTGACTCTAGGGGTAAGGGTAAGGGTTAAGGTTAGGGAAACAAAGGGTTAGGGGTAAGGGGTAAGGGTTAAGGTTAGGGAAACAAAGGGTTAGGGGTAAGGGGTAAGGGTTAAGGTTAGGGTTAGGGGTTAGTGTAACGAAAAGTTAGGGGTTAGGGGTTAGGGTTAGGTAGGGGAATGTGTTTTCTCAATGAGACCCCTCGGGGAGTTATGAGCCTCACCCAGTTAAATAAGGAATCAAAGGCAGGCAAGGGCTGATGCTTGTTATTCGTGTTCCCCTCTTCCTTGTGTCACTCATCAAAAAGGTTTGTGATATTGTATCAGTATATATGCGGTGTCGGTGGGGGTTCCAGGTTGTCTTCCAAGGGACAGAAGAAAGTGGGGAAGGTTTGTTGCGGGATGCGTCCTAAAATTCCCTTGTCTTCATTTGTGGAGGACGGAGGATTCTTCAAAGCGCACCTATGACTACTCCAACCGCAGTGCTGTTCCAGCCGGTGGGCGGGATAGCTCGGATGGTGATATGTGGTGATAAAATATTCCTTTTATCTGCTGTATTTGGAATCATCCAATTAAAAAATGTCCTGTAAGGTAATGGTTAGGATAATGAAGGGTTAGGGTTACAAGCAACACTTAATGGCAGCCTTCATGACACCTTATTCATGCTAATGGCAGGTGTCATGTCATAATAATGACAGCGTAATGTCAGCCTTTATGTATAAAACTTCAATTAAAGTGTTACCAAAGTATAAAATGAAATTCAAATAAATCCTTAAGGTATTTCTCATGGACCTCTTCATTCCACAAATGCTTTTTCTATATTAAATAGAGGTTTATGATAGCTGTTATTGACTATGTGTTTAGCTTTTGTTGGGCTAGACCAAAAACGCATACACTTACTTTATGTCACTGTGGAACACTTTGTATAAAAGCATGTGTTGTGAATGCGCCTGAGTGAAGTACGTGTGTGTGTGTGTGCACAGTTCCCACCATCTGTCAAAGCAGCAGCAGCACTCCAGGGTTACAGTAACAAGCTCCACCCAACACATCTACACCCTACACTGATACTAGCAGCACAAGCTTGACTAGCGCGGGGATAACCAGCTCAACTAAAGGCCTAAATCTTTCACAACAACTGCTGGATACATGCTTACCTGACTAAAAAAATAAAACTTTCCCAAAGCTGAAACGCAGCTGTTTGTTATGTTGGCTGCGTCCTACATCAGTGAGCGCTAATCAACACCTTAGCTAATTTCTCCCATAAAGTTGCACTGCTGGAAATCGGGAGCACCAATTTGTGGTAACTTGATTAATTATGTAAAAACTCTTTAGCAGAACATTCAGTCCTGAAGCAAATGAAGTGAAAAATCCTGCAATCACAGTCTAGAAGTCAGATTTACACTTCCAAAAAAATACAATCATTAAGGACTAAAAAGACAATGAACAGTAATTACTGCAGAGGTGAAAGTAAAAGATTATACAAGTACTGACATTACTGTAATTGAGTTGTTTTTATGTTGTTGTTTTTCCTAGTATATTTCTAAATCAGTAGTTGTACTTGTACTTAAGTACGCTTTAAAAGAAGTAAAGTAATTTTTGACATTTCGACACCCTATCGTTACTGAGTGAATTACCATTTTTGTCTAAAAATCATCAATGGATATTGTGAAATTAAAAAAAATGAAATGACCAGACAACAGTCAGACGCATCACATCATATACTACCAATCAGATTAAACGTAATGCAAGGCACCAAAACAGCATCGGATGCTGGTTATTGTCACAGTTCTTAAATGGAGCTATACTTGGAGCCTAATAATTGTGTTTATTAAAAAAGAATTGTGGCAAGATTTATTACCAAAAGTAAATGTGTGTGTGAGTGTGTGTGGTGTGGGGGGGGGGGGGGGGGGGGGGGGGGACGTAACTAGTTACTTTTACTTTGAGTATTATTTAACTTACCTACTTTTTACTTGTAATTGTCTAACAAAGCCTTTTGAAAATGGGACAACTTTACAGTTTTACAGCCTGCGTTCCTCAACCTTCAAGTCACATGGTTGATGATGTCACACGGCCCCGCTGCCTATGAGTGTCCTACTGTTTTGGTTTTTTTTGTTAGATTGGGGCGTTCAGCCTGGTTTTTACATAATTTGGCAGCTTTTTGGATCATTTGGTGTCTTTTTAATAGTAATAAAAAAATTGGGTAATTCTTTAGAAAGTGTCTAAAGAATTACACGGTCGGTTGCCATACGGACAACCAACCTAGGGAGCAAGGGATGTAATGATTAATCGTAAGGCAGTTAAAAATCGATCCATAGGTATTACGGTTCACATCGATGCTCTGAAAATTGAATCGCAGTACTTTTTTTTAAACAGCAGAGGGCACTAGATATTTATCCTTCTCGTCCAAAAGTGTAGGCGGCGGGCGGAATCTGCTACTACTTTCTTTCTGGTCGCCTTCTACTCTTAAACATGTTCATAAATGATTCTTTACCCCTTTAGCACCGAGAATATCTGTAATATTAAGTGAATATCTCTAAAAGTCACGTTTTTCAAAAGCTCTGTCTCCTAGTGCATAGCATCTCTTCTTCACTGCTAGATAGGCTGCATGCCAACCGACCACTGGGTTACCAGCTCCCTCTGCTGGTCCAAATAAATATCTGACGTAAATACAGTGCAGAATGTTTTTTTTTTAAAGTCCAATTGTTAAGGCACAAAATAAATTTTCAGTTGCACTTTTAAAAAGAAAAGGAACTATTATGTAGTTTTGCATTGTTTACTATGGAACCAGAATTTAAATTAATAGGTTTCTTCTTCATTTGTATTATTCCTTTATTTATTTCATTCAATATTTATTTTTAGTTAAATTGCATTGTTTTGAATAGTTTATCAAGGGATTATTTTGACAATGAAATATAAAAGGAAAATAGTACAGTATTTTCTAGTTTTTTTTCCCCCAAAAAATAAAAGAATTTTTTCAGTCATCATTTGTCTACAGTCCCATTTTGTAAAATAAATTGTGAGAAAATCGTATCGCGAACCCAGTATCATGAATCGAACCGTATCGGGAGTTGAGTGAATCGTTACATCCCTACCCGGTGCTATTGGTACATTTACCAAAGTACACGTACGTAGCGTCTTAGGGTTTGGGTTAGGTTATAACCCTGTATCTCAACATTTTTTTAGGGTTTGGGTTAGGTTTATGGTTAGGTTTAGTCTTAGTCACGTGATCTTAACTAGGCAATGAAGGGCGCTGCGTATGGATAGAATGTCAGTATATTGATACGGCAACGTACGGATAGCCACTGCCAATTTTTTTTTACCAAAAATAAATGTGGGTGTGAAAGTAACAAATAACTTTTACTTTGACTCCTATTTAATTAAGCTACTTTTTACTTGTACTAGAGTACGTTATTCAAGTAACAGTACTTCTACTTGAGTAGAATGTAACAGTTGTTTTTACACCTCTGAATTACTATGTATGAAATGGGTGCATATAGGCTAAAAATGTATATCTGATAATTTTCTAAATTATGTCTCTGTAATGTGGCTTTAAAGGCAGTGTGGAGTGATCTTCACCTGTTGTCTCTTTTCAAACTCCAGTTTAATCGGGGACTTGATGCAGTTGCATGTATCCTCGTACGTCTGCTTGAGTGCCAGCTCCATCAGATGCTTGTGATACGCCCCGGCCATGTTGCCGCACAGGAAGATGATAACGTTGGCTAAAATCTGTGCATAAACAAAAGTCACACAGTTCCTGGTGAGTAGCACTGTAGAAGAGAATAAAAAGCTTGTAGTCATGCATTTTATGATGAAAGGTTAATGTTTTTCCTGGATTTTTAGGTCCAATAGAATGTTCTGCAGTTAAATGATTCAGGTTCTGGTTCATTTAGCTGGTAGTTACTATAAAACAACGCTGGTTAAAAAACAAAACAAAAAAAAAACAACAGCAGCAAAAACCACAAAGGCTAAAATAACATGGCATCATTTATCATAAATCTAAATTGAAAATTCCCTGAACAATCAAGGAATCTATTTACTCATAAAGGAATGGTTTTAAAGGTTCAGGTTCTTTGCTCACAATGAAGCCCATTTTCCTTCAATTCATTATTAAAAGATCAGGATAAATACAGAGAAGCCATGCTGGGATTTAATTAGTGACCTATCATCAAGCACCGCATGCGAATATTTCAAGGACATGAAATTCTGTTTACTGCTAAAACCATGGACTTACAAAATAATACACCTAAATTAAATTACTAAATTAAATTGAACCCAATTTACTGTGTTCTTTTTAATTTAGGTGTAATTTAGTCTAATTCAAGGATTGTGAAGCTAATTTGTCTTGTCAAGTCATTTTATTTGTAGTTACATGGACGTATGCTATGAGGCTTTGTAGTGTTCGTCAGCTACGTGAAAAAAAAGGCTTGGGGTCAATTATAATTGTGATTGCGTGATTGATAATGAATTACAATTGGCATAATTGTAATTGTAAAAATATATTGCTGTTGTAATTGTAATTAAATTGTAATTGAGTTTAGATAATTGACTTTGTATTTGCAATTGCCATGAAAAATCTACAGAAAATGTCAATTAGAATTTACCTCAAAACTGGGGGACCATGTTACAGTTCATTGTACAGTTCTACACATATTTAGTTACAGTAATAATTATTAAAATGTGTTTCATATCAAGCTTTCCCACATTTTACCATTTAAAAAAACTTAATCTAGTTGTAACTGACTTTCAGAGGAAAAAAATAAATAATTATAATTGGAAAAAATCTTGGTCGTAATTGAACATGGGTAATTGAAAATGTAATTGTAACTGAAGAATGTAATTGACCCCAATCGTGATAGCAATATTCAGGTTTGCAGGCCTTTGTCATATAAATGATAACATTATGGCCAAAATACTTCTGGCTTTATCAAACGTTTTATTTAAACATATTTAACCACGTTCCTAAAATAACTTAAAATCCACATACAAGTTTTGATGTTTGATCAGATGAGGGTTGTATAATAATAATGAAATATTATTGAAATCAAAATAAATCAATAACACATGACTATAAGCCTATGTGCGTTTGCACCATTGTAGAATATGTGAAATTCAACAAATAAAATACTGTATGTCCTATAAAAAACAACAATAACCCCCCTTTGATGAGCTGCCATCGGGGTACGAGTCCCTCTTCAAACTGATCGCGACACTCCAAGCTACACTACTAAGTGCCAATTACAACCTATGAGACACATTTTGGAAAATGGTTCAATTTCCTTGCGTATCTCATGCATAACTCATAAAGGTATTATTATTGAAATGATTATGAGAGGATGCAGCTCAGAGATTTTGCCACGAGCGCATACATAAAGACCCACGAGACTCAATAACCTTGAATTGAATGTTGTTGACTGACAATTTTAAAGTCCTCTTGTATTCATCCCTTAAAGATATTCAACCCTCTGGCCTGCTTCTAGACAATCTTATAGATAGTATTTTGTTTTTCTACATTAGGTCGCTCTCTTGCATCATTTTCACTTTGTCTCTTTCTTGTTTTGCTTCCTTCCAGCACAACAGTGACCTTTAATCCCACATATTCCTCCTCGACAAAAGCTTTGAAAGAGCCATGTGACCTTTTCAAAAAAAATAACTATTATTTATTCTACAAGCATAATTCGTTAAGCAAAACAAAACTAGATGGGTTTTTAAATAGATAATGTGCATACCTCACCATAAGTAATCTTTCATTACAATGCAGCAATGAATTTCATGACCTAAGCTTTTTACGAGAAGCTTGTTCTCTAGCAGGGTTCAGGTCAATTGCATTTTTCAGTTACAATTACATCTTTAATTAACCATGTTCAATTACAATTCAATTATGATTACGGTGACCTGCATTTTTCCCCAATTACACTTAAATTACAATATATATATACTTTTTTTTTAATCCTCAGAAAGCCAATTACAATAACACTCTCAATTACTAAAGTTCAATTACAATTAATCACAATTACTGAGCCTGAAATAAATAACCTGATAAAAGCTATCCTTTCTCTTGTGTTAGCTTTCTGTTAGCATTTCTTATGATAACGGGTCGTAAATACACTAAAAACAAATATCTATCATCTAATTTCTATTTCTATATTGGTTACATTGTTAGGCTTCCTAATCAATGAATATATAGGTTTTAATATTTCTGGTGTGGATATCTGAGCCTTTTCTGTGTCACTATACTCTTAGAGCCTTCAATTATTTTTTAAATGTTAAAATGTGGGAAACCTTGATATGAAACATATTTTGTACATAGCTGTACATAGAACTGTAACATGGTTCCCCAGTTTTGCGTTAAATTGTGATTGACATTTTTTATGGAATTTTCATGGGAATTACAATTACGTCAATTGTCTAAACTCAATTACAATTTAAACAAAAACAGATTTTTAAAATTGTAATTATAATTATGATTATGCAGTAATTATGTTGAATTATCAATTACACGATTACAATTATAATTGACCCCAACCCTGTTTTCTACACAGTTGTGTTTCTGTACAAACTTAACTTTGAAGAAAACTGTGAGGCAATCCTAAAAAAGCAGACATCAGCACTTGTTTTGCTTGAGAAAACTATCATCCTTCAATAAGTGAAAACATCTACACGTTGTTCTGTTGAGCTTTTGATGAGCCTGTGTAATTGTTTTCCTTCATGGTTCCCTTTCCTATCCGAACAGGAGAGAAACAAACTGACTCAAATTGTCAGATGAATCATGAAGCTGATGCACAACAGAGGCTGACACAGAAAAATGTTTTATCTATTATCAGTGACATGACGTAGTGTAGCTCTGTTACACTAAGAGACACATCTACTCCCTCTGTTCACTGTCATCCTTCTTTGTCCTGTCCTCCCTAACCCCTTTAGTCTTATGTTTAGCTTTAGATTTAACACTGCCCTCTCTGTTACATCTTTTCCACAAATAAATAGTTCTTAGTAGTTCTTTTTCTTCTTTTTTCCTCCCAATAATATTTACTAAATAACATTTTAGTTTAAATTTAGAAGAAAAATAGATAAAATAGTTAAACTGACTTTATTAAATGTTTTAATAGGTGAGACCTAAATGAGTTTTTTTTTTTTTAATTGACATGGACTTAATAATTTTCAAATCAATGTTTTGCATTGGTTATGGAAGTAAATCTGTGCCATTGGATTTTGATTGAGATTTTTTGACTAGGAAAGCGTCTACAGCCAAATACCTCCAACGAGTAAGGCATGTCCTAAGAAGCCAGCTCAATGGGAAGAACAAGTCCTGGTCAATAAACAGCTACGCCCTGCCAGTAATCAGATACCCTGCAGGAATAATGAGACCACAGATATTAAGACACGAAAGCTCCTAACCATTCACGGAGGGTTCTACTCCAAATCCAGCACCCTGAGACTGTACGCTAGCCGTAAGGAAGGAGGCCGAGGTCTAGTGAGCGTGAGAGCCACTATCCAGGATGAAACATCCAAGATCCATACGTACATCAAGGACAAGGTTCCAACAGATGACGTGCTCAGTGAATGTCTCAGTCAATGAGGAACAGAAGATGAGGTACCGGAGGTTCCGTCATGGGAGGACAAGCCTGATGTACCACCGAAACATAACTAAAGTGGCAGATATCAGGAACTCGTACCAATGGCTAGACAGAGCTGGACTAAAGGACAGCACAGAGGCACTCATCATGGCTGCACAGGAGCAGGCCTTGAGCACCAGAGCAATAGAGTCCCAGATCTACCACATCAGACAAGACCCCAGGTGTAGACTGTGCAAAGAGGCCAATGAGACAATCCAGCACATAATGGCAGGGTGTAAGATGGTGGCAGGGAAAGCTTACATGGAGCGCCATAACCAAGTGACTGGTATAGTGTACAGGAACATCTGTGCAGAGTATGGGCTGGAAACCCCAAGGTCAAAGTGGGAAACACCTCCAAAGGTAGAGAATGACTAAGCTAAGATCATGTGGGACTTCCAGATACAGGCGGACAGAATGGTAATGGCGAACCAACCGGACATTGTGGAGGAAAAAGGAACATGAGAAACTAGAAGAATACCAGGGGCTCAGAGAAGAGCTGGAGAAGGCCTGGAGGGTGAAGGCATCATTGGTGCCCGTGGTCGTCAGGGCACTCGGAGCAGTGACCCCCAAACTGAAAGAGTAGCTACAGCAGTCCAGAAAAGTGCAGGAACAGCAAAGATTCTGCGCAGAACCCTCAAGCACCCAGGCCTCTGGTAGAGGACCCGAGCTTGAAGGAAAAAGAGACCGCCAGTGGTGGGTGAGGAAGAGTTTTTTATATACTGTATGAATGCCTTCACTAAACATAAATTTGAAATAAGGTGGAGTGGAAGGTGAAAGTCAATATAAAAAAGGTCCTTTTTTTTTGCAGGATAAAAACACACATAGTTAAAGTGGTATAAGGAAAACATTGCAAGTATAATGTCAACCTATAGTGACAAATGCAGACATGATAAAATAAACACAAAAATATGACATACACCTGCTACTTACCATATGAAAATACATAGCCAGAAAGCTGGTTTTCTTTTTGATAATTTGTTTTAAAGGAAAACTGACTAAACATTGTGAACTTGTTTTCTCAGCAGGCCGTGTGTGCAGAGAAAAGGGTTCAGATACTGGTAAGAGCACAAAATGACTGAAAGCAAGGACAAAAGAAGAGTGAAAACACCTTTGAATAGACATCCATAAATTATATGTTTTATTTTGACAACGATCATGTCATGAAAAGAGTATATTTATCTGAAACAGGTAGGTGTCTAGAGTGCTGATACTCAGAGATGGTTCTATTCCTATTTTTATTGAGCAAAAAAAAAAAAAAAAAAAAAAAAAAAGCCAGTAAAGTTCAATTTGCTGCCTCTGCTGACACAAGCAGTTTTCTTCGATCATACCGGACACCATCGCAACTGCCAAGATAGCTGGAGTGCTTTTCTTCAATCAGCTTTTCTGATTTTTGGCATCAGAAACTGCAAATACAGCAATTTCTACTGACACTAAAATTATATTTAGCCTTCATGGCTAACTGCTTTCCCAGAAAGCAACAAAATTTAATTTTGTTCTTAATTACAAGAACTATAACCTCAATGTGACCTCAAGAGAAAGTAAGCCTGGAGAACTTCCTATTGGGATTTTCTATGATTCTTTCAAATAGATGAATAAATGTTTTTTACCAACATATTTACACATTGTAGTCATTTCACTTTCATTACAAATGATGTGCTTAACCAGAGAATCAGTGTTAACTGTGTTTAATGTTGACAGGTGTTCTTAACTTTTTAATTTACAAAAATGTGACTATTTATTATATCAACACATGCTGATCATGACAAAAACTTCTAAACGTTTGGATTCATTCAGGACTCACTCACAAGCCTTACCACAACTCCAACATACAGAGATCAGTATCGGACCAAGCATTATTTACTGTAATTCAGTGGTTCCCAACCTTTCTTGTCTTGTGAACCCCATGAGTACCCCCTCACTCATATACGTGTTCACGATTCTCCAAACGTAGAACATAACACAACTGAATATTCAACAGTCATTTTATTTCATTTCCTTAAATTGAACAATTAATATTCAGGCATTATATTCTTATTTAACTAAAATTAACAAAAAAAAAAATGTTGTTGCCTTCAAGGCAATTACAATTATAAATATAAGAAATAATATTATAGTAAACATTTGTATTAATAATACTAATATATTATGATTATATTGTTATTAAAGAAAATAAAGTTGAAATAAGAAACAAATAAGAATAAATATAAATAATAAGTTAATACAAAACAAATAATTAACCCGCCTGTGTTATATATAAGTTTTATGATATTTACCACAAAAGGAACTTCTTTGAATATGTCCCCTTTAAACAGGAATTTAAACTTTAAAAACAAGTCATTGTGCACACGTACCATTTTATTGACGGACTTATGAAATCAATATAATAGAAAATTTTTTATTATCTTGGAAATAAATTCTTATTTTTTTTCACACCCCCCCTGTAATGTGCTCACGTACCCCTAGGGGTACGCGTACCCCTGCTTGGGAAACACTGATTTAATTAACAATTTATTTAATTATTTATTAATAATTCTCCAAATCTAAAAGAAGCAGACTATGCCACTTTAAACCTGCAATTTGCAAATCATAATTTGGACTTTGCATAGTTTCAAAAAATAAGGATTTAAAGCAATAAAAGCTAAAAGGACAAACTTCAGATCCAACATGTTTTGATGAGTCAGCAAGTAGTGGCACGTTGGAGCTCTGCTTCTGTTCTCATTGCGTATTTTTACGTGTTTGCGCATGCGCAGTCAGGTCCCCAAGATCACAACCATTTACGTGCAAAGGCAGCGTAGAGAGCTGCCTTTGGACGTAACCGCGCTATGCTAAATGCTATACCTAAATTCACAGTACATTAGTGAATTGATGCCACGTGACCGCTGCTGCTACGTTCTCTAGCTAGTGGGCGGGATAACACTACAGGCAGGATGACATCGCCAGAGATGATAGAGAAACTTTTTTTTGAGGAAAAACGACAGCTTTTAAAAGATGGGAGACCAACACCTGAGTTACCAGACCTTCAGCAAAGGTAAGGTCAGAAAATTGTTGGTACTTTCTACAGTGAAAGGTAGGATTGGCTTTGTGGATGCTCCTCACTGAGGCTGTTCTGAGTTTCCAACACAAACAACAGATGCGCTGCTGTGTCATGAGATATATCTTGTTGGGAGAGTATGGAGGCTATATAAAATAATTGTTTCGTTAATGGTGTTTATGATGTTGATTTTGTTAGATGGCTAAATGCTTGTTCATGTGGATTTTGTTGGGTTTTTTCTTTCTTATTATGAATTTTATATTTTGATAAGTGCATTGAGATGACTTTGTTGGAAATTGCTTTATACAAATAAAATTGATTTGAATTGAATTAACACTTGCCAACAGAAACAAATGAAATTGTCATTGGTGGTCTCGATTTGCAACGTGCCTACCCAACCCTCGTGGTCACGGCACGCCACTGGCATTATTACACACCTTACAGTTTCTCCATTTCACTGAACATCTGAACATGGAGTTAGGGGTGAATTCCCCTTCATGGGCTTTGAGCCGAGCTGTTGAATTGTGGGATTCTGGGAGCTTACAGACAGCAGGGGGATCTATTGTAGGAAATCCTCAAGATGGAGTGAAGAGGCATTTCAAACATGCTTCAGATGATGATTCATCTTTCAAACATGAATGACTACAAACACAAGAGATGTCTGAAAACCCTGACTGGACTACAACAACCTGCTAAATAATGTTGACACACACACAACAAAGAAACTGATTGTAATCATTTTTATATGCTTAAAAATGAATAACAGGCATTATAAAGATAAAACAAAAGAGTAGTTAAAAATATTACTGTATATATGAACAAAGGCTGAGCAATGTTTGAAGTTAAATAAGGCCCACTACCCTCAGACATTTATACCATGTAATATTCAACAGCTGCTAACACTGGCAGTATATGCAAATGTTATCATTTATTGGTTTATTAGTGTGAGCACTCTGATGAATTATTGATACTTTTACCACCTATAAAGAACGATTTGCAAACTGTTTCCTAGATGCGTAATCGGCTCAAAAAGGAGTCCACAACTAAAAAAATTATTTGTTGTGCAGCTATCAAAGAAGGCTCTAGTTTGTTGAATAAAAATCAATATACAAGTTTAAAGCTCTATTAAGACTTTCTTTAAAAAAAATAAATAAAAAAAACCCAATAACAACAACAAAAACACGCCAACATCTTAAAAAAAGTAAAAGATCTTTGTCATATAAACATTTGTTGTGTTTTATTTGAAATTTAAAACCTGTAATGGCAGCTCACACATGACAATTAAACATTTTAACAAGTTATTTAGATAAAAGCCTAAACTGTGTGAAATTTGAAGAACTATACTTAAAGATTGGTGTTTAATGACATTTGTAAATTAATTCATGGTTTAGTCCCCAAAGTTTAGTTTGAGGACCTTTAGAGTCTAGTTTTGGACCTTAATATCAAGTATTTCATGGGGTTTATAAAGTGCACTTTAAGGACTGTATTGAGTGTACATTAAGGGAACTTTTAGAGTTTCATTTATGGAACTTTTAGAGTTTCATTTATGGAACTCATAGAGTACTTCTAGGACCATATAGAGTGTACTTCAAAGACCGCATATACACTAGAGCCCTCTAGGCCAAATCTGGGCCTTTAGACCATCCAATTTGGCCCGCAGGAGAAAGGAAAAAAGGCAGAATAAACATAAATTATTGTCTAAATTACTAAATAAATCAGCTGTAATAATGTCACTAATCCAATAAAACGCCACAATATTTGGAGGATCACAATTTTTCCATGCTTTTATCACATGACTGCAGTCATTTTAATTCTCAAATTGTTCAAAGAACTCAATTTCCCCAAATTAAATAAAACTTGGTCACAAAATCAATGAAATTTAAAACACTACAGGGACTGATATTTGTCACTTATTGCCTGGATATTGTGGGCACCTTACATACTTTACACGACGTATAAATGATACATAAAGTGCAAACTGGAGGACATTAATGTGGAAAATGCTCTTAAGATAAACTGCTCCATATTTTGCCCCTGAACGAAAAGGAGTTTGAAACCACTGCTCTAGAGAGTATGGACCTTATAAAGTGTACTTCAAGGATCTTAATGAGCAGGCGTGTCTCGCTCATGAGGGATGCAACAGCCGCAATTTTATAAAAACAAAAAATCATCCCCCTCACTTTTGACAGAGGGATTCAATGTTGAAAACATATTGGTTCAGTTAGATTGATTGAATGGTGATCAAGCCAATCACAGCCAGTAATTTGATGAAGGTAAACAAAAAATTAACAGCAATGCGTAAAGTGTAAGTAAAATTACAAAAAAATAGTAACAGGTGGCAAAAAATGGTCCAAAAGGGACAAAGATGACAAAACAAGATGACAAGATGAGAGTGAAAAGTGACTAAAATGGGCCAAAAGCAGTCAATAGTGGCAAAAAAAATTGACAGAAAAGAGCAAACAGGTGGTATATAATGGCAAAAGGTAGCTTAAATGAGCAAAATGTGGTAAACAATAGTGAAAAAGGGCAAAAATGTGGAATTAAAAAAGCAAAATGTAGGGAAAAAACAAACAAGTGTTATTTATTGGGAAAAACTGTAACTTATTTGGATGAAAAGTAGCAAAAAATGGTTAAATAATCAACAAAATTTGGATAAAAGTGTCAAAAAGAATTTTAGTCACTGTACTGTATTTACATCAGAGATTTGTTTCGACCAGCAGAGGGCGCTAGTAACCCAGTGGTTGGTTGTATGCAGCTATTCTAGCAGTGAAGAAGAGATGCTATGTGCTAGCAGACAGAGCTAATAGAAAAATGTGACTTTTACAGATATTCACTTAATATTACAGATATTCTTTCAGTGCTAAAGGGATAAGGAATCATTTACGAACATGTTTAGGAGTACTAGGCAATTCCAGTTTTAATGCGCGCAATACACAGCAGTACCAGTAACATGCAAGTGGGGTTGCCAGGTTGGGGTCCCTAAGCAGCCGCTTAGTCTGCCCACATGGACTATGTGAGGGGACCTCAGGCTTGTTCTAACAGGACTACTAGTCACCTATGAGCTCCTTATTGTTTTCAGTGAAGAATTTTGACAAATGTGTTCAAGAGTCGCTGACAAAATTTTGTCAACGTTGCTGCAGATTTTGGTGTTTAGATTGTGATAGTGTGTGTGTTTTTTAAATTATTATTATTATTAATAATAATAATAATAATAATAATAATAATAATACCAAAAAACGGTAAGTGAATTTTTGTGAATAATTACTTGTTAAATTGTACAAACATGCAACGTGTTAGCCTAGAGAAAGAGGAACATGATAATGTTCTATTAATGTTATAAAAGTTAACAACTGCATATATTAGGAGAAATAAATTGTTTACATTTCCAACCTTTTAAAGTCACTGCCAGCTTTCCTTCATTATTTTTTCCTCTAATTACAGTGAAACCGTGATAGCTTATTATTTTAGACGCGTAAATCAAACTGGTTGCCCTTTGAATTATTCGATACCTTTTAAGTAGCTCACAGTTTCAAAGAGGTTGGTGTGTATGGTTAATGGACAGTATAGAGTGTAGTTAATGGACCTTATGTAGTGTCGGCCATAGTGGTGTACAACTAAAATCTCTCTATGTTCAGCATTAATTTAAGCTTCATGTAGGCTTCATCTCCTTCAATAAATAAGTTGTTTCATTAAGAAACCAATGAGGCAGCACAATAAACAGTAATAGAGTTGTCAGCATAGTTACTGCACTTATTGCTCTCCTGGTAGTTTGTATATGAGCTCTACCAATACACTTGATAATCAAGGGCTGACAATTACGAATAAAAAGGACGGCTATAATGTTTTTTAAACACCAAATATTTAAGCATTAAAGCTTTCACAGAATCTTTATACAATGAGCAATGTATGCATTTTTCCCATGTTCTCAGACTTTTTCTGTCTTGTTACAGAAATACAGAGAGCTATTATTTTTCCCACAGCACCAAAATCGTAACAGTTTGGCTGTTTTTTATTTATTTATTTTTTGTTCCGCTTCAGCTAGATCTCAGCATTGAATAGATAAACACATTATTACCGCCGGCACACAAGGATGCATTTTGTTTAACAACCCCTGACGCTGAATGACAATTTTATTCAATGAACATTTAACCATGAAACATGACAGAATATGAAGACACAAGCAAATACATAAACACTCTCAGAGAAACAGTTATTGGATGGAGAAGTTAATCACAATGTCAATTTTATGAAATAAAATGTGCTATTTTAGTCTTTTATGAACTTGCAAATAAGATCTCACTTTAATGTTGATAAATACTAGTAAAGAGCTTGTAGTGCAGTTGCTTTACTGTACAATAGAAGCAGCTTTATACTGTATGTACAGACATGTGATATGGATGTTTTAAGGGCCCACATCTGAAGATAGTTCTTTCTTTTATATAAATAGTAATAGAAAAAATTTAAAAAAAAAGCTGTATCAATTTTTTTTATATAACTAAAATAGAGAAACTTCACAACACATTCTACATTTTAATCCCTAAATATACAGTAAATATATTAGGGAGATATAACTAATTGCCAAGTACAAATCTTTAATTACATTTATATGCATGTTTTCAAATCGTGTACATTTTTTTGTATAGTTTGGTTCTGGTGGAATGCCAAAAATCACAATAACAGTAGTTCACATAATGTAGGGCAAACATTGATAATTTTTGAAGAGCTTTAGAAGGTTTATTGCTCCCCAAATAAATGTGTTCAATAAAAAATTTTAAAAAAAGGCACAAAACATTAAAAATGTTTGTGTGCATGTTTGTATATAATCAGTTTCCTCTGAAGAAAATAAAATGAGAATGAATGAGTGAATAAATTGTTGCTGAATAGAAAGTTCTAATAAACAACTGCACGTGTCTCTGTGTTTTCTGTTGTCAATGATACACTCATGATGAGTCAAGCCTCATTTTGTTTTTGTTTTTGTGTGGGTACACATAATGTTAGTGTATCAACAGTTCTATTTAGGTAAGGTAGGATTTCATCTTACCTGCCACACTATTGGCTCCATGTGCTTAGCTGTGCTGGACATGCAGACGCTCAGCACAATGGTGTGAGAGGCAGAGGTTAGAACACTGGCGATGACGGCGTCTCGCACTGAGAAGGGCAGCATTGTGTAAACCACAAACACAATGAACAGGAAGAATGACACCTGCGGATAAAGTAATAGACCCATTAGTTGCCTGCAGGGGGCAAGGAAAAGAAGAAGAAAAAAAGGCGGAGAAACATGTGCAGAAAATTTTACAATTTTTTTAAGATGAAATTTAAGGCTGCATAGATTAGTCGACATAACTAATGTCGAATCCAAAAATTTGTTGAGGTGGATTTTATAGCTTTGATGCTTTGTTTAATCTTGTAAATTAATGATAAAATCCAGCTCGTGGCTGCTTCCCGCTTTCTTTCTATTGCAGTACCTCACACTGATCACTAGGGACAGTGTTGCGCCAACAACTTTGTGCAAGTAAACAGCGAAGAAGAGAAAAATGGCGATGAGAAGAAAAAAACTGAAGAAGCTTAAACGCGATCCAAACTTTCTAAAGCTTCAGAACTTTTTTTTCGAAAACAAACCTGTGAAACAATTTAAGTGTAAACTCTGAAATTTAGCTCTCAATCATTAAAGCACGACAGAGATTCACGGAGAAAGGGACACCCCAAGCAGAAACACAGCGGACATCATTACCGCTGATATATCCCTGATCTTTCAATGTCCGGTGGGCTATCGACCCGAAGTGGGCCGGACCGGTGTGCGATGTTTTTTTTTTTTTTTTTGTGACCCATTAGACGGCATATGTGGCGCAGTGCAAGTTTCTTCATTTTGTAAATTCCCTCCTAGTGGGCCGCTCATCATTGGCTAGCATTGTGCAGCCAGCAGCCATCGACACATATTATTGGTCCAATGTTTGTCAGTGTCAATCAACCTTGGGCTCAGAGAGCCCCGACAATGATGTCAATCACTACATGAGCCAGGCGGGGGTGGGATCTTATGGGCGTGATGGGCAAACTGTCTGCTAACTTTACCTAGTAGTCAGGAAAAAATGGACAGGAGGAAAAATGCCTGGGGGACACTAAGAAACAGCGGGCCAAAAAGATTGATTGAGTCACTAAAGTCACCTCACAACGCTGCCAGCACTGTTGCTACTGGGCTGAGAGACAAGCAAGGAGGGGCCGACTTGGCAATGGAGGCTAATGGTGATCAAGTTAGTGACCGGCGATGAGTAAAGCATAAGTATAGTGACAAAAATAAGTAACAGGTGGCGTAAAATGGTAAAAAGTGGCAAAAAGGTTGCAAGAAAAGAGTGAAGAGTGAAAAATGTGGCAAACAATAGTGAAAAAGGGCAAAAATGTGGAACAAAAAGTAGCCAAATATAGGAAAAAAAGGAAAGTGTATATTTATTGGAAAGGAAAGATAGTTATTGGGCAAAAGGTAGCTTATTTGAAGGAAATAGCAAAAAAAAAAAAAAAATGTTAAAGAAAGGAAAGTGTAAAAAAAAATAGGGGGAAAGGATATTTATTGGCAAAAGAGCTAAAATCTATGCAGTCTGGACTGTCTCTAGATGATGATACCTCGTGGAATTAACAATAAAATGTTTTGGTATGTTAATAATAATAATAATAATAATAATAATAATAATAATAATAATAATAATAATAGACAAGAGTAAGAAAAAGTAAGAAAACAGTTTGAATTAATACAACTGCATTATTATTAAAGATTATTAGAGACATATCTTCCCTTAATAATATTTGGGGAAATTTTAGGCTAAAGTGTACAAACGCTCAACTTAGTAAATTATAACAAGACTCATTACATTCAGTCAAACTCAATACATGCATAATAATATGAGTTGTTAGAGTTTTGTTTACGACCTTGTTTTTGCTGGTTTGGAGGTGGTCACCATAGTGTGTGTGTGAGAGAGAGAAAGAATTGAATATATCCATATATTATATTATCATTTGACATAGATAAATGGTCTTACCGTGGGCACAATTGTATATTTCAATAAACAGTATATTTCAATAAACACATCCACTTTCCAATGACGATGGGAATTGTGACACTGTGGTCAACTCTCCCAAGATAAGCATCTTTAAAGTATTGAAACAGTATA
Organism: Gouania willdenowi; assembly: GCF_900634775.1. Classification (NCBI taxonomy): domain Eukaryota; kingdom Metazoa; phylum Chordata; class Actinopteri; order Blenniiformes; family Gobiesocidae; genus Gouania; species Gouania willdenowi. The sequence goes on from NC_041059.1 coordinate 21,111,540, forward strand.
TGAAACGTTTAACTGGTTACTGTCTTCCATCTGTTGCTACACCTGATTTTAATTTTTGAAACAGTAAGATGTGCAGATATATCCTCTCGTATGTTGTGTGTTTTTGCTTATTGTATGGTGGTGGTGGAACACTATGGCAAAAAATGCCAGGGCCACCTTTTGGTCCCAGTCCAGCCCTGCATGCAAGTGTGTTTGTAAGCCGACACTCTGCAATTCAAATAGGTATTAATTAATAATAGGCATTAGGTCTGTGTGTACGTGTGAAAGCATGTTTAGCACTGAACTCAGTGACGTACCCACTTTGAAATAAACCTCTTCAATTTATAATCAACTGTATGATTTGGATAACATTAATTAGACATTTCTTAACTTGTAAGGATTATTTCTAACAAGATATTATCTATTATTTTATGGACTTAATTTAAGTAAAAGGCACTGTGATTGGTTTAAACCTCCACATTCCTGCAGGCAGGTTAGCTCCAGCTTTTTAAAGTTACTTATTTCCTCTCTGTTTACTACTACCACTTTGTTCAAGAGAACTTATACTTGTTATTTTTAATTTATTCATGATTTTATTGTGATTTCAATGATATTGAAATTCATTGTTTTAATTCCTCTGTGTAAAACATGCAGTCAGAGTACAAGTGAGCAGTGTAAAATATGTGCCTCAAAACAGAAGAATATTTGTGAGTAGTCGACTAATCAAAAAAAAATAATCAACAGATTAGTCGACGACAAAAATAATCATTAGTTGCAGCTTTGCTGAAATTGGAAGCAGGAACCCAAAACATGAAACAACCGACGCTCTCAACTGATATACTGTCTTGATTGAAGGAAACCAGAATAAAAGACACACATACACACTGTATCAACCACTATGTGGTCAAATGTCTCTCGTCTCCAGAAAATCATGAAAGGGGCCACTGTTGTGATGGGCAGCAGCCAGGTGCCTGTTAACCTCTCTCAGTCTAATTTCAGGGTCACTGCTGATGGATGGCTACAAGAAAGCAAAGAAATACACAGCAGGCTCTGTTCAGTGTGTACGGTGGCTGAGAAGTACAAAACACATTTAGAAATGCCACAAAGTATTTACAATTTTGAAAACAAATTCACATGATTACCTAAAAAAAATTTCCGAGTAGAAAAGAAAAGCAGTGCAACTTTACAGCTTGCTAATGGTTGAATACCAGCCACTCACGACCTGACATCCATTTATATTAAAACTCCTCAATTTCTTCTTTTTTTCAGATCATCTTTCATCTTCTTTTGACACTTTCCACCTGATAAATATCTCCATGTTTGGTTGTTTTGCGCCGTTCCGTTTGTCTTCCAATTCATGGGAAATATAGGATTAGTACAACCACCAGTGTTGCCAGATATACATTACGTTTTTAAATATAAACACACACAAAATCCCTCACATTTCTTGGCGGACGCCGTGGTATTTGTTTCTTCTTGGCTAGTAATGCTACAATGTAATCCGCCAGAATTAATTTTTACTCAAAATTGGCGGGTGTTAATTTAAAGCGGTGGGAAGAAGTACTTATAAACAGCCATGAAGAGGATTGCAAACAAAAAAGAAAGAAGTAAAAAACAAATGTTAAATACAGATAGAGTGGTGGAAATTATAATTGCCACGAATAACTCAAAGATGAGTCCAGAGTGCACTTAGAGGTGATAATATCAATAATTACCTCCGCCAAAGAGGAAATATTTTCACTGGTGTTTATTTGTTGTTGCTTTTTCTGTCTCTTAGCAGGATTATGTCAAAAGTGCTTAACGGATTTTGCTAAAACATGGAAGGTAATTCCGGAGGGGTTCAGGATTAATGTACTGACTCTAGATCAGTTCGAAAAATTGAAAATGCCTATCGCTCATCATTGGCCAAATGAAGAAAAAATTAAAAATTGTATCTCAGTTTGTAATTGACTGATTTTTATTAAATTTGACTGTTATGTTGGGTTGGTTCTTCACTTACTGCACAGAGTTTCATCTGGTTTGTATCTGGATTACACGTTTCATCGCAATTTTTCAAAATACATTCGGACCTATTGTATCGTTATTAATAGGGAAATATCTTATGAGCCCTCAAGTGTGAATCATCATGTTACCATGATCAGGATCACTGATCGAGATAACTGCAAATATCTGGCAAAGAAGATGATGTTTACATCCTAAATCTCTGAAAATATCAAGACACAAGAATTAAAAAAAATAAAAAATTAGACATGTTCTTTATATACCATGTCTATAATATACTGTATATCATGTCACATTTTTTTCTTTGTAAAATCATGATCACAATTTTATCACAATTATTTTCATTCAGACTATTTAGACTATTTTAAAGTTATTTACCAATAAAACAAACCAACTAACCTACTTAAAACCATCACCTTCATGGAAAAAGGGGACAAAAGATCATTTAAGTCGGTATAATTTTCTAATTAAAATTTTAAAAAAATGTATGTAAGCAATTTGTCAAACAGGTTCTAAGTACAATTATCATCAAACAAAGAGGCTGACATGTTCTTTCAGTCACACACAGTCTTTTCACTTTGTGTGACTTCCATTTGTTTTTGACGTAACACATGTTGATAAAATCCTACTTCAAGCAGTCTTTTGAACCCCTCATTTCTCACAGTTTGGACAATCAAGACCTTTACAAAATAAAACGTTTCTGCTTTGGTTACATTAGGCCTGGGTGATATAGACCAATATTCATATCTCTCTATTTTTCCTCAAAATGGCAACATATAAACTCTCATTTTTTTCAACATAAGAAAAACCATAATGGGTCAATGCCAAAAAGACCATTTTAATAATCACTAGCAGCACAATATTAACAATATGAGGCACTTTTGACTTCTTCCTTCATTAAGGCTGAAATGTGTGGCTAAATTCTGTAGTGTTGCTAAATCACATTCAGGACGCCGTCCCTTTTAGAATGTGTGTAAACAGCCACGTGAGCTGCAACTGCTGCGGAGAGATTGTTACAGAAGAGAGAACTACATGCAGTGTTTTGGTCACGGTATGAAAGTATAAATCGTTGTCGGACAAGATTTAACTGCTTGAAAGATGGAGAAATGACACCTTTTTTTGTCTTTTCAAAAAAAAAAAAAAACCCTGTTTTTTGTGGGTTACTTTCCTAAAACGTCTCTCACTGCTTCCAACACTCAGACATGATGGCGGACAGACGGACATCTGCACTGAGCCCCCGACAGGCAGCTGCTAACACAGAGAAAGTAGCACAGCTACTGTTCACTGGAAGGGAGGGGGAGAGAGGGGGAGCGGAGCGTACTTTCTGCTCATTGGCCGAATCACCTTGTGTTGGATTTATGTTTTTAGTCTACAAATTGGTTTTATTTAGGCATTTGTTCATTTTCAAATGATAGGTAAATTATGGTGGTCTAACAAAAAAAAAAAAGTTGAAATAAACCACAGACTGTTTCGGGGGGTGCGATGGGTATTTTAAGGGTAGCTTCAGCTCCCCCTTGCCGTTGCCTGGGGACGCCCTTGGTTTTGGGGTATTTGCCTTAATAAATGGGCTCGCAGAAATAAAAGCATTATTCATTGAATGTGTCAGAGAAGGATTAAGGAAGGATTACTTTACTGCCTAATGCACGAGAGAGCTTCTAATTGCTGCCAACTACCATCCAGCACACAAGCATAATTTATTTAGTTTTATTTAGAGTCTGGAAAGCCAATTTTCTTCTAAATTAATGCTCTGAAATTCAATGCTGTTAACTCAATCATGAAACGTTACCAAGAATAATGGAGAGGCTGCTGTGGTAGCAACACCTGCTGAGTTCTACAATATAATTCATACTTAAGGCAATAACAATAACCTATTGAAGAACTTCCTACACAGAGAATGGATGGAGCACATTGACAATTTTTTAAAGAGGTAAGTAGATAGTGATTTATTTTACTTTAACTGGTATTTTATCATGCTTTGATGATTTATTTTGCCATTTAGAGGATGAAAAATAACAGTCTTTGCATTGAAATGTTGACTCTCACTGATAGATCACATCCATTTAGTTTACCTCTTTACTCCCTGTTCCAATCTACCCTCTTCCCCACAGCAACCTGACAGGGCTTTTCTTTCTTTATTTCCGCTCCCCAACTGCCGCTTTGAGCCAAACCCTAATGAGTTTGATAGAGTGTGTGTGCAACGGCCATGTATGTCAGGGAGAGACAGAATGAATCAAAGAGATGGGAAAGGGTCCAGACATCTCAGTGAGGAGCAGAGGCTGGAGCACACAGATAAGTCTTCTTTTCACCATCAGAGAGGTCTTTGTAGGAAGAGGATAAGCATCTGATTGATTAAAGGATGTGAAATTTAAAAAAAAAAAACAAAAAAAACAAGTGCACTTTAAAAGCTATTGAATGCACACATTTTGGTACATCAACATTTCAGTGTTAAAGGTCCCATATCATGCTATTTTTCACAAATCTCTATTTGTTCTAAGAACCCCCAAAAACATAGCATTTGAGGTTTATTTTCCCAAACTCACCTGTTTTACAGAGTTTTTGCCTCTGAAAAGTCACTTTCTGAGCGTCTCTAAACAAACAGGCTGATTTGTGGCCTACTTATGTATATTCATGAGTGGGCGTGTCTATAGATGAGACACTGAGTTCTTCCTCATGGCACGGTGATGTAGGGCCAGAGGACGGCCCGCCCCCCTCCCGCCCACTCCGTAGCCGAGCTCATGCTGCTTTATAAACACGAGACAGAGCGTGGGGGCGGGGCGTTCACCGGTACATACATAGACTGTAGAAAATACATACATAGCACTGCGCGAAGGATGCTGAAATGCTCACCTTTGTGGGCGTGTCTGTTTACATGTCAATCACGGCAGAGAGCTTCCTGGAGGCGCGGCTTCTCCAGCTCAGTGCCGCGTCAAATTCGTCATCAAAGTGAGAACGCGTCATCAAATTGGAGCGAGGTGTTTGTGCTCACCCTGCAGTAAGAAAGGAGCAAATCACCCTCTAACTAATGATTGAGAGAATCAATGAAAAAAACACTTTGAACATGTGTATGAAGCTCATATAGCACTTTTATCATGTTATCATAAAGCACAGAAAAGTCCATTTAGCATAACATGGGCCCTTTAAACTTTTCCCTTAAGTCATAGCAGTCCATTTCAAATTGTTCTCTCATCTCAATGTCTGGTCAAAATACTATTTCTTCCTACCAATCATATGTCCAATGTTGCTACAGTTACCTTGAAAAAGTAATCTGACTACTGATTACTCCTTTTAAAAAGTAACTTTGTTACTGTACAGATTGATTCTTATCAGTTACATCCAGCAGCTGCTGACAACACCCTCTACCGCCTCAACATAAACATGACAACCACTTTATTGGAAGTGCATTTTTAAAATAACGTCAACACCGTATCTTCTGACAAACTGTTGCCCGAAACAAATACATGTTTCTTTTAAACTTAACAATTTTTGACTTGACATATTTTGTCTGTATGTACCTGTACTTGTCAGGTACAGTATGTAATGCGTTAATCAGAATCAGAATCAACTTTATTGACCAAGTAATGTATTGAATACACACGAGGAATTTGTCTTGGTGAACTGTGCTCTCTCTGATAGTGTAAACATTAAATAATAACAATCAACTAAAATAAATAAAAATAAATAAAAAATAAGTATAACATAAATATAAAGAGTAGTTAGACTAATAATAACAATTAACTACAAAAAAGACAAATAAATAAAAAAGAAGTATAAACATAAATATAAAGAGTAGTTAGACTAATATGTGGAAACTAAATAAAATAACAAGATAATAATAATAATAGTAATAATAATTATAATAATAATAATAATAATAATGAAATGAAATAAAAATACAATAATAATAATAAGATAATGAAATGAAATAAAAATACAATAATAATAATAATAAGATAATGAAATGAAATAAAAATACAATAATAATAAGATAATATTGCAGTAGTGCATTGATAAGTAGAGCAGGTGAACATTTAAATGAAAATATTATGTCCATGAACATTCTCAGTGACAGGTTGATACAGGGTTGTTGTGTTTATGTAGTTCCATGGTTATTTCACAGTAACAGAAACAGGTCTGACACTCTATGACTGTTTAGTGTTGATCAGAGTGACAGCCTGGCGGAAGAAACTGTTTTAATGGCGGGTAGTTTTGGCGTACAGTGATCTGTAGCGTCTGCCGGCTAAAAATGTAACTTGTTGCATACAGTATGTGAGGAAAATGTAATGCACAGTGACTTGGATAAGTAACTTTAATCTAAATACTGCTTTGGAAATAGTAATGTGTCGGAGGTCATATTGAAGTAACACGTTACTAAGTAACTGGCAATTATGGTCCTTAACTTTATGCTAATCCAGATAGTTGAATCAAAAGCCTTCTAATCTGAGGCAAAAAGCAGCTGTAAATTTCATCTACATAGAAAACTCTGTTTAAAATGTCTTATCTCCTGTCCTCAAAGTCTATTTCTCTTAGATGATAAATACTGGGACTGAGTAACTATGACAATAATTGCAAATTATTGTTGCAATGATATATATACTGTGTGTATATTTTGTATAAAAATTGTGAACAGTGTCTTTTAGATGACGTATATTTGTCCCATGTTTCAAATGATGTGCAATACACATTGAATAATGTATAAATACAGTACATATTCTTGATATACAGTACTTTTCCTTATTATGCAAAGTTGTTTTCATAGCATACCACTTAAATACATTTATACAAAATGCATTAATTCACTGAAATGCAAATACATGTTTCAGATTTAATGAGGAGACGACACACATGCAGGGAACGATGCGAGTCTATGTATTTCAAATATGCCTTTTGAACTGCTGTATTAATGTGTAGAGCATTCCGGCAAAGATTGGCATAAGAGAAGAAGTCTAAAGGGGATGAAATCCAACTGGAATTTTTATGACATGCTGTGATGTGTTATGATGACGCAAGGCACGATAACACAAGAGAAAAACATAAGGCAACATGAGCAGTATACTTCACATCCACTTTAGGAGTAAATCTGTGTTACTCTGCAAGTGTTTTTTTTTTTTTTAATGGTCTTAAATATGTTCTTTGGTCCTTTTGGATTTTCTATTATTGTAGCTGGTGCTTCTAATACTGTCAAAAAGTGGGGGAAAAAATGTGTCTGCAGATTAAATGGATTCCCTGAGGGCAATTTATCCTGCAGATTTAGTATTATTAAGTGGTAGTAAAAGTTTATAGCACTTTTCAAGAACATAATGTCCCAAAGTGCTGCACAGTAGTCAAGTTACAAAATGAAAGGGTCAGTGTGGTGATTTCTAACTGCAAGCACTGAAAAGATCTTACATATAACGACAGGTTTAGTCCTCAAATATCGTCATTTTGCTTCACCTCAGACGTCAAGCCAATGCATTTGATGCTGCCTCCACTAACGGGTACTTCTCTTGTGGATTTTTTCTCCTCTAAATCACTTCAATGTCCTCCCCGACTCCATCCCTGAGTTCCCTGACCTTCCTATTCTGTCGTATCGGGTAGCGCGATCTCTGTCATTTCTTGTATGTAGACATTGCAGCCGATTTGCCGACAGTGGCTGCACTGATCTGCAACAAGAGCTCACAATAACAGCTTCAGACATGTCAGAGGCAGCTCCAACCCAGAGAAAAGCACCGCAAAAGCCAGAATCATTATAACAGGTAGGAGCCAACGTAAACACTGCACCGGATTCAACTATTTCACATCACGTCCGGCCTTAATTGTGCACAGATTGTTAATGGGTACAGTAAACACATGCTATATACATGATAGCAGGTACCCTTTAATGGTGAAGATATGCAATATTAAGCTCCTTTAAACTTGTTGGCCAAAAACTATGCATTCCAAGTAGGGCTGAACGATTAATTGCATTTGTGATATTATCACAATATCATAAAATGTGGTTTTATAATTGCAAAGGCTGCAAATTCTTTTATTTATTTTTTGTCCTGTCTTGTACAGTGTTGTTAAGTTCAGAGAGGTTAAGAAGTGCAGTCCACATGTTTACATGCTTCATGAAACGTGAAGTTGGTTCGATATGTTGAAGAGGTAAAGCCACAGATTTGTTTGCTTTATTGTTGCAATCTGAGCTTTAAAGTTTAGATTTATTTAGTTTAAATAAATTTGAAATTGTTTATTATGAAAAAAAAAAAAATAAAAAAATAAAATAAAATCGCAATTAGATTTTCCAAAATCGTTCAGCCCTAATTCCAAGGTTATTATCCAGACAGGGGTATGGAATAACACCTTAACAGTACTTGTGAACAATCTCATTCCTTAAAATACCATCAAAGGGAAGTAGCTATAGTATTTTCGACTGGATGCGACTTAAGGGCAGCTGCGTTCACACTGCGGACAAATGTGGCCCAAATCCAGTTTTTGGGAGTCAAGTGACCAGATCTGATTTTTTAAAAGCAGTGTGAATGTGAACACTCAAATCCAACCCGTATCTGATCTTTTCAAATCAGATTTAGGCCACTTTCATTATATGTGGTCCTGAATCAGATTATTAGATACAGATCTGATCTTTTTCAATGAGACCTCAGTGTGAACAGACAAGGACGATTTAATGCTCATTTGATACATTGTCATTAGTTACAGCTACGCTGTGCTGCAAAAAAAAAAAAAAAAAAAAAAAAAAAAAGAGTGCTGCTGCTGCTCTGGAGCAGAGAGAGACAGGGACAGAATTGGGACAGGCTTGAAGCATCCACTGTTGAATCAATCCTTTTTATGCAAAACAACATGGATTATCCTTATATTTGGTACATGGATTATGTAAATAGATCCACTGTCTCACATGCACACCTGTGTGTTTGACGTGCGCTGCCTGATTTCACGGGCAATTTTTTCGAAAGTTGCGATTTTTTTTTCAGCCCTAAAACATACTTTACTCACAATTAACTTCATTGTTTCTACTAATTATAAATACGTATTGACCAGACATGTTCTAGAAAAAATATGCTTTATTGTTGTAAAGCAAACACCAACACAATTTTGCAAAACATGCTTAAGCTTAAGCTTATACACTGATCAGACCCTGAATGCAAAAGGTGCAACAGTTTTTAATCAAAATTATCATCAGAAGTGCAAGTCAGCAAACAATATTGAACTTAAGGAATCTTAAAGTGCATAACATGAACCTGTCGTGAAGACATTTCTTTAGGCATAAAAAAATTAAAAATACAAAGCATTGATTAACATACTGTATGTAATGATATTGTGTGCTTCCTGTTTGTTCTCTCACACAGAGTTGTGCACCGACTTGCATTTTCTTGACGTGCTTTGCAGAAGCAAAATGCTTGTCCATAGACGACTTCCACTTTTGCTCGATGATAGCATTGCATTTTGAACAGTTTACGTCCACTCTTATGAAGCAACGTTGGGTACTGTTTTGCATGGTCCTTAGCAGATATTTTTGTAAGCAAATGCGAGGTATTTCTATCACACATGACTCCATTGAATGCTTTCTCCTAGCACTGGTTGAAAACAGGATGTGACGTAAGTTTTTTTTTTTCTTCCTAGGTTCCTTGTAAGCAAGCAGCGCAATGCATAGACATAATACACTGCTCTAGTGGGCAGCAGCAGTCGATGCGGCGTCTATATGTTTATGGAGCAAAGCCCATAGTACATCCTCCGCTACTTCAAGCGCTAAAATGCCAACAATAAGCGGCCGCATATTTACATGTTCTTTTTCAGCGAAGTTGGCTTTTGGAAAAATTGCATTGCCAAACTGATTTTGCGGAGTTTGCTTGATGTTGCGTTTATAGTTGCAATCGCAACGCTGCAAAATCCTGGAGGGACGGAATAATGGCTGTCGGATCTGTCGGTTTCATTTTTGCTCTGTTGGGTTTGGGTCAAAGCTTAAAGGTTCATATCATAAATGGTCTGTGTTTAAGAGCAAAACGGCACCAAACAAAAAGCCAAAACAAAATTTGTCCTTTTTCTTTTTCCTCCTCTGTTCATTCATTCTCCGACTCCACTGCACAAAGACTTGAGACAAACGCGTCAATGCGCATGCGAGTCAGTTTGGAGGCGAAAACCGTTCACACTGAAGTCTGATACAGGTCACATTTTATATGGTAACGTGAACGGACAAACAAAAAAAAAAAATCGGAAGGGGCCAGGACTGACAAAGTTAAAATTATTGTACAGCTGACTGGCAGGTTTCAAAATAAAACAATCCTATAAAGGGCAGCAAACACACGACTAAAAAGGCCACCTCTATGGTGTGATACACCCAATGACAAACAAAAAAACACAGCCACACAGGCCTACAACAGGTTGCAGCAGGTTTGACCCACTGACACTCAGCAGCGTTTGAGCTGCTTTTTTAATAGGAGCCTCTAAATAGCACCACCTGCTCTTGTTAACACACCTAAAATGAGAGCACACACACACACGCACGCACGCACGCACGCACGCACACACACACACACACACACACACACACACACACACACACACACACACACACACACACACACACACACACACACACACACACACACACACACACACACACACACACACACACACACACACACACACACACACACTACTGTCCAAGAAACACAGGCACATTCACCCACACTGGGGGGGTATTTCATCAAAGTGTTCTTAGTAGAGCCAGGCCTACAGTTTAAACCTGGTTTAGCCACACCTTCCATGACCACGCTGGCTTTTCCCGTTCCATCAAACTCTTCTCAGCTTGGAGCTCCACAGCTCAGCCAATCAGCTGACAGTGTTTAGTTTAAATACTGTACACGTGCGCTGTAGCTTTTACGATGAATAAGCAGCCAGAAACCAATGCTGAGACCAACAGGATGTGACATCATCTGTTACTGAACAGTGACAATATTGGACAAACACGTTTAAGAAGTTTCTGTGGTTTGAACATTTTAAAAATAGTAAAGGGTTAAAGATGGTGTTATTTAGTCAATTTATTATTGAAAACAACTGAAGCATGTGAATTTGATACGTTTTTTTTTCTTTTTCTTTTTTAACACCTGTCAGCATTTAATAAAAGATGATGCTGTAACTCCCAATTAAATATGTAATTTATGAGACTTGTGAGTGTTTGATGAATAGTTTGTTGAACTCAGCACTAAACATTAAATTCATTAAAATGCTGTGTGACACTGTTGGATGCTGTTGGATGTCACTTCCAACACTGCAAACGCTCCCGGTGCAGGTGCACAGTGCACGGAAGGTGCATGCTCTGTGACTGTCCCTGAAACCCCTCCCTCTCTGTATATTCAGAACTTTTTCTTTATTAATCTCTGATCATACACATTAAACACGTAATGAGACAATGATTCTATCATCATTTGCATCAATTTAAAATTATATTTAAACATTTACCATGTTACTCTTTTTCATTTTTCCTTTTGTAAATATTTGTTGAGTGTTAATTGAAGCATCAATAAATGACTTATGTCAATATGAGGACGTGGTTTCATGAGAGTGCGTCTGCAGCTTTAGCCAAGCCTGCCTAAACCAGGGGGGTGTTTCATCAAACCCAGTTCAGGGTTAAGTCCAGGTTTAACCTGAGAGTCCGGCTCTGTTAAGCCGGGTTCTGACTGGAACGGTCGTTTCATCAACAAGAAAACTCCTTGGTTACCATAGTAACACAGTCCGTGGGTCAAACCTGCTCCCGACCAGCTCAACTGCACCTGCAGCGTCTACAGTGTTGGATGTGACATCCAATAGCACCGCTGCCTGCTCACGCTGTTCATTTAGTGCTGAGTTCCACAAACTATTCATCAAACACTCTCAAGTCTCATTAATTACATATTATTTACTTGTGATTGACATTATCTCTTTTATTAAACACTGACAGGTTAAAAAAATCACATGCTTCAATCGTTTGCTATGATAAAGTCTCAGCATTGGTTCCTATTGGCTTCTCATTCATTGTATAAGCTGCAGCGCATGCACCGTCAACTCTCTAATTATTAAATCTGCAATCGATCTTGTTTGTCTTATGAAGACGTGTATTTAAGCTAAACACTGTCAGCTGGCTTGGCTCAGCTGGGGAGCTTCAAGCTGGGAAGAGTTTGATGGAATGGGAAAAGCCAACATGGTCACAAACGGCTTAGCTGAACCAGGTTTAAACCATAAGCCTGGCTCTACTGAGAACACTTTGATAAAATACCCCTTTGGCGGGAGCAGGTTAGCGCCACGGACTGTGTTACTATGGCAATTAAGGTGTTTTCTCTAACAGAGCCGGACTCTCAGATTAAACCTGAGCTGGGTTTGATGACACACCTCTGTGCACGTAACCAAAACGTCTTTATTTATTACTACAGACAATACAAGGATGTGTGTTGGAACTACTTTTGACATGTTTGTTATCACTACTTCTGTTGTGCATATATTTAGCTCTATTGTTTACATAATGAACTTGCTGTAGATCACTCTGTGTGATGGGAGTGAGCAGGAGAGAGACCGGACGTCTGGGCACAGAAGACGGAGATGTTATTATAGTGATTCCAAGGAGAACAATTCCACCAGAGAGGTAAACAATGGGGGATTTAATATAACATTATTGCATTTCTACCATCCCATGTAAGAGGTAAGATTGTGCTGATCATGACTTTCTGAGGTGCAGTCAGAGGTGGAAAGAGTAATCAAATATTCTAAGTAATGGTTTAAAAAGGACAACAGGATACGTGCAAATTAAACTAACTGGTTTTATTTAAAGGCAAACCTTCAATCAACTTTAAACACATCAAATGAACAGCATCTATTTATTTAAATAGTGAAAGGTATGTGCCTACTACAGTCAGTATTACGATACAGGTAAATTGAGTGTTCAGGCTAATTGTGGCAATAACACTTTGAGACAACTTTATTGTTTACATTGTTGATCATTCATTTTGAAGACTGTATATTAAGTTGTATTCCTATTTGCATTTACATTTTTTCAGCGATTTATCTGTTGTTTCTGACGATCGTGTCAGAGAAGATATTTGAGAAAGGCTCTCATTAGCTTAACTGTGAAATCCAACTACCAATATGGCACTCAATTTCTTCTTCATTTTAATAAATGTCCAATATGCATGTCTGATTTCTTTCATTATTTTCATGCCAATGTTTTTTACTCCGTAACGAATCCAACTTAAAATATAGAGAAGTACAATACGTCCAAAAAAGTAACCAAATAAAGGAGGTAACATTTACTACTAAAAGTACAAGTACACAAAACTTTTACAAACTGACAGAAAAGCGAGAAAATGTAATTTGTTACTTTCCACCTCTGAGTACAGATATTTATCACCCGTGGCTGCTTTACAAGGACCTACAATGACTGTTGCTTGACTAAACTTCTAGTATGATACACAATATTTTTTTAAATAGTTAACTATGAAAGTTCACTACAGGTGGCCTTTAATGGAAAAACACACCACAACATTTTAATAAAATGTATTCTTCTAATGAAAAAGTTAGTAAAAATATTTATTTTATTAGGAGGGGGACATACAGGTACTGTACAGTAGCATAGCTTTAATAAACTCTATGCTAGTGTATTGAGGGTACGCATGCACAGGTTAAAACTGTTTTATTTTCATTTTTTTTACCACTTTTGCCAACCTCAAACTAGCACTGTAGCACGGATTATATAATTTTACTGGTGCTGTTTTTCTGTTCTCCCAAATGAAAAAAACATCTGTGTACACAATATGCAAAAAAAAACTAATAATAAAAAAAATATTATATAACCTATCCAGAGGCATAAAGCCTCTTATTATTGCATGCAACGATGATAACGTCTTTTTGAAAGTGTGTTAATAAAATTGAAAAGATGCTTCTATAGGAGAAAGCACTTGTGGTAAAAAGGTCTGACATTTTCAGCGAGCGGAAGAGAGGCATGAATGACAAGGTGTGCTAATCAGTGCATCTTTGGCTACTTCGTTGTGACAATCAAGTCCACGAGAGACACCTGTGTTACCCAGTGCTCCTGAATAAAAATGTGTTGGAGTGAGAAGAACCTAACATACTGTACAGCTTCCAATTAGCACTGATGTCAGAGGCAGTGGGAAATATTAATCTTAATTTATACAAGGACCTAAAGATGCTTTTTCTAGGTTTAAGTAAACTATACCAAGAGATAAGAAGGGATGACAAGAAATGTGTTGGTGGATTATATGAAGAGAAACAAGAATATATACGACATCGGAGAGAGAAACAGACATGGTAATTACAGAAAGTTGAAGTCAGTAGAGGTAAAAAGAGTACACGTATATATATACTCAAGTAGAAGTACTATTACTTGATTTAAACTGTACTCAAGTACAAGTACAAGTTAGTCATACATAAAATACTCAAGTACAAGTAAAAAGTAGCTTAATTAAATATTACAGAAAAGTAAAAGTTACAAGTTTCACCCTCCACGTTTATTTTTGGTAATACATCTTGCCACGGTTCCCTTGCATACAGTAAACATTTCATGTAGAAATCTCGCACAATTTGAACTGAATGTACTTCCCACAAAGGCATCTGTATAAAATAAAATGTTTGTCAAAATGCACTTTTTACATTTTTTTTTTTAAATAACACCAATGAATTCAATTCAAAATACTAAAAAAGGCTCTAAGTATACAGTAGCTACATTTATGAACTCTACAACTAATGTTTTACATTTAATCTGGTTGGTCGGCTCTCATGTGATGCATTTGATTGTTGTCTGGTTATTTCAATTTTTGTATTTTAAAACAAAAAATAAAACATTTTTACTCATTGACAGTTCAATGTAGAAATGTAACGAATTCCTTTTCTTCTTTTAAAATGTACAAGTAAAATTAGTGATTTAGAAATATACTCAAATGTAGTATGTGTTTTTGGAGTCCTTTTGTGTAGCTTTGTTGTCCTTTAGTATGTTTTTCTTTACATTTTATGTATACTTGTAGTCATCTTGTGGGTTTTTTGTGAGTATTTTTGTTGTGTTTGTTTTTTGGAGTCTGTATATTGTCTTTTCGTATGTTTTTAATAAGGGTGTGCCAAAAATATCGATACAAAGATATATCGCGAGGATTCATCTAGCGGTACATTATCGGGAAAAGTTGTGTGTTGTTGTGGACGAGACCATCGATGCCAGGGTAATGCACTGACTGAAATGCTTATTTTTCATATGCCGTGAAATTTTCCAGTTTTCATAAAACAAGTTCATTGAGCTTGTTAAGCAGCACTGATATGTGTCCATGTTTACAGAGAAGTTTATAATACTGGCACTGAAATCAGTCTTTTCTGCATTCATTTTGTTTTTAATGATTTAAAGTTAATTTCCACAAACATCATTTACAATATTTTGGTGAAGCATTATTTAGTATCAGTCTTCCCTTAAAGACGTAAACATGACGCAAGGACATGTGACTAGTTGTTGTCAGTGTGTGTTAAGAAGAGGCACTGTGCAGTATACAGTACACTGTGTTTTACTTCCCTGTCATTCATGTGAAATTGATTTCCAATGTTTTGTAATTCCTGTGAAATGGATTCAGTGCAGTCAATAAATTCTGAATTTCTTCAGTGACACAGACATCGTATCGCAGTATCGCAGAATCGCTGTATCGCTGTATCGCTGTATCGCGATATCGTTACCGTGGAAAAAAAAATCAAACATCAAACAAAAAATAATAATTTACTCAGTAACGGTTTGGTGTAGAGAAGTAACTAATTACTTTACTTCTTTTAAAATGTACTTGAGTACAAGTCAAATTACTGATTTAGAAATATACTCAAAAAAAGTACAAATACTAAGTAATCCATTACTTTCACCTCTGGTCATCGGTTTATCTCAATGATTACTTTCTTTGTAACCTTCTTGAATGATGGGAGAGATCAAACACAAGAATTCAGCCGTGGACGATTACTTTGAACACTTTGATTCTAATGGCAAAGCATTACATAAGCCTGTTCCAGAGGTTTCATAAACGAACCAATGAGAAAATCCAGTGTACGGGTGATGGTTATGGTTATGGGGACCGTTGGCTGGTAGTGTGTTACCATGTGTTTGTCATTAAAGAAGCTGAATAGAGGTTGTGTTACGTACCACTGATAGAATCCACCCACATATGTTCAGAATAGCAGGTGCAGCGTCCAAAACACATTTAATTCTCTTCGTTATTAGTTTAGAGATGATCGCCAGTGTTTTCTGCTGCAACTGCACAACTGTCCACATAAACTATTTGTTCACATATTCCACATCCTTTAAGGTTGCCTGGTATTGGCAGACCTTGGTGTGACACACCTGCAGCTGTACCCCAGAGCATCTGATAAATGTACTGACAGAACCATCTATTGATTTACACGAGCTGATTTACACAGCATGTCGTGAAGCCCTCACTGATGTCTGTAGATCGTCTTTTTTTTTATTTGACACTGATACATGATCCGGTCAAAGAGTAATATCATCTTTTGTAGATAAACAGCTTCATGAGAACAAAATTTACAACTATCATTGATAACTATTAACTATTACATCAATATATTTGAAATGAAAGGGTTAGATTAGAGTTTAATAACACATCTTTACTTAAATTCATGTTAACATCATGTGGCCAACTTGCTGATGTAAGTTCCACTTGTGGGTCAGAGAAATGTATGGAAACATAACGCAATGTCAGGAAGCACTTAACGCTAACAGATGTAGGTCAGAAAAAGCTTACAAGATTCTTTTTTTTTTTATTATCCCATCCTTTTCATGTTAACATCTCTTACCACTGAGGATAGCAGATTTTCTTCTCTTTTTTAATAACTTCATTTTAGTAACTGGTCTGTGAAGCAGTTAAATGTGTTCATCCTTAAAGCTGAGAAAGAGTCAAACTAAAGAGATAACGGTACACTACAAACGAGCAAAGTGTTACCAGGTATTTTTTGTCAAATAACAAAAAAACAAATTATAATTCATAATTGACAAAATCCATTTGAAGTTATGTGAACATTGTGGTGCATCGTCTTACGCATTGATCACATCAAATCTGTCTGTGTATTTACACACATTACCATCCAATACAGTAGTAATTTCATCTTTAATATTTTATGTTTTAATGACACCTAGTTGACTAAAACTAGACTATAACTGAAGTAGTCCTGCTAAGTTGCATTTTAGTCAAAAACTAAAACTATCACTGAAACAAAATTCACACTGATGAAGTTAAAGTTTTACCATTTCTGTTCAGTCAACAAACCAATGACACTCAGACAAGAAAAACACAAGAACAAAAATGACTCTGTTCCCTTACGTCATAGATATTGGCAAATGAGTTGTTGTCTTTTTCTTACCTGATCCCATGGACAGATGATCCCACCAGAAAACATAAAAAGGTAACCCATAGCAACCAAGCAAGCCCAGATGACCAGGGAGAAAACACGTAAAAGCTTCTTGAAGATGGATTCAATGCACACGAGCACAAACACAGCCAGGAATATAGCCAGTGCCGTGGGCACGGTGATGACAAAGGCCACATGGTCCGCTATGTTCTGAAAAAAAAGACAAGATAGATAATCATTCATTAGGACAGCTGGACATGTGGAAAGAACATTTTACAGGTCAGAATAGTGCCATTATAAAACAGAGTTAGTTATCTAAAGAAACACTAATGGCTTGAGTTATGTAGGAGGACAAGATTGTGCTTATTATCGACTGATTTCCCTACTTCATTGGCTCTTAACAATCTGCATTCAAAACTACGGATGAAAAATGTCTGTTTTGTTTGTTTCTTTAAACTGTAAAAAATGCCAAATTATTGTCTGGAGAAGCATCACTAACTGACTGAGCATGAAACTAAATCACCTTCACTCTGTGCACTGAGGAAACGTGGAAGTCCAAAAAACAGGAAAAATGTGCAAATGAAAGCGTGCTGTTAAGGAGCAGCTGCTCAGCTGTAGCCACATCCATAATTGACTTGTGCTGCCTTTCCTTAGACACACTTCAATATGAACGTTGTGATGAAAATTTCAGGAGATTCTTCAAAGGTGGACATTAAGTGGCAAAGTGAAAATGACACATCAAGGATTTTTTTTTTTTAATTTATTTATTTTTTTTTGCACTCATATATTTCCTTTTATATCCTTTCCAACAATACAAATGGGGGATGGAGGAGGGTCACAGCTGGGGCATTAAAGCAGATGTGGCACCTCTTATCACACGTTGTCCGATTTGTCAGAGGACGATTAGGTAAATCACTGAATATGTCGCTGCTTTTTGTGGCTCATTTGCTTGATCCAGCACATTTTGACACGCCGATGTCTTGTTTCCGTAAACAGAATTTGGTTTTCAGGTTTAGCCCATCTGTTTTCCTGCAATGATTGCACTTTCATCTTATTGTGCTCCCCCACCCCCCACCTCAACTCTGTGTCTCACAAGCACAGTCAATGCTCTGGGACAGGGATGCGTGTAGCTGCAGAGAGACAGGGTTTGTCTCGCCCAAAGCAGGGCTCCAAAAAAGCTCCGAATTTAGGTCAGCCAGTCGGGAGGATGAAAGGATGATGGGAAAAAAGAAAAAAAAGACTGACAGAAATATGAGAAGGTGAAGAACATAAGGAGAATGAGGGGAAAATATTGGATGGACGAGCAAGTGGTATTAAGTCGACGTCATTGTACAAAATTATGGATTATATTACCTACTTTTTTTAATACAGTGGGAAATCCTTGCACACCAAAATAAAGACTTTAAATGCACTTTGGTTTTGAGCATTTCCACACTCTATTTGTTGTGCTGCAACAAGGGGATTAATAATGGAATCGCTATTACCTTTTAACGTCTTATGATGGCACATAATGTAATTCTGCAGTTGAATTTTTTTGGCCTCGTTCCTGTTTGAATAACAGAGCAATGGGATGATGTGAGTTTGATTAAAGGTTCACTGAAAGCTACACTGTATGTTGATCTGCGAGGCTGCATGTGGGGGATAAAGTGTTGAATAAATCATGCTCAGGTTCACCTAATTCATTCAAAAGAAGGTTTCTCTAGGATTTCACTTCAGCAATTGGACATTTTTAGCATAGAATTATATCAGCACTTCATATATTTCAAATGTTTGAGGCACTTTATATGGTTTAAAGGACAATTTGTACATTTTAATAGATTGGATTTATTCTCATTTTGTCTCTTCTTGTTATGCTATTCTACATTTAGCAACACATTCTTTAGAAATATGTCTTTTTATCCTGACGCGTCAATCATCTTATTCACTGAATGACGTTTCTTTATCAAAACTACATCGATTTCAACATATTTTTTTTGTACGCTGAGCCAGAATAGGAAACTTTTCTTAGAGTTTTGTTTATTTTATGTAAAACTGCAGCATTTATCAATGGTTCCTCTAAGTCTGTCCCTTTCTCTCAGAGTTTCAGACGTAGCAGAGATGGGAAGTGGAGTGATATCTAACTAATGCAACAATGTGAGCTATTATAGACTCATATTGGTAAGAGCACTTAAAATAATAACCAGTGGTGTGTAGCAATCAATTTTTCTTTTTCATTCCTTTCTTTTGTAGCTACATTATCTTCAATCATATTTTTCAAAGACATATCGGAGTACTGTGGGTCAAAGTGTACAGTTTAAATAGTTCATTTGTGGGGGTTTTTTCAGGCATCAACTTTTTTTTACTGGTGAAGGTGTGATATAGTACTAGGGTACTTTTTTGAGTTTTTTTCTAAATCAGTAATTTTACTTGTACCTAAATAGATTTAAAAAGTAAATTAATTCATTACATTTCCACACCCAATCGTTACTGAGTAAATTAATTTTTTTTTGTTTTAAAATGATCAACGGACATTGTGAAACTACATACAATGATTTACCCAGACAACAATCAAATGCATGACATCATAGCCGACCAACCAGGTTAAAAGTAATGCACCGCACCAAGACAGCATTGGATGGAGGATTTTAATAAACTTAGCTATACTTAGAGTCTGGTTTTTGAAGTTCCAATTGTGCAAGATTTGGTATCTTCCTGTATAAGTTTATACATGAGACTTTTACTGTATGCAAGGGAATGTGGTAAGATTTATTACCAAAAATAAACGTGGGGGGTGAAAGTAACTAGTAACTTTTACCTTGAGGACAATTTAATTCAGCTATGTTTTACTTGTATTTGAGTATTTCATGTATAACTTACTTGTACTTGAGTACAATTTCAATCAAGTTACAGTACTTCTACTTGTGTAGGATATATCAGTACTCTTTACACCCATGGTTAGTGTCGGTGTATATAGGGCAAATCTAGGAAATGTGCAACGTTCAAAAAACTTTAATTTAGGAGGAGCATGCTGGATATTCTCTCTGTTACATTAGATTTACATTAGTTTTTTTTTGTATTGTGAGCTTCCGCATGTTCAGTGCAAACAACTTACCAGTCCGGAGGCAAAGAACACAGTCAGCAAAGCCAGACATGCTCCCATCACTATGAGCAGCAGAAAGACAATGAGAGGATGCTGCTGGCTCATACAGTAGTAGGATTCATAAAGCCAATCAGGTGACCTGTTCCTCTTCCCCTGACCACCCCCTCCTCCTACTCCACATTCTCCCTTCTGGACCCCACCAGACACCCCTGCCCGGTCCAGGAGATAGTGCTTCCTCCTTATTGCCTCCTGCCACATGGATCTAGGAGCTGACAGGAGTGAAAAGGAGGGAGGGAAGCCAGAGGTGGATGAAGAAGAAGAAGATGAAGCTGGAACTGCTGAAGAGTTAGTACTTTCCCCCACAGAGGAGGAGCAGTTGTTTGGTTCCCTTCTCCTGTTGTTGTTGCTCCTGTTGGACACCCGGAGGTGAGAGCTCTGAAGCTCAAGATCATCCTTTGGCTCTTTTTCCACTTCTTCTCCAAAGTCCTTAAGGTGCGGACAACTGAAAGCTGAGGCTGAGGCTGAGTCAGTGTGCACTGGCTGGAGAGGTGGCAGGAATGCACCAAGGGTGGAGCGCAGCATCCTCTTCTCTCTCTCCTGCTTCCAACATGTTGGGGTGGAAAATGAAGAGACGCACAGACACAGAAAGCTCTTTAGAGCGAGAGAAAAAAGTGGGAGGGAAGTGAACAGAAAGGGGAGGGAGACTGGGATTATAGGGGGAGGGGAAGAGGAAAAATAAGGAGCAGCAGCAGGGAGAGGTCAGCAGATAAATGGGGGAAAGAAAATTATATAGTCTAGAATACATGAAATTTGCATTATTTGTAATACAAATTGTAAACGCCGTTAGCTGCCATGCTGAAATACAGGTCACAGAACTATGAGACTATAAACATGAAACAACTGGGAACCTCCCTGAAGCATTAATGAGGCTCTTGAATCTATCTACAAATACAAAGGGCTCTCGATGTGAAGAGCTCTGGGTTAGTGATTTTTACAACACAAAAATAAAATATATTTTGATTAGGTGCAAAAACATATTGATACACATTATCGTTTTATAAGTGTTTATTTAATTTGAATTATTTTAAGAAGTAGAGTATCTTTATTGATCCCGCAGTGGGGAAATTTACTGTCATGGCAGCTCACATCAGATAAAGTACAATAAAAAAGACAACAGAAGGCAACACACAGAAAACTCAAAAGTCACCCGAAAAATTGTGCAATGAAGATAAAATAAACAATACAATACAATACAATAATAGAGGGTATAAGAACCAAAAAGTCTTCTTTTGGTTTGGATGATCAGTATATGAATCTAAGGCAAAAACCAATGCATCTTGGTTTATATCAGGGCTGGTTGTAAGCAGGCATATATGAGGGGGCAGTCAGAAATGTGAAGGGGGCATCATACATTATGTACACATCCTGCTCCAGCACGTTGTTTCACCTGTGCTGATAGTAACAGTGTTTTCTTCCTTGAATTTGGCTGCTAGCTATGTGTCCAACCCCAACCTAGAGAAGTGGAATGCACTTAGTCAGGCCTCTACCTTCAGACCTATCCAACTTGGGTGTCCCACCTGAAGACTAAGCTCCTGCTGGCCTCAATAAGGTGGCAATCCCTCAAGGGGGAAAACTCAAAAATAAAAATGAAATAAATAAAATAAATAAAATAAATAAAATAAATAAAATAAATAAAATAAATAAAATAAAATATCCTTCATTCAAATGTTATCAACCACCAACATAACATATATCTTAACTGGATAATTTCACCCAGAGGGAGGGGCCGTGGGGTCCTCTGGGGTTTTGGTGAAACTGTTAGGGTCGGATGGGATTGAAGTTCAACAGGCTGTTTCAGTCAAAAGGAAGAAAAAGCAAGCCGGTAACGTGACGTTTCTGTTCTTATAAGGACCTTCTTCAGGCAGGCTTGCTTGTTAATACACGTGTAAAAACGTGGAGGAACAGAGTGTAATAGATGCGTCTCTCATGAAATCTGAGCATGAAGTGAGGAATCATAATCGTTGACCTGAGGGGGTAAGATATTTATTTGAGGGGGCACTGCCCCCTCTTGCTCCTGCGTAGAGCCGGTCCCGGTTCATATATATACATTAGAAAGAAAATACAATTTAATTTATTAAACAGGAATCGTTTCCTTTAAATATTGCTTGTCCTGCTAGGTTTGAGAAGAATAAAGAAACTTTACCTGGATTATTTCCACTGTTGGACTCTTGCTCTGAACACCCACCGTTTTTACCCTCAACTACTTCGAAATTAAACCTTGCAGATTGGTTTTTCTTTTCCTTCCTTTTTTTTCTCTCCCTCTCTTCCCCCTCAGAGTTTCTTCAATGTCAAGTCTACAAGTTTCCCATTTCATGTTTTTGCCTACTTCCTTCTTCTTCCCTTCATCCTTCACCCGCCTCCTAATTGTTTAGCTCCTTCCATCTCGACCTACTTCTTAGCCTTCACTCCAACATTCTATATTCCCTTTGTTTAATATTTCATGTTGCCAAAAACTTCTATGAGAACAAGTGTTTCACAGCTATTTATAGTAACCCTTGGACGGACAGTGTCCTCAGCATTTGAACAGGTAACTGATATCTCCCCGACGCGGTGTGAGTTCGACTGAAACTTAGTCAACGGCTTCCAAATACCCCAAGTGTGTGTATCTGTTTTGTTTTGGAGTAATTTCATCCATCCATCCATCTTCTCCCGCTTAGCCATTTCCGGGTCGCGGGGGCAGCATCCTCAGTAGGGAGGTCCAGACTTCCCTCTCCCCGGCCACTTCCTCCAGCTCTTCCGGGGGGACCCCGAGACGTTCCCAGGCCAGCCGAGAGACATAGTCTCTCCAGCGTTTCCTGGGTCTTCCCCGGGGCCTCCTTCCGGAGGGACGTGCCCTGAACGCCTCACTCGGGAGGCGTTCAGGGGGCATCCTAATTAGGTGCCCGAGCCACCTCATCTGGCTCTTCTCGATGCGGAGGAGCAGCGACTCTACTTTGAGCCCCTCCCGAATGACTGAGCTTCTCACCCTATCTCTAAGGGAGAGCCCAGCCACCCTACGGAGGAAACTCATTTCGGCCGCTTGTACCCGTGATCTTGTTCTTTCGGTCATGACCCAAAGTTCATGACCATAGGTGAGGGTTGGAACGTAGACCGACCTGAAAATAGAGAGCTTCGCTTTTTGGCTCAGCTCCCTCTTTACAATGACGGACCGGTGCAGACTCCGCATCACTGCAGACGCCGCACCAATCCGCCTGTCGATCTCTCGCTCCATCCTTCCCTAACTCGTGAACAAGACCCCGAGGTACTTAAACTCCTCCACCTGGGGCAGAACCTCATCTCCAACCCGGAGAAGGCACTCCACCTTTTTCCGGTCGAGAACCATGGACTCGGATTTGGAGGTGCTGATTCTCATTCCGGCCGCTTCACACTCGGCTGCGAACCGATCCAGTGAGAGTTGAAGGTCACGGTATGTTGGAGCCAACAGGACCACATCATCTGCAAAAAGCAATGATGCAATACTGAGGCCCCCGAACCGGACCCCCTCAACGCCCTGACTGCGCCTAGAAATTCTGTCCATAAAAGTTATGAACAGAATCGGTGACAAAGGGCAGCCCTGGCGGAGTCCAACCCTCACCGGAAACGATTTCGACTTACTGCCGGCAATGCGGACCAGACTCTGACTCCGGTCATACAGGGAACGAACAGCTCCTATCAGGAGGTTCGATACCCCATACTCCCGGAGGACCCCCCACAGGAATCCCCGAGGGACACGGTCAAATGCCTTTTCCAGGTCCACAAAACACATGTGGACTGGTTGGGCGAATTCCCATGACCCCTCAAGGACCCTGCTGAGGGTGTAGAGCTGGTCCACAGTTCCACGGCCAGGACGAAAACCACATTGCTCCTCCTGAATCCGAGGTTCAACTATCCGGCGGACCCTCCTCTCCAGTACCCCTGAATAGACCTTACCGGGGAGGCTGAGAAGTGTGATCCCTCTATAATTGGAACACACCCTCCGGTCCCCCTTCTTAAAAAGGGGGACCACCACCCCTGTCTGCCAATCCAGAGGCACTGCCCCCGATGTCCACGCGATGTTGCAGAGTCGTGTCAGCCATGACAGCCCCACAACATCCAGGGCCTTGAGGGACTCCGGGCGGATCTCATCCACCCCCGGAGCCCTGCCACCGAGGAGCTTTTTAACCACCTCGGCAACCTCAGCCCCAGAGATAGGAGAGCCCACTCTCGGGTCCCTGGGCCCTGCTTCCTGATTGGAAGGCGTGTCGGTGGGATTGAGGAGGTCTTCGAAGTATTCCCCCCACCGATCCACAACGTCTCGAGTCGAAGTCAGCAGCGCACCATCCGCACCATACATAGTGTTGACATGGTTGAAGTTTTCCCGGAGGTGGGAGTTGAAGCTCCTTCTGACGGGAGACTCTGCCAGGCGTTCCCAGCAGACCCTCACTATACGTTTGGGTCTGCCAGGTCTAACCGGCATCCTCCCCCGCCATCGGAGCCAACTCACCACCAGGTGGTGATCAGTTGACAGCTCCGCCCCTCTCTTTACCCGAGTGTCCAAGACATGCGGCCGCAAGTCCGATGACACGACTACGAAGTCGATCATCGAACTGCGGCCTAGGGTGTCCTGGTGCCAAGTGCACATATGGACACCCTTATGCTTGAACATGGTGTTTGTTATGGACAATCTGTGACGAGCACAGAAGTCCAACAACAAAACACCGCTCGGGTTCCGATCAGGGGGGCCGTTCCTCCCAATCACGCCCCTCCAGGTCTCACTGTCGCTGCCAACGTGAGCGTTGAAGTCCCCCAGCAGAACGAGGGAATCCCCAGAAGGAGCACTCTCCAGTACTCCCTCTAAGGAATCCAAGAAGGGTGGATACTCCGAGCTGCTGTTTGGCCCATAGGCACAAACAACAGTCAGGATCCGTCCCCCCACCCGAAGGCGGAGGGAGGCTACCCTCTCGTCTACCGGGGTAAACTCCAACGTACAGGCACTAAGTCGGGGGGCAAGAAGTATAGCCACCCCGGCTCGGCGCCTCTCACCATTGGCGACTCCAGAGTAGAAGAGAGTCCAACCCCTATCGAGAAGGCTGGTTCCAGAGCCCTTGTTATGTGTCGAGGTGAGACCGACTATATCTAGTCCGAACTTCTCCACCTCGCACACAAGCTCAGGCTCCTTCCCCGCCAGAGAGGTGACATTCCACGTCCCTAACGCTAGTTTCTGTAGCCGGGGATCAGATCGCCAAGGCCCCCGCCCTGGACGACTGCCCGATCCACACTGCACCGGCCTTATATGATCCTTCCTGCGGGTGGTGGGCCTACGGGAGGGCGGGCCCACGTCGTCCTTCCGGCCGGGGCCCGTGGGCAAAGCCCCGGCCACCAGGCGCTCGCACTCGAGCCCCAACCCCGGGCCTGGCTCCAAGGTGGGGCCCCGGTAGCGCCAATCCGGGCGACGTGAACTGCCTTTGTTTTTTATTATACATATATGGCTATTGAACCGCTCTTAGTCGGACCCGTCACCTGGGACCTGTTTGCCTTGGGAGACCCTACCAGGGGCATTAAGCCCCTGACAACATAGCTCCCAGGATCATTCGGGTACTCAAACCCCTCCACCACGTTAAGGTGGCGGTTCATGGAGGAGTTGGAGTAATTTGGCGTAGCAAAATGTTAGTTTTATAATTACGACTCCCTCGGTAAGAGCACGGTATTGAGCGCGCTACTTCCGGTTCCGGGTTCATGACGTCACAAAAGGAGTAATTTGGCGTAGCAAAATGTTAGTTTTATAATTACGACTCCCTCGGTAAGAGCACGGTATTAAGCGCGCTACTTCCGGTTCCGGGTTCATGACGTCACAAAAGATCAATATTAAAAATGTTTTAGTACTGCTAAAAGTAATTTAAGTTAATATTTCATGGTTATTTAATATTATTCCCGTGATTCCAAACTTCCTTTAAATCTTGGGTCACGGACTTCACTTCCTTCTTTGTCTCATGACTGTGGGCGGTGGCTGTGCTGACGGTCGTTAGCCGACCATATCACAAACAGTCTGCTTCTTCAGACAGAGGAATGTAATGTTTTTGTGAGCGGATGGGTTCACAACACGGCTCTACTATGATTATCGTTTGTTCTGCGCAAGGGTGAGTGTTTCGTCTTATATTATTCTATGTGCTAAGAAAGATGCTAGCAGCTACAATGTAAACACACACACACACATGGCTGATGAGCGTGCGTGCAATACACCGGGACATGGCTCAATGTAAATAAACTAGCCCTAAACGTCAGAAAAACAAAATTCATCAGTTTTGGAAAAAAAAAAATAACAGAAAAAATTAGACTGAAACTAGACACGGACATAATTGAACAAGTAAAAGAATATAGAGCACTAGGAGTGTGGATAGATGAGAAACTGACCTGGCAAAAGCACATACAAGTAGTCAAAAACCAAGTTGCCAAAAGCAGCTACATCCTATGGAAATTACAACAAATACTACATACCAAATCACTGAAGATGATCTATTCTTCCCTTATTGGGTCACATTTAAATTACTGCTCAGAAATCTGGGGAAACCCCTACAAAACGTCTCTTGAACCTTTATTTAAACTTCAAAAAAAAGCAATTAGAATTCTATATAAAGCACCACACAACGCACACACAAACGAACTATTTGAAAAGGCCAAATACCGAAAACTGCAAGAAATAATACACTACAACACACAAATTCTCGCATTAAGGGCCTCACTTAAAACACTCCCATATCAAATACAAAAACGTTTCATATACAAACAAACGGCTTATGAACTAAGACATAGTAATGTGTTTATACAAGAAAGGGTTAAATCTAACAATGGAAAACACAGCACTGTAAATAAAGCTATTAACAGCTGGAATAACCTTGATGCAGAGACAAAACAAGCTGTAAACTTAGACTAGATATAAAGAAAAAACTCGGAACACATTCTTACGCGAATACGGGATCAACACATCAACGAGATGGAACTTATCAACTGGTCAATGAACGCAATCGACTCAATCTTCACGAACAGAAGATCACAACAACACGAATCTGAAGATAACAAGGAACTTCGAAAGAAGATGAACTCTTATTTTGAACTGGAGGAACGCAAACAACGTCGGGGAATGAAATCTGCAGGGAACAAGGACGACACGAACAACGATGGAGAGGAGGAACAAAAAAAGACAACACTGACTACAGATGAGAATAAATCCTACATAAAAAAGGACAAAAAAAACCAAAAAAAACAAAAATGAAATTGTGTTCAGAACAACTGTTTGACCAGAGAGACAAGCTTTGATGTAAATTTTCTGCGTTCAAAACAGGGGACGGGACTTAGATTAGCAAACTGCTTCTCTCGTCTCCTTTTTCGGCATGTACAAAAAAAAAAAAAAAGAATAACAAAACTTCTGTGAATGCAACCATGTCGGAAATAAATAAAATAAATAAAATAAAATAAAAAATACTGAACTCACACAGCCGTTTAAAGAGATTTGTGACTTTGGTGTTGCAAAACGTATATTTTTCGTAGTACTTCCTCTACCTAACCCTAACCCTAACCCTAACAACCTGCGACGAATTATGTGCAAGACGCGCATGTGTGTGAGCAATAACGCACAAAGGAGATGGATGTAGAAAACCACACACACACACACACACACACACACACACACACACACACACACACACACACACACACACACACACACACACACACACAGTATTTCTAATAAAAATATACTAAATGAGTAAAATAAAACAAAAAACTAAAAAGTACACAAAGTGACAACAGAAATGCATAAAAATATACAAAAAGGCTCCAAAAACAAACAACAAAAACAAAAAAAAACATCCATTACAGAAAAATACACCAAACAACAACAAACATATGAAAATGACTCAAAATACACAAAACTAAATATTTATACAAAAATACACAAAATAACAATAGAAATGCACAAAACTACACTAAAAAAGATACACAAAATTATTCCAAAAACATACATTACAGAAAAATACATCAAACAAAAAATATATAAAAATGAGTATAAAAAAACACATTTAGTTTTTGGTTGCGGTGCTTGTGCATTAAAGGTGTGTTCACACCAAACGCAACTGAAGTGACTGAAACGACTAGATTACATTCAAATCAATATAAATGACGCAACCTCAAGTTATCTCCCCTCAAGCGGTTTGAGGGACAAGCGCAACCTAGTCGCTCAAAGTTGAAAAATTTGAACTTTTTAAGGGACTTCAAGCGACAACTGCCCCAGGCATCATTGTCTGTAGAGCCGAGGCAGCAGCCCCTCCCACCCGCTACAGTGAGAGAGCTGCAGCGGAGGTCAACAGCTAGGACCTGTTGAATTTACCGGGGCAAAATTAAAGTGGTTAACTTCTTGAATAAGCCTACATTCTGCGTGAACTCGTCCTTTAGTAACCCTGTAAGTTGATCATTTAAACCGTAAAAGCGTTGCTGTCTATGATACGACTGAAGAAGAAGTGATCAACCCTCTCTCGCATCTGTCAGCGGCAGACACACACACACACACACGCTGGAGAGATGAAGTGATGGAATGACCATAAAGCACCACTATGTTCAAGCAACTCATCACGGGCGACTGAAGTGACTGCAGTCGCTACAATCGCGCTTGGTGTTTACGCACCTTTCCAAGTGTTTATGTGTCTCGTGAGCTACGGTTTGTTACGCTCAGCCTAGGAGCCACTGAACGGCACATGAACACGTCATCCTCCACCAGTCTCAAGCAGCACGCCAACACATCTGTTTCAAACTGGGCTATTTATTTGAGCCACATAAGGAAAATAATAAGTACCAAACTGGGTTACGCAGAACCCACAAATAAAAGAACATAAGTTTCCAAGCCAACTGGGCCAAACTGAACAAAACGTATCACCGTTTCGGTCTCGCTGTCAAACGGTCAGCTGTCAAAGGGCAGAAGGAAGTGCTGCGTGCTGGTTGGAGCATGGGTATAGGATGACCCGCCCTCTGAACCACCTCTGGCCACACCATACGTCATCTGGGTCTTTTTGTAGCCGCCCTCCACCGAAGCTCAGCCAATCCGAAGTGGACCCGTTATTCTCAGACCACGTAGGTTGGGCTGTTGATAGAGAGACACACCCCCCCCAGCGCACAACACAGAAACACAAGTAGCACACAAACAAACTGAAAGACGACAACAGTCGTAACACCCCCTTCCCTAAGAATTAAACACTCCCGAAGAGTTTAATTTAAAGAGGATCGAGAAAGAGCATCAGCCAACACATTTTCTGTGCCCTTCTTATGAAGAATGTTGACATTAAAATCTTGTAAAAGAAGGGACCACCGCATAAGGCGTTGGTTTGAATTCCTCATCCGCGAAAGGAAAACGAGGGGGTTGTGGTCGGTGAAAACCTGTACGGGCTGGGAACTCGATCCTACATAGACCTCAAAATTCTGAAGGGCTAACAACATAGCGAGGGCCTCCTTCTCGATAGTACTGTAGTGTACCTGGTGTTTGTTAAACTTTTTCGAGAAGTAGCAAATAGGATGGTCGACTTCGTTTTCATCGGTTTGCAAAAGGACAGCACCAGCACCCCACATACTGGCGTCCACTTCCAACTTAAAAGGGCGATCAAAGTTAGGTGCAGCCAACACAGGAGAACTACACAAAAGAGCCTTTGCAGACTCGAAAGAAGTCTGACACTCAGGGGACCAGACAAAATTTTTCAACGGACTAACCAACGCGGTGAGAGGGGCGACAACTTCTGAGAAATTTCGACAAAATCCTCTATAGTAACCACACATTCCCAGGAATCGGCGCAGCGCCCGTTTTGACTGGGGAGCAGGAAAGTCAATCACAGCCTGTACTTTTGCGGCAACTGTGCGAACTTGACCTTGACCCACTTGTTTTCCAAGATAGGTTACCTTTCCCTTACCGAATTCGCATTTAGCCAGATTAAGGGTAAGGGATGCGGCACTTAAACGAGTAAAAATCAGGGACAATGTTGCCACATGCTCCACCCACGTGGTTGAGTAAGCAACAACATCGTCAAGATATGCCTCACAATTGTCGATTCCAGCTAAAACTCGGCTCATCAATCGCTGGAATGTAGCAGGAGCATTCCTTAACCCAAATGGCATCACTGTATATTGGAGGAACGAATCAGGGGTGACGAAGGCAGAGATCTCAGAAGCACGAGGAGTTAATGGAACCTGCCAGTAACCTTTTAATAAGTCCAACTTAGTAACATATCTGGCAGAACCAACCCGATCTATGCAATCTTCCATTCGTGGTAATGGGTAGGAGTCGGGCTTTGTGACGGCGTTTACCTTCCGGTAGTCATTACAAAAACGAGCAGTTTTGTCGGGTTTGGGAACTAAGACACACGGGGAGCTCCAGGCACTTACGCTTGGAACAGCTAACCCGTGCTCGAGAAGATAACTCACCTCACTTTTCATTAAAGCTCGTTTGGTTAGATTGACCCGATATGCATGCTGTTTGATTGGCAGGTTACCCTGCACATCAATGTCATGGCTTAAAACCGAAGTCTGATGAGGATGATCAGAAAAAATGTTTAAATTATCCTCAATGAGCTTAATGATGTCAGTTTTGGCTGATTCATCTAAATATGATAAAAATGATTCTAAGTCACTCAACACTTCAGAGTTTTGTAGACGAGTAACCGGCAATAAACCATTTTTCTCTCGTAAGCCATCATGACTCACAGTGTACTGTGGTACGGCTTCACAAACAACCACCACGGGCACCTCAGGTGGAGCCATGGGGGGATCCTCTCGGGAAAAGTAACGTTTTAACATATTAATGTGGCACATCCGTGTTTTCTTTTGGCGATCAGGAGTTTTAATCACATAATTTGTATCACTTAATTTCCTTTCCACTACATATGGACCTGCAAATCGACACTGCAGACTACCGCCCCGCAGCGGCAGTAGCACTAAAACTTTGTCATCTGGCTGGAAAACTCTCACCACAGACTGTTTATCGAATCGAGTTTTCATTTTTGACTGAGCCTGTGTTAGATTTTCCTGAGCCAGCTGACAAACATGGTGAAGACGCTCACGAAAAGAACTAACATAGTCTAAAACATTCGACTCTCTCCGAGGAGAATCGGAGGTCCACTTCTCTCTAAGCACACGTAAAGGACCGCGCACCGTATGACCGAACACAAGATCACAGGGACTAAACCCTAAAGATTCTTGGGGGGTTTCACGTATAGCAAACATGAGCAGGGGCAGACCCTCATCCCACTCTTTCTCAGACTCACTGCAGAATTTGCGAAGCATTGATTTTAAGGTTTGGTGGAACCTTTCCAACGCACCCTGAGATTCTGGGTGATAAGCACTCGACGTCACATGTTTTATGTTTAACTCCTTAACAACCTGTGAAAACAATTTGGACATAAAATTTGTACCGCGATCTGTCTGGATTTCTCTAGGAAGTCCAAACGTAGAGAAGAACCAAAGGAGTGCTTTAACTACTGGTTTGGTTCTGAGTGAGCGTAGCGGGACCGCGTGTGGAAAACGCGTAGCTGCACACATGATAGTTAAAATGTACTGATGTCCAGCTTTCGTTTTTGGCAAAGGCCCCACGCAATCTAAAATCACCCGTTCAAACGGCTCCCCAAGTACAGGAATTGGTTTTAATGGTGCTGGAGGGACTGGTTGATTTGGTTTTCCTGCGAGCTGGCAGGTGTGGCACGAACGGCAATATTTGGCTACATCCGATTTTAAACCGGGCCAAAAGAAATGGCGCAGCACACGGAAATATGTTTTTTTAATGCCAAGGTGGCCTGCTAAACAAGAATCATGTGCAATACTTAGAACTTGTGGTCGATATTCTTTGGGCACCACTACCTGATGAACCGCCTGTAATTCATCAGCTTCAGGACTCCACTTCCTCATCAGAACACCATCTTCAAAGAAGAACACAGGAAACGTGTTTACACCAGCTGATGCAGAAGACAAACAAGATGTTAATGTTTTATCATTTCTTTGAGCAGTTATTAACATCTCACGGGTCACATTTAATGTTAACTCAGCATCACTGGGGAATAAACATAGTTCATTTTTACTTTTTATCTCGTTTTCAGATTTTACAATATTTTCAAAAATGTTGGATTTCACATTTTCATCAACAGTAGTCATGAACGAATCAGACAAATCTACAACGTCACACAGTTTACGAGCCTGTGCGCGCGTAACGGCGCACACAGGGAACAGAGATGGCACAGAGGGGTCAGCAGGAGCGGCCATGGACGAGACGGGGATCGGATCATCGGCAACCACTGGGGAGGGAAACACATTTCCACCAGCTAAATCATTCCCTAGGATAAACGAAACGCCACTAACGGGCAACCGTGGACACACGGCCACTTTGACAGGTCCTGACACTAATGGTGACTGCAGATGCACCATGTGCAGTGGGACTCTCATCACAGTCATCCCGATGCCCCACATTAACACATCAGCATCACACGAAGTTTCATCCGACAGGGGTAGGACGTCACGCAACATTACGGACTGATAGGCAGCCGTATCCCGTAGGATGTTAATAGGTGCCTTTTCTTTTTCTTCACCAGTCACAGAAACAAAGCCCTGCGTAACAAAAGGCTCAAAACGAGAATCCACGTCTAACATTGCAGCTTTCGGAGGCGCAGAAAATAACTCAGGTGAAGACACAGTCTTAATCAAACACACACCCGCAGGTTTACTTGGTTTGGACGGCTCTTTCTTTCTTAAACTCGGACACACCGCAATCAAGTGACCTGGCTCTTTGCAGTAAAAACACTCACGGCTGTCCTGCGCACCCGTGGGAACAGTTTTACGAGCGAGCCTCGGTGACCTATTTCTATTTCTAAGTTCATACACATTATTTTGACAGCGCGACGATTGCATTGGAAACACACTCTTATGTGTCAAAATAAATTCATCCGCTAACACAGCAGCTTTTGTAACAGAGGACACTTTTTGTTCGTTCAAATAAATCACGATGCGCTCAGGCAAACACTTTTTAAATTCTTCAATCAAAATTAACTCACGCATTTCCTCCAAGGAGTTAATTTTACATGCTTGACACCACTTGTCAAACAACACGCTTTTCTCACGGCAAAATTCCACGTACGTCTGATTGGTATTTTTTTCTCTATTCCTAAATCTCTGTCTATAAGCTTCAGGGACAAGCTCATAGGCACACAGCACAGCTTTCTTTAACGTCTCATAATCTAAACTCTGCTCAATAGACAAACTGGCACAGACATCCTGTGCTTTCCCCACTAGTTTGCACTGCAGTAGTAGCGACCAAAATTCTGTGGGCCAATTTAGCGCAGCAGCAATGCGCTCAAAAGCACTAAAATAAGAGTCGACCTCCGACTCACGAAACTGAGGAACTAAGGCAATGTGCTTACTCATGTCAAAGCTAGCCGCGGAAGCAGACGCACTGTGACTGGGGACGGGCGTGCCGGGAGGCGGGCTCCGCTCCAGTTCTAGGACGCGGAGACGAAGATGCATTGTCTGCACCTCCAACTCACGGTTTCTCCCCTCTGCCTCTCTGATTGCTAGGGTTAGGCGGAGATCCTCTGCAGTCATGCCTGTCAGAGAACCAGCGGCCGATTTGCGATCTCCATCAAGGACTCCACTGGCACCCTGCGGCTCCAATGCGTCTTTCTGAAGTGCTGCGGCCTCACTCTCACCACCTCTAGCATGCAGCACACCGGCGTCCACCAGCTGTCGACCCAGCACTCTCTGCATCTCTGCTTTGCGGATATTAGCAGACACATTTAATCTGAACTGACTTGCAATCATTAACAACTCATTTTTTTTACATTTCTCAAAGGTATCCCAAGAAGGATTATCACAAAAATCTTCTACAGAAAAATCTGCCATCTCCCACCTTTTTTCCTCCCACACAAAAGAGAAAAAATACACCAATCAGAGAAAAATATACACCGCAACACTACTGCCTCAAAAATCGCGAAAAAAACAAATTCCGTTGGACAAGCCCCCAATTCATGTTACGCTCAGCCTAGGAGCCACTGAACGGCACATGAACACGTCATCCTCCACCAGTCTCAAGCAGCACGCCAACACATCTGTTTCAAACTGGGCTATTTATTTGAGCCACATAAGGAAAATAATAAGTACCAAACTGGGTTACGCAGAACCCACAAATAAAAGAACATAAGTTTCCAAGCCAACTGGGCCAAACTGAACAAAACGTATCACCGTTTCGGTCTCGCTGTCAAACGGTCAGCTGTCAAAGGGCAGAAGGAAGTGCTGCGTGCTGGTTGGAGCATGGGTATAGGATGACCCGCCCTCTGAACCACCTCTGGCCACACCATACGTCATCTGGGTCTTTTTGTAGCCGCCCTCCACCGAAGCTCAGCCAATCCGAAGTGGACCCGTTATTCTCAGACCACGTAGGTTGGGCTGTTGATAGAGAGACACACCCCCCCCAGCGCACAACACAGAAACACAAGTAGCACACAAACAAACTGAAAGACGACAACAGTCGTAACAGGTTTCAGCCATTTTTTAAGCTTGTATGAGCACTGCCAACACCAACTTGTAAACAGAGCTCTTGCGCGCTCTCTTGCACTCGTTTAATAGGTGTTTCCTCTTGGGAGCAGGTAGAGTGTTGCGTATGTGCATTTTTTTAAATAGTGGAGAGGGCATTTTTTCCTAAACTTCAAGAAAATCCTCCTCTATACCTTTAATGTATTAATTAGCAGGTCATGTTTACTGCACAGAGTTAATTATTATAATTAATCATGTGACATTAATTGACATAGATATCAGATATTCCTATAGACTATATATAAAATACACATCCCATATAAACATAAATTCACATCATCAAAGAGTACCACCATTTTTATTCATTGAATGAGGATAAATCAAAGCAGGTAAACCATCAGCTCCTTTCAAAACTGAAGTCACACAGTGACTCTGATATAGAAAGCACACAATCAAAGCTTAATATACAACACAAGAATACATATTAATTCAACGGTCTATGTAAAATACACATGATGTGTGTATTATATAAGGTACACATAACTGTAGCCTGCTGTATTTCCTTGGGGTCCGTGTTTGGCATCAGGAAACTTGCCCTCTGTCCCCCACACACACAGCAGAGAATTCACCCATCAACACAAAACATCTCATCTTCACAACCTCACAAATGCAGTGACATTCTGACACAGTCATGATGTAAAAAGTGCTTATTAATAGACATGTGGCTCACCTTGTGATCAGCACTGATAGATTCCAGAGGTCCTAAAGACTCCTTAGTCATGGACTGATCAGACAGCATAACAGACCACCTGTAATTATAATATGAAGACTATTCAATGCACATCACAAGCAATGTGCACTGTTCACTAACTAACAATATAAAAAAGTTCATGTTCACCTAAACGTTAATGCTGTGAAAGGATTGCCTGTTCATAAAATCCACCTCATTGGCACCTGAGGGGGATTTTACTTATCTTGAAGACGTTGAAATAACTTGCAACACAAAGCAATGAGTGTGTACCCTATATATACACACACGTACTTATGATCAATCAGTTTGTGATTGACTGACTTTAGAATCAATTTTAAGTTTATATGTGTGTTTGTCTGTTAGCAGGATTATGTCAAAAGTGCTTAACGGGTTTTGACCAAATTTTAACCAAAGATAGACCATAGGCAATTGAAGATTCCATTAAATTTTTGAGTGGATGTGGATCAATATACTGATTCTGGATCACTTTTAAAATATCTAAAACCCATATCTCTCATCATTGGTGACATTTAAAAAATTCATATTGGTTTGTACAGTAACTGGTTATGATTTACAGTCCACATAAACTGGACTGAATCATAACATAACCGCTAGAGCAGACATGAGCTTGTGTGTGAACGGTCGCATTTACAGACCTTGAAGCCCCTGTTAGCTTACCTATAAACGGGAAGAGATTCGTCACCTTTATAATAAGTATTGATTAGGTCACTGGGAGTGAGGCCCAAGGCCAAGGCAGGCCGACTTGATAATACTGTATCATGTTTTTCTGCAGTCAGTGCCTTCTCCTCGCCCTTTTCTGTCTTCTCTATTTCAGGTGTCGTGAAGCTGATGATGGCAGTTCCTGATCTGTGGGTCACGGCTCAACTAGTCTGGGACACTCTGATGTTCTATCTCTCTATTCGTTTCTGTTAGTCCTTCTGTCCGCTAACCCCAACCAGTCACAGCAGATGGCTGCGACCGCTGAACCTGGTTCTGCTGGAGATTTCTTCCTGTTAAAAGGAAGTTGTTTCTTCCCACTGTCACTAAATGCTTGTTTACTTGGATCTTGTTAGGTTTTCACTTTCTTATGATGAATTTTATATTTTGATAAGCGCATTGAGATGACTGTTGTAAATTGCGCTATATAAATAAAGTTGAATTGAAATTGAATTGAATTAATTAACCCATTTTTCTGAAATTTGATTCAGTTATGTCGGGTTGGTTCCTCAACTATACCCCAATGAGTTACATCTGGATCGGATCAGGATTGCACACTTCAATGTGATTTTTCTTAAAATTGGGGGTGCCCAGTTTGGACGTACTGTATTGTTATTTAATGAGGATGGAAATTTCTTAGAAGCCTTTAAAGTGTGAATGATCATGGTACTATGATCAGGATCATTGATCCAGATAACTGCCAATATCTGGCAACAGTGACGTGCCGTGAGCACTAGGGTAGGGTATGTCAACACCAATGACAATTTCATATGTTTCTGCTGGCAAGCATTAATTCAATTCAACTTTATTTGTATAGCGCAATTTACAACAAAGTTATCTCAATGCGCTCATCAAAATATAGAATTAATAATAAGAAAGAAAACACCCAACAAGATCCACATGAACAAGTATTCAGCTATAAAACACCATTAAAGAAATAAACAATTATTTTATATAGCCTCCATACTCTCCCAAAAAGATATATCTCATGACACGGCAGCACATCCATTGTTTGTGTTGGAAACACAGAAACACGGAGAAAATGACAACAACAACTCGGAACAGCCTCAGTGAGGCGCATCCACAAAGTCAATCCTTCCTTTGGTACCATTCACTGTAGAAAATACGAACATTTTTCTGAAATTACCTTTGCTGAAGGTCTGGTAGCTCAGACCTTAAAAGCTGTCCTTTTTCCTTAAATTTCAGCACTTTGGGCAGTTGTAGCTGTTTTTAAATGTGCTATATAAATAAAGTTCACATTGACATTGACATTTAGTGATTTGGGTTATGAAAAGCACAAAATGCTGACACTTTCAAAGTTATAGGTATTGTAGGCTATCGGAAATTGAAAAATAAATAAATTTTAATTATTTATTAATTAATTATATTATAATTAAAACAAATAATCAAAATATCAATTCACCCTTGGGTGGGCACTGCCTACCCTGACTGCACGTCACTGTCTGGCAAAGAGGATACAGTATTTGGTGCGTGGTAGATATTTGCGCTCTCTGAGTGCTTGTTTACAAAGAGGGTGCAGGGAGCTTATAATGATAAATTAGCATCATCATCAAATCTCGTCATAAAATTTTTTTAAAAGTGTCTATTCATACAGATGCCATACGGACAACCCCCGGTGCTATTGGTACATTTACTGAAGTACACGTACATCTTATGGTTAGGTTTAGGTTAAAACCTTATATCTCAACAATTTTTAGGGTTAGGGTTAGGTTTACTCTTAGTCACGTGACCTGAACTGGCCAATGAGGGGTGCTGCGTAAGGATAGATTGTCATAAATGAAGCACACCAAACGTTCAGGTATTCCCAACGCACTTCAGTAACATCTTTTGCAGAGAACGCCTCATGCCATGCATTTGTTGATCTGTACATGGTTGCAGCTTGAGCCGTATGGCCTACAGCCAGTATAGATACAATAGTTACTGTGCTTCCGTAATGCAAAATAGACAAAGGCACCATTACCTGTCTCCATCAAGCAGGGAGAGTTTGGTGCCAGAAGGATAGGCTAATTGCATTATTGAAGTCTTTCTGATTATTGATCCTTTATCTGGATGAGATATGTGCCACTTGTAACTTTTGGCCTTGGCAATAGCTGTCCAATATTGGTGCCATCACTGTGTTGTGTATTAGTAAATCTAATTATATTGTTTTTTGCTTAGACTGGCTAAATCACTTGAGAAAAACACCAACTTAACTAAAATGTGACTAATTTTAATCAATACCAAGTTTAATCTTAAAACGACAGGCGAACGAGTGTTGTTCCTTCACATTCAGCATAGAAACGTACAACTTCTGCTTTTTTAATAGCATCCTTCACATCACACGTCATAGTGATTGATTAATCCGTGTCAGTCTTTATGAAGTTTCTTTAAACACATTTTAACATCTATTAAACACTTAGTTCTAAATATAGAAATATAGATCAACGTGTCAAATGTAGACAATATTAGCTGCATCAACAAGGGTCGTTAAACTGTAAAGAAGCTTTTTGTGCCAAAGAACTACAACGTGATGCTACAAATCTTAATGGTCTTTGGCTAAAAGTAGCAGACACATAAAAATAAGAAACTTTTGGCTTTTATCACATCAAGTTAACACGTCTACCAACTTGTGAGTTCTGAAAGTTTTTTTTATGAAAACTGCCAAACACCTCAGCCTGGTTATGTCTCACCACAAACCTGGCAGCTGTGCCCCAGCAATGACGACAAGGCTTTAATTACAGCCTGCCTTCATTAACACATCCATCTTTGTGCAAGTCAGTCAGCTGTGTGCTGTATTTTCAGATCAAGTGTGCGTGCGTGCGTGCGTGTGTGTCACGTGCGTGTGTATTTCTGTCTGTGCTGTCAAACATGTGGCATCAGCAGGGAGCCTCCTCTGCTAAGTCGCTTTACTTTTTGTTTTAATGCTAATGTTCTTTTGCCTATACTTTCTAAACATGTTAATTGTAATGGTAAATGGTTTCGTTTTCTTTATGTTATTTTCTCTGGTTTTAAATAATCATATGACAGTAACACATATTACTACAATCTGCATACTTGCATGCTTTTGAACTCAGTCTGTTTGCAAATTATTTGGGGAACAAAACAAATATGAAAAATGCATTTTTTAATCAATAATTGAATCATAAGGCAAATTTTCATGCAGTCTGGGTCAAAGCAACACGTTCAAAAATGACTATAAATCCCCTAAGTGCTGTTTTTGCCTTTTATTTTTTAAAACTTTTCCCAACAAATAGTAAGAGAAATGCTTTTTGCTCATGTTTGGAATCAACTGTCAGAAATTACCTTGCATCCAGCTATCCTTGTAAACTTTACTTTATGCAAGAAATGTCTATCAAACTCATTGAATTATTATTTTTTAAGCTTTACTGAAAATGTTGCAGCAAAAAGCACAAATACTGTCGGTCTCACTGCACTCTTCCAACTCGCGAAGAGCAATCGACCATGAAAGAGTCAGAAAAGCTCACACGATAGCTGACATTCCCAATATCTCTGCTCAGACTGGCACAGTAATGGCTTCTTTTGTTAAACAGTGCTTGTCTAAGCACTGTCCTCCTGTAGAAGGCTGAGAAGAATGAATATTTCCGCAAAGAAGTAATCATGTATTACATCGGACCTACTGTAAGTCGGGGACTTCTGTTGATTAATTTTTCCATTCACTTTTGGAGGTTGAGAGCTGCAGCTTTGATGCAAAAAGTCCAATTGTGAAACATTTTGAACCTTACCTGATGTGACTTCAGGGATATGTAAAGTTTGCAGTGTGCCCACCTTCAGATTAGTCAGATATGTTTATTCTGAATAAGTCAATTATGTATCAAATACAACACAAAGCAAGAAAACCTTCTTCGCTGGCACAAGTCACAAGTAAGCTTTTGTAGCTCGGAAAGAAAGTCTCAATGGAAAACCGTGATTGACGCATAGCAAGTTGTTTCCAGCTGTTGACAAACAAGATCACAAACACAAAAAAAACATGAATTATATAACAAATTTGTTTTTCATTTGTTCTTAAACATCCAGTATTAGGTTATTTTTCACCCATTGCCAATTGTTTTAGGAACCCCAACAACAAAGTATTTGAGGTTGATTTTCCCTAACTCACCTGTTTTCCAAAATTTTACACTGCTCGCGTTTGGGCTTTCATGCATATGAATGAGTGGGCGTGTCTGTAGACACCGACACCACACTTTAAGCATTGGGTCACAAACACGTCAGATCATCCCATAAAGGCGATACAAGGCAGTACAAGGCTGCTAAAAGTGAAACTAATTGTGAGCGTTTGCACTGCGCTTCGGATTATCTGTATACTGAACGTAAAGATATTAAATGTGGATAAAGGACAGAGGTGGCCTAGTGCGTAAGGGAGCTACACTGTGGCTGCCTACTACTCCTAAGGGAAAGATTAAATGCAGAGAACATTTTGTGCATGTAGCTTTACATATGTGACAATAAAGTATATTTTTAATTAAAGCGCAGCGATAATGCCCTGCCTTTGCCATGTTTGTTTACCTGTGAGGTAGTTTGAGAGGGAGGAGCTCACATTCTTTTGTAGGGTAGGAGCGAGGATTGTCAGGAGGAGGAGTTTCCCCCTTATGACTCATAAAGGGGGGGAAAATCCAACTCACCCGTTTGAAACAAAATTTTTTCAACTTTGGCCCTCTGAATGAGGCTAAAGGAATTAATATCACCGTAGCAAAACCATTATAAAGTGAATTTTTCAAATTACTGCCCCTTTAAAGTTTAAAGTGGCACGTTAAAGTTCCACTTTAACTGTCTCTTTAAAGGGCACCTTTAGTGATTTTTAGTATGCACTGCATAAGCTCATAATAACAGCAATACTGTAGTCGAAAGTAGCTCAAACACATTGTGTTGTTTTTAGTATTAAATAAAGCATTATCAAAGAAAAAGTGGCAAAAAAAACACTACAAAAACATTTTTTAAAAGACAAAAGTCAGACATATTAGGTAGGAGCCAATGTAAACACTTTACCGGAACAAGGACTTCACATGACATTCGAGTTGAACATGGCTACTCCACATGGATTGTATATATTTGGCCTACAATTGCATTTAAATTATATTTCAAATTTGTTATTTTAAATGAATATGCACAGATTTTGTTTATTGGTATTTCATTTTTAAACATGACTAGCTAGGTTTCTGGTTAATTTAGCACCTTTTCAAATTAAACCTATCATTTTAAGGGTTGAAACAGTAGGGCGCAAACAAGAAAGGTTTCCACATCTTTCAAGAGAGCTAATCTGAATTTAACTACAACCATAAATATAAATCAGCTTGTAATGAAAGCAGAGCACATGTATCATTAATGGTGTGGCATTTATATAAAGCACAATGATTTACAAGCTGCTTCGTTCTGCAGAGCATCTCACAACTTGCCGTTTTCAGCAAAAAGGACCTAATAACTTCACAGCATGCAACCTGCTTAGCTACAAAGATTAGAGTCACCTGCCAGCTGCTGAAGATAGCAGAAAATGTAGCTGCTACACAGTAATTTGTAATATCCATCCAACCATCTGAAGGAGTACTAAAAATCTGTGACATCCTTAACTAACTGCTCACGTGGTGTCAGCATCTTTTGACGATAAGGTTTCATGCTTGGTGGATGTGGTGGTGGAGGACCCAATCGCAGAGAGATAAGGAGGCAGCAGGAAGGCATAGTGTTCATAGAAACAGTCCATGTTTATTTGTCAAACAAACAAAAACCCAAATCCAAAAAACAGAACAACAAAAATGCTGCAGCACACAAACAGGATGACATCAAAAATGATCCAGTGTCCAAACACTCAGCTAAATAGTGAATGAGGCTTGATCGGAAGCTAATCACTCACAACCCAAACACCTGACATCCCTGGGAGGTGGAGCAGGAATACCTTGGAAGCACAAAGAAGAGTTAAAACATGAAACATGAACTGAAACTACACAGAATAAACTTGGGCTACGTTCACACTTAATCCACAGCTCCGATTTGTTTTTTTTAAATCAGATTTTTTTTTTAAAATCAGATTTTTTTTTTTTGTGTAATCGTTCATATGACATATCAAATGCATCTTCAATCAGTTCAGAGTAGGAACGGACACGTGTAGTGACGCGTGCAGAAGAGATCTAATGTGACACATGACCCTGCAGGCACGTACAGCATTAACGGAAGTAAATATGGAGGCGTCCAGTGTAGGACTCGGTGTCACGCTGAGAAAGTTTCTTTCCAACATGTCGGCACTTCATAACTTTAAGGAGACTGAAAAAGAAGAGAGGCAGGTTTTCGCTCTATCCATTAGCAGTGTGATGGCTGCTACATAATGTACTGTGACGAAGTAGGAGTCAGATAGAAAGCACTTTGGCCATCCAGACTGCAGTTGCATTGCAAAAAAAAAATCAGATACGTATCGGATTTAAAACCACATATGAAAGTGACCTGGGTCGGATTTGAAAAAGTCAGAATTGTGCTGTTCAGATAGTCTTAACAGATCAGATACAGATTGGGCAAAAAGATCGGATTTGGGTCGCAGGAAGTAGAAAAACAGGTGTAACTGAGATTTTATATGCAGCTTATTATTGATTTAGTATAAGGTCTACACAATTCACCAACAACACCAAACTACATCCATCCATCCATCCATCCACTCAGGCTCACATATCTAAAATGGCCACAACGGAAGTGTTTCCGACGGACCGGTATTACAGACGGACACGTTTCTGGCGTATGTTTTTAACCCACCAGAACAGTTAAGAACAAGATGATATCGAAACGCGTATGAAAGTAAGTGAAAGTTGATTAGGATACTCTTATATTTTTCATATCAGGCTATCATATCATAATACCCGTCCGTCTGTAATACCGGTCCGTCGGAAACACTTCCGTTGTGGCCGGTTTGCGTTTGTGTTCGTTTCTGTAAATGCATTCACCTGACACTTCCCAGCCACCGTAGGCTGGGCCGTTGGGAGCAGAGAAAACCATAGCTGCCATTAGGATGGCACCTGATCTCTCTCCCCGTGGGTCAAAATGCGGCTCAGTGAGACCGGACGGACCCCCGGGACGGAAGTCCGCCCCCCTGATGGAGTCGGCTCCCTTCAAATGGTGCCTGATCCAGCCACAGCACAGCATTTTGTTTTCTTAGGAAACTGCAATGAAAAAGCACTGCTAGAGCAGATAATACTCCACACAGAGCATTTGGCCATAGGAGGGGACAAACTGTGTGTGAAAAATTGAAAAGGAGAAGGGTAAGGCAAGTGATTAAATGAGGAGTGAGAAAAAGAAAGGTGAGGTGCAAGGTAAAGTGGA
The DNA here is from genome assembly GCF_900634775.1 of Gouania willdenowi. NCBI lineage: Eukaryota > Metazoa > Chordata > Actinopteri > Blenniiformes > Gobiesocidae > Gouania > Gouania willdenowi. The sequence goes on from NC_041059.1 coordinate 21,155,282, forward strand.
AAAAGGGGCATGAGAGGTGGAAATGGAAAAATGACAAAGAAAAGAGAGTTGGTAGAAAAAAGGGGTTTGACTTCATGGTTGGAAATAAAGGTCAGCAGATGATTGCCTCTTTTGGTGAGCGACACACAATGTGACACATTTTCCTTTGCTCCATAATGCATTGAAACCTACTTAAGTCACTCTGGGCTGGGAACGCTTCCCTGTCTTATCAGCCAATGGCAGACATTTAATGAGATTTAGATCTTTAATCTACTGTATTTCCTCATGTAGATGAAATTCAACAACCGCTGCCATAAAAAAAGGCTTATCAAGTGACACTTGTGAAAGATTAAGATCGACAGCAGGAAAAACAACAAAACCAAGCCAAAGGCAATTTGACCATCATTCGTCTTCCAACTGTGCAGGTAATTTCCAAACCCAATGTCAAACTGAGCTGTTGTAGTAATATAATGTCTTCATCTTATATTATCACTGAGTTTAAACTTGCTATCTTTAGTGTTACTGTCATCAACAGGCCCTGTTATATTGTAGAAGGCTTGGGAACAGTGTTGGGAGTAATGTATTACAAAAGTAACGTTACTGTGATATATTCCTTTTTTTCAGTAACGCAGCACTAAGACGTAATACTGTAACAAAAATCAGCAATGTATTACTTGTTACAAATCTTAGTAACGCAAGTTACATGGAGACTTTAGTAAATTTCACTGATATTAAAATGAAAAAAAAATCAAAAAAGTGTTCGTAAATTCAACCCATTTCTGCAGCGTAGAAGAATAGCTTCCGCATTGACTTCCTTCCTGCAGAGCGGACTGTAACGCATGGCCATAGAAACGGACTACACATTTGTAAGGTGGAATTACTCCCACGATTTTCACTTAATTAATTCATACCTATTGATACTGAACATTAAAGCTGATATCCAGAGTTTCTGAGAAATCTATGTTTATGTATGATTCTTTTGAAATTCATAAAAATACCTAACTAGTCTTTTACTATGGTCTACTGCTGGTGGTTATTCATATACATTAATGTATAGAAGTCCCTCCTTCGTCCTATAGACCCCTATACAAATGGAAACAATCACAGAGTGCACCCAGCCAATAGGCTTTGACTTCCTGTTTGTTGAGTCAGTCAATCAAAGTGAATGTGCACAAAAACAAGGCCGCGCGTCACAACAGCAAACAGGTAAATATGATTTTGGCTCTTACTTGACCCATAGACCTATATCAATGTGACCTTGTTATGTTCCGCGATGCACAAGCGGAAAAGTAGAGGTGTGGCTTCTGGTAGATTGGCAGAGGCAGTGGGAGGAACTGGAGCTGTTTAGGGTGGGACATCAAGACGTCCTCTCAGAAACTCCAGATAGCAGCTTTAAAGCTTTCTTTTGTGTTTTTGTTTAATAGATACATTTTTGCCTGTATATTTTTATTTAAAAGAAAAGTGTTTTGTGGTGTCACATTTGTAGACATTAATCTGTAATGGTGTCAATGTAATAGGATTAGTATTTTAAAATAGCTTCGCAACATAAATGTGCGACTAGTGAAAAATAACTTAAAGTAGGGTAACTCAGTTACATTTTGGAGGGGGTGGTATTATTGTGATACAAATATGTTACATTTTTATTCTTGTAACTAGTAATATAAAACAACAATTTCAGAGTAACTTGCCCAACACTGCTTGGGAACAAAGCAAAAGAGACAGCAGGATGTCATGTGGGGGTTTTCTTCTCAAGTGTTGCTATCTTTGGTAAAAATGTATCTCTTTTTTTAAAGGTCATTGGAAAGATTTGATTTTCCACCTACTCAGAACAAGGAAAAACTAGGTAATAAATAAAGACTTGTGCAGAGTATTTCACCAAAAATCAACTGGATAAGGCTTCTGACTTACATGTTTAATATCAGCAAAATGGTTTATTCATGAATCATTGGAATACTGACAGAAATAATTACACTATTCAATGTTGCATAAATAAATCTTTTTTTTTAATGCACTATTTGGGTTGTAATAATGCACCTATGATACATTATGGCATATTTGATAGAAAACCCATGCACTAAATTTTTGAATTGTGTTGCAAACCCAGCATTTAGTGTATTGAATGAGATTTACCATGACAATCAACACAAAAATATGCAAAAGACAAAGAAACATTCGGCCACAGAGACTAAATCCTGCTCTATGGGGTGAAATATTCATGGGACTAAATCACCAGTACACATACTGTTCTGGGATTAAAGGTATGCACTAAAAAAAACAGAGTTCTTTCATCACTGCTTTTACAGTGGGGTACAAAAAGTATTCAGACCCCTTTACATTTTTCACTCTTTGTTTCATTGCAGCCGTTTGCTTCAATCAAAAAAGTTCATTTTATTTCTTATTAATGTACACTAAGCACCCCATCTTGACAGAAAAAAAACAGAAAAGAAGAATATTTTGCAAATTTATTAAAAAAGAAAAACTGAAATATCACATGGTCATAAGCATTCAGACCCTTTGCTCAGTATTGAGTAGAAATACCCTTTTGAGCAAGTACAGCCATGAATCTTTTTGGGAATGATGCAACAAGTTTTTCACACCTGGATTTGGGGATCCTCTGCCATTCTTCTGAGCAGCTCCTCTCCAGTTCTGTCAGGTTGGATGATGAACGTTGGTGGACAGCCATTTTCAGGTCTCTCCAGAGATGCTCAATTGGGTGTAGGTCATGGCTCTGGCTGGGCCAGTCAAGAATGATCACAGAGTTGTTCCAAAGCCACGCCTCTGTTATTTCAGCTGTGTGCTTACGGTTATTGTCTTGTTGAAAGGTGAACCTTCGGCCCAGTCTGAGGTCCTGAGCACTCTGCAAGAGGTTTTCTTCTAGGATATATCTGTACTTGGCCGCATTCATCTTTCCTTCATTTGCAACCAGTCGTCCTGTCCCTGCAGCTGAAAAACACCCCCATAGCATGATGCTGCCACCACCATGTTTAACTGTTGGGATTGTATTGGGCAGGTGATGAGCAGTGCCTGGTTTCCTAATCAAGTCCAATCAATTTAATTAAACACACCTTTGGGGTGCCAAGTGTAAAAATTTAGTATAAAAGTTTTATTTAACAGATTTTCATTATTTATCTCACTTTTCTCATATTTAGCACATTTTTCTACATTTAACACAACATTTAACCACATATATAGAGATAAAAAAAAGCATTAAATCTAAATATATAAATCTAAATATAAATGGTATATGTTTTATCTAAATGTTAAATCTAAGTCTAAATGTTAAATCTTATATAAAAAGGTTAAATGTTAAATCGTAATGTTAAATGTTAAATCTAAATGTTTGAATCTAAATGTTTGAATCTAAATGTTAATTCTAAATCTAAATGTTAAATGTTAAATCTAAATGTGGAACTTAAATGTTTCGCACATATGCTAATTGACCCCGCCCCTTGTAACCTCAACCAATACACAAGCAGAGACACACAAAACCGCTCCCACCCACCTTGGTCTGCTCAGCAGACGTATTCCAAACATCCCAAAAAAAGACGAAATAAAAAATGTGACCTATGGTGGGCTCAAACCCTTAAGACCTTAAGTTTTCTAGCGCAGTGCCTTATCTATTCAGCTACTGTAACACAGAGATCTCAGCGTGTCACATCAAACTACGGCATCAAAATACATTATATTAACTGTGTTGCGCTGTTGTGTTGCGGGCGTGTAACGTGAAGGGCAGCACGTCCACCTGCCAAGACCGCACTTCACACATCAGTGAAGAGGTGGGTGGGAGCGGTTTTGTGTCTCTCCGCTTGTGCATTGGCTGAGGTTACAATAGGCGGGGTCAATTAACAAATGTGCAAAACATTTAAGTTCCACATTTAGATTTAGATTTAACATTTAGATTTAACATTTAGATATGATATATAACATTTAGATTTAGGGTTAGGGTTATTTCTAACATTTAGACTTAGATTTAACATTTAGACTTAGATTTAACATTTAGATATAGATTCAACATTTAGATAAAACATATACCATTTATAGTTATATTTAGATTTAATGCTTTTTTTTATCTCTATATATGTGGTTAAATGTTGTGTTAAATGTAGGAAAATGTGCTAAATATGAGAAAAGTGAGATAAATAATGAAAATATGTTAACTAAAACTTTTATACAAAATTTTTACACTTGGCACCCCATACACACCTGGACTCCAATGAAGGAGCAGAACCATCTCAAGGAGGATCAGAAGAAATGGACAGCATGTGAATTAAATATGAGTATCACAGCAAAGGGTCTGAATACGTATGACCATGTGATATTTCAGTTTTTCTTTTTTAATAAATTTGCACAAATGTTTACATTTCTGGTTTTTTTTTTTATGTCAAGATGGGGTGCTGAGTGTACATTAATGAGAAATAAAATGAAGTTTTTAGATTTTAGCAAATGGCTGCAATGAAACAAAGAGTGAAAAATTTAAAGGGGTCTGAAAACTTTCCATACCCACTGTATTTTGAAGAATTGAAAAGACGACTCTTTAACGCATTATTACTGTAAATAGGTTTGGTCGACTCCTCACAGCACATCAATAGATTCTTTCTGCCTGAATCGTTCACGCAGCTCTGCTTCAGTAAAGGGATGAAAATAGCACATGGTAGGCTATAATATGGATATTGCAGCTATTTTCCACAATGCTGTCATTCCTCGAAGCTTTTTGTAACATTTGAGCTTCCTGCCGGTCATTGTCTTTATTTTGGCCTGGCTTCCTTCTGTTTTCATTCACAGCTTTAATCTGAAGTCCCAGCCGCAGAAGGAGCATAGTTTATTTCTTGAAAAGCATGTTGACATGAATTAAGCAGGTTTGAGGGCCACCAGCGGGACTCGAACCCATTATCTTTTCCCTGAGAGGCTGTAATGCTCGTCAGTGTGGAACAGATTGAACAACGCTATAAATCCCAAAGTCAGTTCTTTACGCTCAAGTTTGATAGAAGTTAGAGAAAATGCTGTTTGGAAAACGCAACTCAGGTTTGAATTACCTGGATGTGTTTGGAATCCAACCCTGACCCTGCATCACACCCTTCACAATAATATGGAGATCTTACACTTTAATATCAACTTATTTGATTTAGAATGTTTGTTATTAATTTGAATAATATATTCAACAGCTGGCATTTCAGTTTGGGTAGTGGAGCGTGAGAGCAGTGAGCGCTGTCATGATGATCTAAATTTGATTGCTGCTGGTCTATGGAGACTCAACGCTGCCATAATGAAAAAAAAGGAATAAATAAATATGGCACCTACCTACAGATATATGCCATAAATAAATAACTTAACATCTAAATATATGACCTACATAAATGTATTCATGCCTTATATATTGAGGTATTAAGTGATTTATTTATTAATGCCCTAAGCAATTTAGCACCGTAGGCAAGATCTTAGATGGCGTCCCTTTGCATCACAGTAAATTCAGCTCCAATTTGGATTCAAATTTCACAATAATTTGAGTATGTTTGTCTTTGACTATTTCTTTTATTTATTTTGGAAAACAAGAACCCAATGAAAATAGTTACCAAGAAAACAATACACATAAGTCATAAATCTAAAATCAAAACAAACAAATCATCTAAATGCATAGAATGGAAATAGTTTAAAAAAATTGTAAACACTATAAAAACCAGTCACGTGAAATAAATTAACAAAATAAGGCACGGCACAAAATAAGATATTAGAGAAATCAGTATTAACAACAAATTAGTACATTGCACAAATTAACAATATTACAATTTTGCTAAAAAGATGCATTCTGGAGAGATGTTAAAAATCAAACCTCCGAGAGAAAATACAGCCCAGTCAGTTGGGGGGGAAAGGGGGTGGTTATTGTCTTATATTATTTTATATACTTTGCAATATAGTGTAGATAAATTATGGTGGCCTTGTTTTTCATATTAACAAATAGTACCAAACATTTTTAAAACAAGAATACTAGAACATAGTATTATACAAGATATTATGACTATATCCAAATAAAGCTTCTATGAAACTCAAAAGGACTAAAAATAGTTTATTTACAATTTGGTATTTTTCTTTAAGAGATTCAAAGTGTTTATCATCATGTGCACAGTAAGGAAACATGTTTTACCTGTACAAAGAAATTCTTACTTTGCTGTCCACACTGGACGCCACAAAGAAAAACAATAATTATAATATTTTAAAAAGTAATATATATGTACAAGGTAGAAAAGATAAAAATATCAAGTTGTAAAAGCTTCACATCTTTCACCGTTTTTATTATTGCTTGCTTGTTTGGTCACTGAATGTTCAAGAACGTCATTGATTTACTTCAGTTTACACTGGAAAAGGAATATGGATTTTTAGACTTTTGTCTCTCAAACAAATATGTCCTTCAACGAACATAATTTACTTGAAATAAGTCCAAGGTCTGTCTTTTTAAAGGCTCAGGATCATCATGAACCAGGTTGTGGCATTTATGTAATGGATGAGTGCTGAGCACCATGGCAACCAACTTCCAACACAGGGGCAGGATTATTCCATGCTTTTCTTTTTCCCAATACGTGATCAATGTTTCAGGTACTGCTCATGTAATCAGGTTAATACATGGCTCAAGAACAAAAAGTCTGCATTGAACAGTATTATAGGCAGCAGCCATGGTAAAGCATGTGTTAGTAAGTGGGTTTGAAACAAAGGAGGGTAAGCTATGCTTGTTCCACTGTTATTAGGTTACCTAAGCTCTTCAGAGAGGTTTTTATTGAAGAACTTCCTTTGTATAGCTTACCTAGTGTACAGTACACTCAGCACCTTAGAAACCATGTGAAAGCAAACTCCTTTGAGACCCACTAAAATACTTTGTGATTCTTTAGTGCCTCCTTCAGGGAGCAGAAAAGATCGCAACAGGAATCTTGCAGTAAATGGGGTCTTTGGATTCTATTAGGAAGGTAATTACAGGAAAAAAAGATCAATTTCATCGTAAAAATTGTAATTTTCTTTCCATTAATGCCACATTTATGAGGAATGTGCCACAAGTAAGCGGGTTACTTCCAAAAAGTTGGAGATTCCATCAGCAACGGCAAAACATCATCCCACCATCAAAGCTTTCTTGGTTTTCATATTTCTTATAATGCGATAATTAATACAATTATTAGTATTAGGTCACACGTAAAGGCTCTTTCCCCTTATCAAATAACTGCTGCTTCTCAAAAACGTACACCCTTGGTCATAGGCGGATTTTGAGATGGAAAACTCTGCCTATAATGAAAATAAAAAAATAGAATCAAACAATAATGCAAAAATATCTTGTAACATAACTGATAATGTTAACGACAAAAATGTGCATTGACGAGTCGTTTATTGTTGTAAAATCATGATAAAAATCAGGCCGGCGGCCACTTTCTGCAGTACCATACATGAACTGCTGGGCGCAGTGTCGCTTCACCATTTACATTGTGACAAAATTGCGCAACAGACGAAAAACGCCAAAACATAACTTGTATTTTCAAAAGAACAAATTAATTCACAATATTTTGTACAGTCACTGTGTTTAATGGCACTTATAAATATTTGTATATGATGTACATTTTATTAAGAATTAAATTTTTTGAATGAATTTGGGAAAACTAATTAAAAATTTTGACCCCCCGCCTTTGGTATGATAGAATAAACTCAACTCTTTTGACCACCATAAAGAAGCCTAAGCCTCACAGTAAAAAAAGCATACAAGGTGCACCAAATGTGACGTTTTAAAATTTTATTTAAAAAAATAGAAAACTTACATGAATAAAAAAAAAAGATATACATCTATATGTCAGTTGCTTACACATTCCAACCCATCCTTAGTTAGACAGATACAAGCATGGGATTTGGTTTGTTGCATTTATTACCACGTGTACTGTTTTTTTTTTTTTATGAAAAGCTGCACTGTAAACAAAGTATAACAGTAAATTGCTGATGACTAGGATGTTAAAACAGTTAAAATGACACTTTTGGTGATAGCTTTTCCAAAACCCAGTACTGTTAATAATGTGGCTTCCCATGCCAGGGTTGGAATGGTAGCGATGAAACCTTGTTTTACAAGTGCTGACCTTAACTATGGCAGAGGAAAACCTATGTAATACTTCTTAGACAACTGATTCTTGGTTGATTTAAAAAAGTGGCATGATGGATGCAACAGGTATATTGTAATCCAAACTTGGTTGTTTCTAATGAAAGGACAAAACGAGGAAGATGAAAAAAAGAGAGAGAGCTGGTAGATTTGGTCACTTAAGAAGGCAGTTAAAATGGTGCTTTTACAGAACTATATGGCTAAACAAGTACAGTGCCGGTTGTGGCATGTTCTCAGTCTGTGAATAATACATTGGAAAGGAGTTGAACACAATGTAAATTCCCCCATTGTCATGCTTGAGTGAAAACAGAAACTACTTTATACAAACTTAGGTTTGAAAAGAACATTTTAACTGACAAAATGGCAAAAAGTTACCTAGAGATAGTGTTGAGTGAAGTTGTTTGTTTTTTGGCATTTGTTACACGCTAGCTCCCCCTTCTGCTGGAAAGCTGTACGTGAACTTTGACGTACACAAACAGAAACACACGCAGGCACACATTCCTTATATCCATTCCAGCCCTTAAATCCATCTATTGCACAGATCAGTAAAGTATTGTAATGAAGGGCGGACCCCCTAAAATAAAAACCAAAATGTGAAATAAATAAAATAAAAACCTGTCATTATTGCACATTAATGCAAAAAAATGTAAGGTGTCAATGTTTACTGTACAGAACAAAACACACGAGTGCCAAAGTATGGTGGTGGTGGTGGGTGGGTGGTAATACCATCAGTGACAAAAAAAAGTCAAATTATATCAAACACTGAAAAAACACTTATTACATTCAAACAAGTCATCACAGTTTAAGCACTTGACAGGGTCTGTGCTGTGCCGTCACATCAAAAACATAGTCAGCGTTGCGCTGCATAGGTAGAAAGGTAGTGCTTTTGCTTCAGTCTTGAGTACAATTCGTAGATGATAGTCCAAGCTTTAAGGATTCCCACTCAAAAAACTTGAGCTAAATATGGAAATTAGCTGGTCAAAAAATGGGTCATCAAGTGTCAAGAATTCAAAGTACGCTGCTCTGGATGAACCAGTTTGGCGTTATGGCACATTACGCTCTTAGATGTTCAAGTTGAATGGATACCAAGTTCTTGAGCCAAGTGGAAAATGGAACAGGTGAGAAAACCCGGGAGGAGAATTAGTCACTTAGTCTACTTTCATCGCTGCTGCTGGTGTGCATAAAACTCCCAGTTTTGGATCTCAGATGAATTTGAGCATAGTTTAAATTTTAAGCTTTTTAATACACCTTTGTCTACCAGAAATAGGAGAAGCTTTGACATGACTTGGGGTCTTGCATAACTTAAGTGTGCATTTTAAGTAGCCAAAGACCCACAGGAAAGGCTTTGAAAGGCCTTAATCCAGCAATATTAAACCAGTGAAACAGCAACGTGACCATCTTTCACCTGTTCTGGCCCACAGCAGAAACACTGTCCCTCTTCCTGCGCTGCCAGGTGTTACGGTTATACTGCTGCTGGCTTTTGAAACCCGGTGCCGTGTTGTGGCCCTGGGGAACAAACCAACCCAGGGGACTGTAGTTACCTTGAGAGAACTTTTGCTGCTGGTTGAGGGCACCACTTTGGTTGTGCTTTAAGCCAACTTTATGTGTGTCGATGGAACCGTGAGAGTTGGATCTCATTGGGTAAGCGTGGCTTTGCAGTCCTTGTTGAGGGTGGGGAATTTGGCGAAGGGGACTGGGGACGGGACTGCCACTGTTGGCGTGCTGAGAGACTTGTGTGTGACGATGCACAACGTTGATAGAAGGAAGATTCTCTTGATAGAACTGGCAATCGGGAAGCGACATCTGAACCTGTGAACAGTTGGAACTACTTTAAGAACTCAAACACAATGTAATTTACAATGTACTACTCAATAAAACAAAATTACTTATATTAGCAAAAGTTTTAGCTTCTCAAACAAGTAAAATAGCATTTAAGGCACAACAAAAACTTCTCACTAAAAATACTCAGAAACTATTTATTGAAAAAGCTGAGACTTATCACTAACGAGACTAAATAAACTTTTGGTCACTATGCGCACGGACAACAAAAAAAGCTTTTGTGTGTCAGTAAGCGGTACCAGGATGTCGAACAGTTTGTGTGTTGAAATACATTTTAAAAAAGCATATAAAGCAATTTAAACAAATACATGAAGTTTATCTTCTCAAAAAATAAGTGTTAAAGGGAAAAAATGTAAACAGGCGGGTATATACTTGTGCATGTGTGGACGAATGAATGTATAGTGGATTACATGAATTTTATAATTATATATACACTGTAAATAGGTGTAGATTATAATAAGATGTATAATACTAGATATTACAAGAAGTAAGATCATATAAGTTTATACTTTTCCCTACTCCTTTTCGAAAATGTACAGGCTTCACAAGCAGGATTTTATAAACATTTGTTCTCTTATTGTGATAGATGGACAGCTGTTGTGTTCATGTTCAAAATTAAATTAAAATCAATCAATCAAATACCTGTTGGGTGGTGTGGATGAAGCTTGCTGGATGTGTGGCTCTTATATCCCCAGCCATCTGAATGACTGAATGGACTGAGGTCAGTGTGATAGGGTGGAGCTGGATAACAGAAGTGCTGCTTGGAGAGGAATCAGACTCCTAAAGGACAAAAGCATGAGGGGCAGCAGTTTTATCACTTTCAAGAAGCACATCACTCCATAGAACTTCAAAATCAGTTTTCTTTAATGCAAGCAATGATTAACAATGAAGATGTAGATAGGGTTTCTCTGAAAAAAAAAATAAAAACATCTTACAATGTCACTTCCAGAAGAGGAGCAAAGTGAGCAGGCGGAAGAGGAGGAGGAGGATGAATGGTGCTGAGGACTGGGCAGAAAGACTGGAGAGGGTGAGAGGGAGTCAGCACTGAGGGGGGACGATGAATCCCTTTGATCATCAGCCATCATCAGCCTGGAGAGGTCCTGTTCACAGGCCTCCACATCTACGGAGCAAAAACAACATGACTGTGGGAAATTTCCAACACAATGATTAACTGATGAGAGGGATGCAATTATGTTTTCTTTTTTTTTACCCCCATCCTCTTTACAAACAGGGTGAATATTTTTAGACACAAAGTTACCATAGTGATCCAGCTTGGGAGACTGCTTGCCACCCCACTTTTTGATTGTCCAGTTCCTGTAGGCCAGGACATCTGGGCATACTTTGATAATTCTTCCGAGAGCACTGTGGCATATAGGAACATTCACCATGAGAGAAGAAGGAAACTAAAGAATTCATGTGTAGTGAAAAGAACAAACTAGATTCTAACCAAAATGATTATGGCATTAAGGAAAAATACATTCTTACATATAATAGCAGCTTCATTGGGGAGACCAACCTGTTACTGGTGTCTTTGTTGGGATAAGCACGGGCAAGAGGAGACACACTGTGATTCAGCACCATGAAGGCAAAGTCAAAAACCTGCTTCACCTGTAGAATTCCATATGAACTCCTTCCCACATCATTCCCTGTGAGGATCGTGGAAAAGGGAATAACACACCAATTAGAACACCCTCATTTCAAAATTCTGAACATCCCGGGGAAAGATGCGTTCATCAGTTCCAAGTTTAAACTGACCTGGCTGTACTGGATCCTCGATGCAAAGCATGGATGGCCTGTTTCCGCTCATCATGAATCTGGTCATTTCCTCCTTGGACATGTAGGCTCCTTCATTCTTCACTCGAATTCCAGTTTTCATATAGTTAAAATCACGGCCGTAGAGCTGAAAGAACTCAATCAGCAGGATTCCCAGGTTAATGTTAGTCCGTCGTGTGTCAATCCGAGGATGCAACTGTGATGAGCAGAGACAACAAAAAGTCATTAACCACCACTCAAAAACTATTAAAGAACTTGTTAACAAATCAGCTTAATAGGAAAATAAAAAAAACAAAATACTTTCATTTTGAAGCTACTGTGAAGCAGAATTCACTATACATTAATTGATTATCCCCAAATGATGAGTATTAGCTAGTTTATACAATTTTAAGTGAGAATACTTTGTTTTAGTGCCACTTTAATAAACATTTCTAGCACTGATATCATGTAATGTGATTTAAAACCAATCCAAGCTCATGTAAATGACAAATCGTGTGTTGGAAAACCCCCACAAAATTTTAATATAAAAGTTAAATAAAGAACACCAAATACATTAAAGATAATTGTAAAGCAACATAGACTATGCTCGCAATGCCTCAGGTTTTATGAGCTACAGTGTTAGTGGAGCTAAATCCCTGAGGTAGAACAGAAAATGTTCACTGTAGCTTTGCACGTTTCCAAACTTATCAGAAATGGTCTCACAACATCCTCCAAGATATTTTTTATTCATGGGAACATTATAGAATTGATAGGTTGTGGGGTAAAGCTGTTGGAGTTCTAGTAGATTCTTAAAATCATTCATAATTGAATGATGTATTCTGTGTTGCAAAAAAACCCAAGATGTGCATAAGTAGCTGTACCTGCAGAAAGCTGATGGCCATTAATATGAGACTATATGAGCTGATTCCTCCAGTAAAAACTTCATTGAGGTCCCTCTGCAGCAGGAACTGCTTCAGGACGAAGATTAAGGGTGGCAGAACAGTGTATTTCTGCAAGGGGAAAAACCAAGAAAAGTGTTAACCACTAGTAAATGATGGTTAATATCAGGTAATGTGTCAAAAGCTCACCTTAAGGTAGCTTTTAATGAACTGAGCTGCTTTGACGGCAGTCTCCACATTAAAGCTGATGTCCACTTTTACCTCCGTTTGCTGGTCTGTGAGCTTGATGATGGGCACCTGAGAACAGATTCAAAGCGAGTTAGCTCGGGATGTGTGTGTCGCCGCCTAATCAAAAAAGTGCGTGATTTTATCACAAATACAAACGTTAAATTTGTAATTTTTAAATTGTATAAATAATTGACACATGATGCATATTGTGACTTACTGAAGCTTTATCCAGCACTTTAATGGGATATGGGCCAGAGATGTTCTGTTTACTCAGGGCTTGCTCTAGTTCCAACAATGGTGGGTGGTCCCACGTTCCAAACACCACCAAGTCAATGTCACTGAAGAAGAAATTCAAAGGAAAATCAGGATTTTTTATGATATATACAGTCTGCGACTCTTATAAAAGTGACTTTTTGGTCATATATACTAAAGCAGACACTATGTAAGGACATTTTTACATCAAACTAGTAGTTTGTGTGAAAAAAAAAAAAAAACAGGCTCATTGAGTCCTGCCCCCTGCTGCTCCTGCAGCCTTTGGCAGGTTGCCAGAATGCACCGCGACCGAGCAAAAATAACCAAATCAGAGCCAGGATTGTGTTTGATGGACTGTGACAGCTGCTGCTCACAGGCCCCGCCCCTTTCAAGGGCTGGAGCGCCATCTTTTTTACAGTGTATGGTCTGGAGGAGTAGAAGATGTAATTGGTGATTTTTCTGCTTGAAAGGTAATTAATGCTGCTTGATTTACATTATGTTTGATTCATAATTGTTACACTAGAACTCTACTGCGTGCACATGAACAACACATGCACTACAGTCTTCGTGTGGGCTGCTGTAAGTGACACTGGTTTGTTGCTGTTGCTGAGGTGTGTGCACATACAGCATACAGAGAAAAGCGCTGCAGAAACATGCTTTTAACAGAGCATGTTATATTACTGCGATGTTGCTGTCGGACTAACGTTAGCTTGTTAGCTCTTCTGAGGGAGGGACTTTAGAAGATTTGGAGGCAGGGCAAGAGAGCAGCGGGGAGGGAGGGGGAGAGAGGGATCTGGGAGTTGTGGACGACACCTTTAAAGGGGAGTTTTGAAAATTTATTATTGCAACCTAAAAAGAGCATGACGTCTTAAGGTTTTAAAGTGGGAGGAAAGGTCGAGACTTACCTTGTTGGAAGATAAAGTCCTGTGCTGAAACTGCCAAATATCTCTACCTATAAAGAACAAGACCAGTTGTTACGGCATGGGCAGTTTCAGAACAATATTTCTATAGTTATTTATTCGATTTATTCAAAGGCTAGCTACTGCAAGCTTATTTTGATTGGAAATATTTTTTTTTTTTTTAATTTGGATTGAAAAATCCTTCAATCAAATATTCACTTCAATAACAAAAAAGACAAAAAAAACATTTTCAATTACACTGCCAATGACGTATATATACGTCAATTGTGTTTTTCAATGGGATGGCTAGGAGACAGTGTGACGGAGCTCTCATATAAATATCAGCCTTTTACTATGATGTAGTGACCAACTGGTGCCATGTAGGTGGCAGCAGCGCACCTTTGGATGAGAAATTAGCCTTGATTATCGCCATCGCTGGGGAGGGAGAAGCCAGAGACGAGGCAGAAAATGGCGCTAGAAGAGAGAGTTGATGGTGAAGCTCCCAGCAGCTCACACTCAAGCAGAGCATGTGTGGAGCTAAGTGGATTATTGATAGTGTCGCGATTGTGAGAGAAGACAATCAAAAACCCGGGCCAAACGCGTCAACTCTGCATTTCGGGAGAGGAGGTTCAGATTTTCGATTGTCATAGTACAAAACATTCTGTGGGTCTTTAAAAATCAGTCAAAAGGCTCTAAAATGGCTGGCAGTGAGGGGGTAGCGTTTCTGAAAATGGCTGGCAGTGAATGAGTTTAGGAAAAAGAGTCTTCAAATGCAATTTAAGGTGGGGTGAAATATTAATTTGAACACCTTCTTCTTTGATTGAAAATGTGTCTTTTGATCGAAGAAAATGCATATATTAAATAATGAAACATCTTGTTTCATAAATGCTCACCGTTGCTGTGGGCCACAAGTTCTTGATGACGCTTTCTATTCGGTTCACTACGCCTCTTCTCATGGCCTCCTCTTCAGGTCTCGGTGACATGAAGTTGAAAAAGTCCACGATCTCCTCGTGTAGGCTGAGAATAAAGAGGAGGAAGACGATCATTGCATGACTGAACCAACCAACACATCCCCATCTGCAAGCCTGTTGTAGGATTACATTGGAGTATTAAAACAAAGTGTTTTCCACAGGTGAAAGTAACACATTTCAAGTACTCACGTTACTGTAATTGAGATGCGTTTATGGGTACTTGTACTTTTGAGTATATTTCTAAATCAGTTTCACGTATTTGTACTTAAGTATATTTTAGAAGTACAGTAATTCGTCACATATCTACACCCAACCGTTACTGAAAAAATTGATAATTTTAAAACAAAAAATACTAAAGGACATTGTTAAACTACAAAAATAACATCAAACAATTAAATGCATCACATCCGAGCCGACAAACGAGATTAAACATTCTGAACTGTGCCAAAACAGCGTTGAATGCTGGTTATTTTCTCAGAGCATTGTCAGAAGATTATACAAGCATTATGTATTGTATGTATGACAAAGCATTCCTTATTGGTGTTATTTTTTTAAAGAACTGTACAACTGTGGAAAAAAATTGTTAGTTCCAATTGTGTAAGATTTAGTCTTTTCCTTTTAAAGAGTAACTAAACTCCTGCTTTCTCCAGACCTGCCACTAGGAGAAAAATTCAAAAGCTGCTTTGATTATGGGCGGGGCTCCTGGGGCAGTTAAGACACGCTCACTCTATACTGTAAAATCTACATTGAACAATCTGTGTTATGTTAACTACTCATTAAGGGTGTGCCAAAATATCAACATGACGATATATCATGAGGTTTAGTCTCACGGTACATTATTGATTCACTGGTGCCAAATATTAATAGATTTTTAAAATTTCCTTATTACACAAGTATAGGACCCATCATCATTAACAATATTTTGGTGAAGCATTATTTTGTATCAGTCTTCCCCTAAAGACTTAAACATGACACAAGGACATTGGACAAGTTGTGGTCAGTGTGTGTTCAGAAGAGCCACTGTGCAGTATACACTGCGCTTTACTTCCCTATCATTCATGTGAAATTGATTGACAATGTTTTGTAATTCCTGTGAAATGGATTCAGTGCAGTCAATACATTCTGAATTTCTTCAGTGACAGATATTGTAATATACCTACTACACTCATTACTCTGAGTTGGACCAGGATCAAACTGCACTACTTCATAACCCAAGACATTTGTATTCAACAGAAAAAAGTCGGTTTAGTTACTCTGAGTTTATACATGAGATGTTTACTGTATGCAAGGGAAACGTAGCAAGATTTATTAAGAAAAATAAACATGGGGAATGAAAGTAACAGTAGCTTTGACTTTGAGTACTTTTTAATTGAGCTACATTTTGCTTGTACTTTAGTATTTTATGTATGACATACTTGTACTTGAGTACAATTTAATTTAAGTAGCTACTTCTACTCAAAGGTGGCAAAATGACTAGTCTTTAGTATTCAAGTAAAAGTATAGATATGTGAATTAAAAAATGACAAATAAAATTAAAAAAAACAGTTGAAGTTGCTCCCTTACTTGAGTAAAAGGGAAAAAAGTACATGCTACTGAATGTATTCAAGAAAAAAAGTAAAACAAATGTCCCTTCAATAATAAGGCTGGGTTATTCCAAATTCCATTTTTTTTTTTTTTAAGAACTTGTAGAAAACTGGTACATAGAAACAAGTTAAATCTGTGACCTTTGAATACCAGAGGAGTATTCCATAAAGCGGGTTATGTTCAAACTCTTAAGAGTATGTTCGGGCTCAAATGAGGGAAACTGAGTATCACATTCCTAAACACAAGGTATGTTCTCTGAGTATGTTACCATGGCAACATTCACCGTGAACTAAACCTGGTCGCTGGCAGGTTTTATAGAAGAAACCCTGGGTTTCTACCTGGCTCCGCCCACCTAAACACTATACCTTGACACTCTTCTCTGAAACACATTAGTAACATCACACACCACATACGTGCTCAAATCATTACTAATGTGTTGATTTATGTTTTTTTTTTTTTTGCAAACGGTAGTTTTCTTTATAACATTGTGGATGCAGAGCATTTAGGAAAAGTCATTGAGAGGTTGATCTGCATTTTTTTAATGACATTTTTTGGACGTTGAGACGACTTTGGCGACAATATTACATTAAAAAATCAATATTTATAATGCGATATCAAGCAGCAGTCACTGTCTTTTTTAGCCAGTGTAACAGGAGGGCTCTATGCAGCCATCCTATGCTGCTGCCACATCTCCTCAAACACATTTAATTCATGTTATTCCCCGCTCGGCTGATTTCACCCATTAGGGTGAATAAATCCTTCTCTTCCGGGTGGTTACCATGGTAGTTCGTGTAACCTTCGAGCCACTGATGATGGCTTTTAATCGTGCACGTTAGTAACCTAAGGTTTCCATACTCAGGGTTGATTGACCCACTTCATACCAGCTGTAATGGAATCCGGTACCCAGAGCTTCCCATCGCGGCGTATGTTGACCCAGAGTTTATGGATAGACTCAGAGTTTGTTAAGCCTCCTTTATGGAATACCCTGCTGGAGAATTTAGCACTCAATAAATACAATTTGCAAATAAAATGTGTTAAGAAAAACAACAAGTGCAAATGTTCAATAAAACCCAGACCAGCTTTGAGTTTAACATGTTTAAGAACTTGTAGAAAACTGGTACATGGAAATAAATTCATTCTGTTACCCTTTGTGAACACCTGCAGAATTTGGCATTTATTATAGAGAAAATGTGTAAATAAATTGATTTAAGAAAAAATGCAAATGCTCAATTAAACCCAAAGCACCTTTAAGTTTAACATTTTTCTAAAAATTGAAAACGTCGTTAACCATAAAGCTAAGTGACCTGCCTAACAGAAAAAAAAAAGCTCAAACTACCCAAATTTTGCGTATTTTTACGTCGTTGCGTCATCTTTGAATGTCTGAAAAGTAATAAGCTCACTTTTAAAAGATACAAATATTTGTTTAAAAAAGTAAGATGTGAAAGTACAAATTCGCCAAAAAAAACCCAAAAAACTCAAGTAAACCACAGATACCAGAAAAACGACTTAAGTACAGTAAGGGAAGAATTTGTACTTAGTTACTTGTCACCTATGCTTGTACTTGAGTAGCATAAATCAGTACTCTTTATTTTTCATACCCGTCGACATCAGGACTGTAGCGTCTAGTTTTCCACAGACATGAAGAGGAGTCTGCACCGAATCCATTGGAAAGGAGGTGGTTGATGCCGTGGAAAGTGTTGGCTCTGCTCAGTGGCCTCCTGCGGCCTGGAGGATGAGACTGATGGTGCTGCTTGTTCCCCTGCTGGTGCTTGCCCCCGCTGGGGGTGTGGCCGCCGGTTTGTTGCACGCTGCGACAGTGTTGCTGAACTGAGTGGACAGACGGAGGAGGGCATGGCTGCCGAGGGGCGTTCTCCTTCAACTGACGCTTACCGTAGTTTAAAAACTGGTTTGCTTCTTCTGTGACGTTCAAATTGTCGATATGCAGAGAAGAGCCGGAGGGAGAGGAGCTCTCGGCCTCCGAGTCCAGCGAGGAGGAGGACGGCGATAAGGAGCCCTTCCTTCGGACGCCTCCGTCTCGCTTCGTCACTTTGCCGAAAGCAGCCCCCGGCAGTGCCGCTGTATTACTGTAATACTCGCCGCGAGACTCCGACGACTTGCCACCGTGCATTGCCAAGTCGCGTTGGTGGTGAAAATAGTTATCAATGGAAGAGTTTACTCCATGTCCCTGAGAGGTTCCCCAAATGTGCATCCACAGAGAACTGGCAGGTCCCTTCAGCTCCGGCTGAATCCAAGCGGTCCTGGGATCCATTCAAGTCGAGTTAGCAGTGAACCGGTTAGCGGGGGGAATGGCGAGAGGATAAAGGGAGCTGCCCTCACGGAAACTATATTTAAAAAAACAACTGCACTGATTTTACTTATTACCCACGAAGCGCTTCATGTCCGGAAACTGGTTTGGTTTTCAAGCGGATGGCTCAACTCCACTCCCCATGTAAGCCAGGCAATATGGCGCAGCCAGCAGCACAGATCACTGACTGCGCATGTCAGAGGGGTTTAAATCTTTAGACACGCCCCTCAGAGGCGTCAAGTTCGTCCCATACGTAAATGAACCTGATTTTAAAAAAAGAACAAAAGAAGTTGAAATAATTACTTTTATAAGAAATAGTTAAGGTAATTTAGGTATTATGAGCCTAATACATTATTATAGAGTATAAAAAACAAATCCATTTACCAGACGTACATTTTATATGAAGTGTTTGATTTCTAACTTTTAATATTAATTTATTCTATTTATTGACGCCTTTGAGGACACTCAAGCTCATCTTACTTTTGATCATAAAAGTCACATTACTTTGATTAATAGACCAAGTTACTGCAAAATAAATGTACAATCTTCACCTTTATACTAAATAAGGTTGTACTTCTCCCCGTCATTGAGCATGTCTAAAATAGTAGACGTGTTGTGTATATGTACTTGTATGGGTTTAAATGTATGTACCATATATGTGATATGCCTATGCAGGCAACATCATTATGCTTATTAAATAAGAGATGTGTAGAATTGTCGTTCACAGTTCTGTTGACATTGTTCATTAACATTAGTTAACAAATTCGACAGGAACATTCTGTAAGAATGCTTGGAGGGGAAAATAGATGTTTAGTTCAATTCAATGTTCAGTATTTGAATTTGATGAATCACTATATTCATACCATCTGTATATTTTCATACATCAAGGAAAAAAAATTACAGTAGTTATAGAAAAGACATCAGTACAGATGTTCAATCTCAGGAATCATTCCCTGAAATAGGATTAAATAAATCTATTCTATGATCAGTATTATAACAATAAAATTATATAAATACAGTATAGTAATGTCAATTTCATCATACATTTAAAGATTAAAAAAAAGTTATATAGGCAGAATGCTGAAGTTAAATAATTTGATCAGCTCTGAAAAGAAATGTGCATCTGCAATAACAGAGAAAACAAAGCCACACAGTGAAACATATTTTCTTTAATACTCCAACAATTTTAAAATTCATGTGCAAAATCTTTACTTTGGCAATTGCTTTTATTTTCTACATCTTCAACCTCTTCATATATACAAAAATATATAAAACACAAGACACTTAAACCATGCCACTTTGTACACATTTTACAATAATTAAATTGCCTGAGCCTTCACCTTGATCAAGTTATTCTGCTTTTTAGGGAGTGTTTGTAAAATTTAAATACTTGTTCTTTGTCTCAATTAAAAAAAAACTGTAAAACATTAGTATGTTAATGTGCGTTAGGGATGCCCACAGAAAATACACAAATTTCAGAAAATGGCATTAAAAGGTAGTTCTGTAGTTAACAGATTGATAAACTACCAAAATACCAATTCTCAGCTTGTCACTTGTCTACAAATAGAGGCCAACTGGTTAATGCAACTAGAGACAGCAGGAGGGACACTCTGAGATGTTTCTGCTCTCCACTCAGCCAGAGCTTCCAAGGCTTGTTTGGGGTTGCAGGGAGACAAGTCGTAGACACAGTAGACAGCTGCTAATTGGACCTCCCATGGTACACCTGTAGAAAACAAGCACAGGAAGCAACCACACTTTATTACTGCTTAGCACTCAAAGTATGGAATTTAAAAAAAATTGAACAAAGTGAATATTAGGGGCACGGGCCTGTTTACTAGTTTTTGCTTAAAATTAATAGTAAATAGAAGAAAGTAAACAAAGTAATTGATCCACCGTAACACTTTTAGAGCTGATGTACTAAGACTGAACAACATGTATAAATATTACACCCTAATATTAGCACTTTGTTTTATGAGGGTTTTAAATTTGCTTATTGTCTTTGTTTTGTTTTTAAACATTTTCACCGTTAGAGCTCAGGCCATCAAATAATCTATTAAATCTTGAAGGGAATCCCGATCAATATACTAATTCTGGATCAGTTTCAAAAATGGCAGTGGCAAAATTTCAAAAATTAATCTTGGTTCATAATTGATTGGAACTTTGCGCACTTCTCCATCTCCAAACGGGTTCTCCGCATCCATCACGGCGTCTATCATTTCTTGAAATGATCTTCGTAACGCAAATCAAGTACAACCACAATGAAATGCAGATTATCTGAATAAATCTTGATGAAACCTGTGCTGACAGACCAAAAAAATTATTTATGCTTTTGATGTGTACTTAGGACTTTTTGGAAGCGCGCGTGAGCCCGTGTCAACATATAGGACTACCCTGTCGACGTGACAGAGAGATAAATCACTCGAGAGTTTACTTATTACTTTCACTCAATAGTTAGCCTCAAACTCTGCTTAAAAGACGCTTTAGTGCTCAGAAATGCAGAAACATTTTCACACAGCAGACATGTAGGCCTGTATCCAGACAAGCGTGTGCTGGTCACGGTGTTTGCTCACGTCTTCACAACATCATATTTTGGCCGTGTTTTTTCTTTCGTAAAAAAAAGGTGTTGTGACCAAAAACCCAAGATGCACTTTTTCTCCATTTTCGGCCGACAATTTTCAGTGCATCACTAATTATAAGTCAATAAATTAAACTGATTGTCGAAGTATTTTGGCTAACGTAAGTCAAGGAAAACATAGTCTTTGTTTTGCACCTTCTCTTTGTCCATGCCTGCCAAATGTGTTGATGACTTCTGCCACTGTTAAGACGGAGGGAACACACTTCTCTTTGAGGCCCAGCTGACCAAGGCTTCCTGTATATGAAAAGAGAAAAAAAATATCCTTCATTATTCAGTCAATTCAATACCATATAAAAAAAAAAGTATTCAATAGGTGGAAATAATCATCTGACCTATGAGCCTTAAGACAACAGCCACAGTCGCATCTGAGACTGGTTCTTGTTGACCCCTCGGCTGCGTCACCCATGTGTTCATTAAAGGCCACAGCTCCTTGCTGGGACAGTTGAATGGAGGAAATTAGCAAACTGTTTTCTTAGAAAAATTACCATTCAAATTTTTTTTTTTAGGTTTTTCTAATATGACCAAAAATAATTTAATAAAAAAAACAAACACTTAAATTACATACCCGAGAAAATGTTCAAAGGTCCACTTCCACTTTTTGTGAGTGCAAAGAAGATGTAGAGTGAAAACATGTTCCCAAGATTCAGCACTCAAGTCATTTCCATACCGGATGTGTTTGGTGAAAGACTGATTGGAGCCTGACTTAATTTCAGACAGATTCCTGGTTATCAACGAGTCAATGTCATCTGGAGGACTCTGCAGTAATGAAACAGAGATTTAAATGGTGCAATCTTCTGATTTTTAATAACACAGTGATGGCAGCGAAAAGGATGTGATTAAGACAAGAAAGATCTAAAAACATAGTTCAAATATAGATAAAAAATCAATCAGTGGTAAGATGTGAAATGCTTTAAAAGCTATTCATAAACAGTGTTTAAATATTTTTGTTTTGCATATTTGATTATTCAGTAGATTACAGCTGAAGCAGATTTTCATTTCTGAAAGATTGACATATGTGCCATAAAAGAACTTCACCGTGCAAAGTTCTCTTAATAGTGTAACACAAAAATAACACAATTGAAATTACATTTCTGTTGAAGAGTATCTGTACTAGAGATGACTAAAACATTGTGTTGGGTAAAAAAATATAAATGTGTAAAATATGGAACTCACAACATTATTGAAACAAAGAAAATGAAATCACCTTTTCCCAACCAAGGAATGCTGAAAGACAGCGGAACAGCTCCCCGTGTGCTTTTAGTTTAGTGATGGTATGAATAGCCTGGCACAGAGAACTATTGTGGGAGAGTACAGAGGGCCATGTTGTCACAATAAACAAAACCAACAGAGCACAATCTGGGAAATCTGGAAAGAGCAAAAACAAGATCAAGTTGTCAGTGTTAGCTGCATGCTCATTAAAGTGAGGTCATTTAAAATATATTGAACTAAAAATATACCAAAGCCTGTTTGTTATTAGGCCAGGATAGAATGACTACTCTTTATAATAGTTGGAATTAATCCGATTTAACGTAAATCTATTGGTAGTAATTTTTTCAAAACAAAGAAAACCCAAAATTGATTGTAGTCAAAGTAGTTCTAGTCATTTTTTTGGGGTTCAGTATAGAGTATTTCTAATTAACATTAATGGCATTAACTTAATAACCAACCTTCAATGAGAATGTTGTAGGCCAGAATGCGAGCCTTCTCCTGGTAGCTCTTCCGTCTACAGATCCCTGTGTAGACCCTACAGAGTGCCTGCATGTAGTTGGTGCTCAGCTTCTTTTTTTCAGCTTTCAATTTGTTTACAATTGCTAATGTCATAACATCAGCGGTGGCCTTCAGAGAAACGACAGAAAATAAAAGCTTTAGAGGTTATTCAAAGGATAAATGTGATTTCACTTGCATGACGGCTTTAAACAATGGTGGAACAATGAATAACTGTACTTACGGCGCTGTTCTTGAATATTTCAGAAAGGACCTCCTTCTCTTCTTCTCTTAACACAGGCTTTGTGGGCAGGTTTCCAACATGAAGGTGACAACGAATTACAGGAAAAAGATCAAAGCATTGGGATTCAATTTTCTCAAAAAAGCTGGCCACCAAACTTTCTTCAGCAGCTTTTCCACAACTAATTAATTCAGTGCCTGTCCTAATCTCTGGCTGTCCAACACTCTTAGTCTGTAGCAAAGTTGCCTCTCCACTGTTTGACAAAGACGACGGCACCTGCTTGGAAGAAACGCGAGAAGGACAATCATTAAGCCTCTGGGATTTGCTTTTCGGTTCATGTGAACCAGTGGCAGCTCTTTTTTCTCCTCTTGAGTCAGTCTTGGTAAAGGCTGTTGGATTTGCGCTAACTGATTTGAAGCTAGACTTCTGACTGTCTGGGGTAGTGGGTAAAGCTCCACTCTCTGAACAAAGGTTGAGATTGACGTTGCCTCTAAGTATACTGAGGGTCCGGGCTCGAGCAGAGAGTTCTGGGTACATGGTGTCAAGGATCCTCATTGAGTTTTCCTGAGACAGACTAGTTGATGATGATGATGGGGAGGAATTCATTACAGTCGAGGGCAGGCGACCGGGAACGGGCACAGCATGTTTTGGGGTAGCAGAGCCAAACTGAAGAGGAGATGAGGGAACTCCATTGGAAGGAATTGGGCTATTTAGCATGTAAGTATTACTTACATGCTGATGGTTAGGGGTCAGCTCAGCCTGGACCAGAGTGGTGGGTGAAGCTAATGTGTCCATGGGAGAAGGAAACAGGAGCTTTCCAATAGCTTGCCTTGGGTTGATAGATTTGGTTACTTGTGGAGGTGTGCTCACTGGGGTTAGGAGTGGAGGAAGAGGAGTCCCTACTTCAGCGCGAATTACCCCAATGGACTCAGTCGACTCGGCCACAGTCAAACTGACAGTGGTGCTTTCCGTCTTTGCTTCACTTATATCTGGACTTTCCATTTCTTTTACACTCAACATAACACAATTGTCTAATGCTTTTGGGGAAGAAGAACGGTGATTTAATAAGGCAGGACAATCTGTCTTTTCTTGATTCGGAGGAATATCCGATTCATTAACCGTTTTGGTGACTTCCTTTTCTTCCATGATTGAAATGGTAGGATTTTTGTTTGTTGAAACATGTTCAAAGTGGACATCAATATTTTCTTGGTTTAGATGAGTTTCAACAGTTTGCTCATTTATCAAGGGCAGTGAGTTGGACAGACTCAATGATGTACAAACTGAAGACCCCTCTTCAACAGTTTGAGGCTCATCATCAGGAGGAACAGTGGGATCAGTGGGTGTTTTGCTCTCTATTTTCTCTATGTTGCCTGCTTCAAGTCTCTGGTCCTGATGAGGACTTGACTCAACGGTGTTCTTCATTACTGGAGATTCTAAACAAAATAGTTTGCTTTTAATCCTTGACTCAACAAATGAACTATCTCCATCAAGCCCACCAGTATCAGTAGCATTAGCCATTGAAGGTGTTGTAACATTGGCTTGACCATGTGCTGGTTCAGAATGCAACCCTTCATCTTTATTTGTCATCATTGTAGAAGTTAATGACTCCTCAGGTTTATCTTTATCAGTCAAATCTGTAAGTGAATCAATTTCTAAATGTCCAGTATCATCTTCCACCTCTAGATGCTCCAAGGATTTATCAACTTCCATCTTCTCGTTAGGATCCTTACTTAAAATACTTTTATTGGTACCATTATTGCTGAGTGAAGGAGGCGAAAGAGCCAAAGTATTTTCTTCTTGATGGTTAGATCCTGTGTTCTCCTGGACTTGTAGAGGAATTGCCAAAGTAACTCTTGAATTAGAATTATGATGTTCTTTTATAGTTTTGGCAAATGATGATGAAGAAACTAGTCTATTGTGTCCATTTGCAGGTAATAAAAGACCATCAGGTTCTCTTGAGGATCCATCATTATAAGGATCGACCATTTCAGCACTGGTGCTACTGTTGAAGCTCTCTGGTTGGTGCTGCATTTCCTCTATGGCAACATCTTCAGCTTCAGACATTCTGCTGGCATCACTGCTTTGTTGATGTAGACTATCAGCAGGCAATGGGAAAGTTGCACCTAATATTAGAACATCTGATGATGTGATGTTGGGTAACTCCATCTCTGGAGTTGCTGGCTCCTGCTCAGTAGGAGTTTCTTTTGGATTGTGTGCTATTTCTTCATGACCACTTGTTAAACTTGTTACGTTCTTGAGGTCAGTCATGGTAAAATCAGTTGCACTGGGATTTTCTTCCCCATCCTGTGTTTTTACTACTAATAACTCCATAGTTTTCTTTGTTGAAAATGTGACTATTTCTAAACTCTTTTGACTTGTCGGTGGCGTACAGACTTTTTTGAAGTCTACTTGAGGAATGTCTTTTATGGGTTCAACAGGGTTCATTTCCTCTTCATCAGTCTCCATACATACTTCAATGGCAACCTTAAAGACAATCAAAGTAACGTTAGAAATTATAACATACCAAGAGTAAAGTAATATTTGAAGCACTACTATAGTGAAAGGTTAACAAATGTAAAATAATTCATATTGTAATTTAAATGTTCTAATGACTTTCTTATTAAAAAAAACAAAACACAAAAAACACTTCTTTATTAAGTGGGTTTATGAATAACATTACCTTTAAAAAAAAAAAATCTTAAATAATAAATGACAATATAATTAATGATTAAGAAGAATGAATGAATGTTCAGTAATAACGAATGGCCATATGAAAAGAAATAAGGTAAGTAAAACATAGAGAAGAGTAGTGCTATATTTGTCGACATTATAGGAGAAATGCTGTTAAAGTGACATTAAGTCACCAATTACTTACCGGGTCTCGAATTGGTGACAGACATGGAAGCAGGGGTTCAAACATTTTCATTATTTCTTCTACAGATTCTTCAGGATTGTCTTTGTCAGCAGGGAACTTCTCCATCCTTTGCTTCTTCGATAATCGCTTGCCCTTTTTCGGGGAGACTTTATTTTCTTCTTCAGCATGAGAAGAGGAAATTAACGTTTTGGGCTTGGTGGCGTTAGCAGCAGAGGAAGAGGATTGTAGGTGTACGCTTGATGCTTTTGTCTCTAATTGTGATTTACTGATCTTTAGGGGAGCATGAGAGAACATGTGACTCTGATGAGGGTGAGGTCTGTTTCGTGGAGAGGATGGAGACCCTTGCTTTTCATTGCATGCTGGAAGTACAGAAGTAAAAGGATAATAATATCATGAAACAAGGTTCAAAATTGTAATAAAAACAACTAAAACCAACAACAAATCCCTCTTTATAACTCACTGGCTAAAAGCAGCTGGTCGGTTGTCTGCTCTTGTTCTGGTTGTACACATGTCCACAAACTCTCCAAAAGAAACCGGACCCTTTCTGAAAAACAAAACAAGTATTCACTAAATAAAATAGTTCTGAATTCATCAAATTCGACGGTTTCTAAAATACAGAAAATCTGTTTAGTTGAGTAAAACCAACTTCATACCTTTGTCAACTTTTGGCTCTGCTGGTGGCCTTGCTTGAGTTGTCACGCTCTTATATTCTAAAACAAACAAAAGTTATTGATCAATGTCTAATTTTATTATAAACATAAATGTTAACGCAAAAGATCCATTCAACTCTACCACTCTCTATACTGTTAAACATTTTAGTTTTATATGGGGTTATTTAGATGAAATAAAATCTCTCGCATTCAGTATTTTAGAGGGAAATGAAGGCAACAATTTAGCATGTTCAGATATGAACCGTTCCCTTTAAACAGACATAATAGAAAAGTGTGGAGAATTAATTTCTGATGAAGCAATTCTTACCTTTAATTCTTTCTCTTTCCAGTGTCATCATTCTAACCTACAAAAAGAAAGATCAGTTTAAAGACAAATAAAGCATTTCTAAAATGTTTGCTTAAGTGATTAAACGATCAGAACCTTTGGTGTACCTGTAGGTCATTAATATTTCTTTGTAGAGAGTTCTTTTCTTTGGAATATTGGGATATTTGTTGAATCTGTTTATGAACTGTGTCTGCAATGACATCAAAGAGAGCAAACAATCAGGATTTCACATTAAAACTATCAAATATAACATTCAGTCATATTTGAAAAGGAAAACAAACCTTCGAGCAGCGCAACTTTACTTTCAAGCTTGTCCTTGCTTTGGAAGAAACATAAAAAAAAAAAAAAAAAAACAAGACAATTTTCTTTCATTACAGCGTGATATCTCACGCACACACACTAAACATTTATGATAGATGGAGAATGCTCTTACATGTTTTTCATTTTGGAATTTTCTTCCATCAGTATTTCAACCTGATCTGCTCGCATCTGAAAAGTCTTTAATGATGCCTAAATAGGAGAAAAACAGGTGTTTTGTTTCAAACAGTGACAATCATTGATTTGTATATTGTAATTTTAAAAGATGTGGGAAGTTTATTTGGGTTCAATGAATCAACTTGTTTAACTCCTACCTGAGTTTGGAGCAAGTCATTTTCAATGATCGCCTTCTCCCTCTTGAGCTGTGCATTTTCAAGTATTTGGTTTTCTGACGCATCTGACAACATTTACAGTTGTACATTGTAAAAACATTTAATCAAATCTTTCTTGCATGCAATGGATTAATAGAAAACAAATTAAAAAAATACCTTTTACACATCTCAGTTGATCTTCTAGCATCTTATTCCTGTCAGATCCAGAGGATAAGCGGTTATCATTTATGCACAAAATAAACATTGCATAATGTACTGTTTTCACTTGGATTGGTTGCGTCACTTACTCTTTCATTATCTTGCTTTTTTCCTGCTGAAGATTTTCTACTTCTTCAGAAAGCTTTTCGTATCCCTTTAAAACAGTCTGAGGAAAGTAAAAAAACATTATAAACAACTCAAAAACAGGATTTTTTCTTTTCTTCTTCAGACAAACAAACTACAAAGCTATTAAAAACATTCTAATTCAATACAGGAAACAACTGACTTTTTTTACTTCCAGCTCCGCTTGTAAAGATTCATAATCTTCTGTCTTTGTCTCCAGAGTGACCAGTCGAATCTGCAGCTCCTCCAGCTGCTGCTGGAGCCCAATTGTGTCACTGAGGAAAAACACGTTAAAGAATGTGGATTCATTAACAAGCAGAAAAGACGATCACACAGTTTCCCCCTGGAAAACACTGACAATAATGTGACAGTTGTTGCATGGCACTGAATTTAGAAATTAAAGAGAAACCTGTCTGACAAAAGCCTAAATTATTAGGGGTCGACCGATATGGGATTTTCAAAGACCAATGCAGATACAGATTTTTATTTATTTATATACTTTTTTTTTTTTAAAAAGCACATTGATTATGAAAGACAATTGAAACACTCATGTGAGATAAATGTATACATTAGAAATTAAATTAAATACACCAATAGAACTCTTAGCCTATTGGTTTCTACCTCTGCCATGCACATACTAGTATAATTACTTTTTTTTTTTAATGTATATTCATACATGTTTTTTTATGTTCCCTTTTTCCTTTAATGGCTACTCTAAAGT
Organism: Gouania willdenowi; assembly: GCF_900634775.1. NCBI lineage: Eukaryota > Metazoa > Chordata > Actinopteri > Blenniiformes > Gobiesocidae > Gouania > Gouania willdenowi. The sequence continues at coordinate 21,184,249 of NC_041059.1, forward strand.
AATAATAATAATAATAATAATAATAATAATAAAAAAAATCGGTATTGGCCAACCTCTATATATTATTATCGGGTAATTCATACAAACGTATCCACATACAGTATTTAACATGTATGGTTTGATGTCAGGAAAAACAGGAGCACCAAAACCCAACGTATGCAGTTTAATTTCAGAGTCAACAAACAATACATTTATTTATTTAATTGCAACAACAAAACATGTATTGCTGTCTTAAAAAGATTGCACTTCTTGTAGTGTTGACCTTTGACAACACGTGCAGACAAAGAGAAAATAATAATAATAATAATAATAATAATAATAATAATAATAATTTCAGAGTCAACAATCAATAATGTAAAAACATTAGTGATGCATTTAAACCTGAAAAATAAACAATAAACAAATGACCAAATGAGAATTTTAGACACAATTTAAAATAGAAATAAAAGATTGTTTAAAAAACTTGGTCTCAGGCACCAAATATTCTAATGAGCATAAATGCTTTAGATGTTTGGTATTTTGCTGGTATGACTCTGATCTTTGCTTTGTTTTAAGAAGCAAGGATAGATTTGTGTTATAAAGTATGTTGAGTATCTTTATTCCACTCATTTTCAACAATTAACACGTCAAAACAATGGGGCCATTCATAAAAGGTAAAAACATTGCTTACACTCAGAGCTCAAAACATACACTATTCCTCTGTAATTACCGTGACAAACAATACCTCCCTTGTCTTTGAAAATCTCAACATTAGACATAAATTATGTTTTGCTAGTATTAACAAACAATAACTCAGATTACTGTCGGCAAATTAGATTATTTTCACGTGTTACTATGACAACAGAGATGAGTTAACACTTACTCTGTGGCGGCAATTTGCTCCTTCAGAGACAGAAATGAGGAGACGTACTCTGTTAAAGTCTGTAAACACAGCCGGAGAAAAACAAAAACAATGCAAAAATGTAAATCGGAAACAATAGAGGGGATACATTATAGCCACTTACAGTTATTGTTTACATGTTAAAATTATTTAATACGAATGTATCCCGACCTGCTGTAGAACGGAGCAGTTAAGACATCTTCCAAGCGTCGCGTTGGCCATGGTCTTAGCGTGGCTATCTCCTGGCATCATAGTAACTCTTCCTAACTTTTCCTGAGCCAAAACAGTAGTGGAAAAACAACAGAAGTCAATCAAAGTCCCGATTTCACAAATATCTCATATTCAAAGATTCACGATTTCGCTTTCCCCACGTTGAGCGAGGACCCTGCTAAGGACCTTAGATTGGCGGTTTCACAATATGCCTGAATAAAAGAAATGGAAAAAATAAAAACAAAGCATCTTATCTTCGACTTATTCCGGTATTTATATCGGAATTCACATTTGATACCATACAAAAACACACACAAGTAGGTGAATTATATTTAATTTGGTTAAGAGTAAGGAATGTCTTTCACATTAATACTAGGCATACCATGAAAAACACTACTCTAGGAAAAGAAAAGTATGTCCCTGGTGGTCTAGTGGTTAGGATTCGGCGCTCTCACCGCCGCGGCCCGGGTTCGATTCCCGGTCAGGGAACACATTTTTCATTCTTTTGTTAGTTCTGCAAGTTAATAGGTTCATTTGTAAACGTGTCATATACAAAGCTCACGATATGAGACAGTACTGGACTCACGACAACGATCCAAGATCATAGGTGATATTTAGAAAAATCAAAAGAAAAAAATGTGAGATTTTTATGACAAATTTTGGGCAGTATGTTGCTGGGAAAGGATAATCCAAATATATTACAGCAGTGCAATAGGAAACAAGAATTAGTCATATTTTTTTTTTTTTTTTTTTTTTTTTTACAATTTACTTATACAGTATAAAACATTGAAATGTAAAAATAAAAGTTAATGTACGAAGTACACCAGTTTTTCAAACTGAACTTCTGCCTTCAGAGGTGTGAAGAGAGAAGTAAATAATTGTAGGTTTTTATTGTTTTCTTTCTGCAACCAATTGGAAATTGATGTGCGACTCAAACAGAAATCACTGAAATAAATATAGAATATAGTGGGTAAGTGCGTATCCTCTTTAAGTCAGTTTCACACTTACTTTAGGTTTGACCAACAAAGTAATCACTTAACTTATAGCAAACCAAAAATTAAAAAAATACATTTAAAATGGTATGGACGGAATCCCGGCCTTATTTGTGTATATACATACCTGCTCAGAGGGGTATTCCATAAAGGCGGGTTAACAAACTCTGAGTCTATCCATAAACTCTGGGTCAACATACCCCGCGATGGAAAACTCTGGGTATCTGATTCCATTAAACCTGGTATGAAGTGGGTTAATCAACCCTGAGTATGGAAACCTTGGATAACTTACGTGCACGCGCGATAAAAAGCCATCATCAATGGATCACAGAATACTCAAACTGCCATGACAACCAAACGGAAGAGAGTGATTTATTCACCCTGATGGGTGAAATAAGCCAGTCTTTGAGGAATATGAGCCTGTTCTAAAGGTACGTTCAGTCTTCAGTGACTATAGTAGTTTAAATAACCTGTAATTAGTCACACTTTTTGGTCACTTCATCACTTTATTACTTCAGTGACGTGACGAGCGGTGAATAATGTGAATAAAGTGTGTCTGAGGATACGTGGCAGCTGCATAGGATGGCTGCATAGAGAGCCCTCCTGTTGCACTGGATATAAAGACAGTAAATGCTGCTTCATATCACATCATTTATAATGATTCTTAATGTAATATTGTCGCCAGAGTCATCTCAACGTCCTAAAAAATGTCATAAAAAAACACTGAAGCGGAACACGAACCCACGTCCCATCACTTGCAAGAGCAGTGTCACACTTCACTGCACCATCATACCTTCAAAGATGTCTGATCTACAGACTTAACTGTATAACAATATAAAACAACAAACGAGCCTTAAAAGTTGATTTATTTAAATGATCATCTCCTCCTTTATATTTTCCACAGGTTTTTATCCAGATAACTTTACTACAGACGTCAGTAGATGTTTTAATGCAGATCAACCTCTCAGTGACTTTCACTTAATGATCTACATCGACAAACCTATCCCTAAATTACTGTTATCACAAAAAAACAAAAAGAAGTAAAGCAACACAACATTAGTAATGAAGTGAACACGTCTGTGGTGTGTGATGTTACTAATGTGTTTCAGAGAAAAGTGTTAAAGTTTATTAAAGTGTTCAGAAACGGTGTTCAGGTGGGCGGAGCCAGGTAGAAACCCAGGGTTTCTTTGATAAAACCTGCCAGCGACCAGGTTGCCCGGGTAACATACTCAGAGTTTGAACATAACCCGCTTTATGGAATACACCTCAGAAGACCATCATGATGTTCATTGTTTTTTTGTTTTTTTTGTTTGTTTGTTTTTAAAATCTGCTACAATTCCAATTTGTGGCCACTAGAGAACGCTGTTGCTCTGGAAACTATTTTTCCAAACTTTTTAACTTGTAGCTACTGACGCTACTGAGCATTTATTGAGTGCATCAACAGATCTGTACTCTATTGAGGTACATTTGTGTATTTATTATTAAATAATATATATATATATATATATATATATTATATTAAGCATTTGAGACCCAAATAATTGCATTTGAACACTTTTCTTTTTTGATTGAAAAGTCATCTTTTTGTATTTGGGCTATATTATGGGTAGTACATTTGTGTCTTTAATATTCAATAAAAAAAAATAAAATAAAACATCTTAATCAAAGAAAAAAAAAAATCAATCAAAGATGAAATATGTTTGAAAGCAAAATAAAAAAAGGAAAAAAATGAGCCCCCCAAAAATTGCGTTTGAACACTTTTTTTCTTTGATTGAAGTGAAAAAAGTTTTTTTTTTTTTTTTTTTAAATTTAATAATAAATACACAAATCTACCTCTTTAGTACCCAATCTCAGATTGCTACCACATGCATTTTCGTTGTACTCTATAGTTGTTTAGTTGTAATTTGATAAAAACTAAGGAAACAACAAGTGAAGCATAAGGAAAAGCTGTAGGTAAATCCTTCATGACAGAAAGATAAATGATAAATGTCCAGAGGCAGAGAAGCCAACTGTCTCCTAGCAGATGAAGTCAGAGATAACATACTTCCTTTAAAGCGAAAAATGTGAGATTTATTTCTTCCGAGTGTCTCTGACAGACATTGTTTTCTCCTCCTAACACGTTAGATGTTTCCAGATTGATCTCAACCACAGTCTGTTATCTACAGGAAGCCATTGTCTGAGCCTTATCTTTGTATAAACAAATGGCTTCATCCTCCTTAATCCCTTTCTTCTTGTGGGGTTGGATTAGTGAATTTTCTTTCTGTTAGGATGGAGTGAATTAGTGAAATATGATACACATCTTTAAACAACAGTGAGGGACACTTACTGCTGTGTTGGAACAAACCACTTCCAACCCAGTGTTTTATTGTGAAAGGAAATACAGCAAATTACCAGGGCTGCAATTTATAACAATTTGATCTGTTCCCCATGTTCTAGTTCAGTCGTTCCCAATCTTTTTAGTCCCGTACCCACTTTACAGTTTTGTCAAATCTTGTCTATCCAACTCTTAAGCACCATCTATATAATTTCATATGGTTTTTAATATGTTGAATAGTGGGATCTCCTATATATATATATATATATATATATATATATATATATATATATATATATATATATATATATATATAATGTAACTTTTACGTGATAACTTCAATAGTAAGTCAATACGTTCATAGGGCTGCAGTTATCAATTCTTTTTTGTAATTGATTAATCTATCACTTTATCGATCGATTAATCAGATTTCTTATTTTATTTTATTTTTTTGCGTTTTTAAGCAACCAAAACAACTAATGCATAATGATAATGACATGGCTGTAAAATGATCAGGCATTTGACTTTTATTTCTCAAAAACAAACAAACAACATTTGGCTCCAAAACTAAGCTCATTTATTGCAATTTAACCAATAATAAGTGCCAGTGCCAACAATTAGATAACAATACAGTAACTATAAGTCAACTAACTAACTACTAACAAATTATTTTCAATTTCTGGAGTGAGCCTATTTGCTTTGGTAACCAACCCTGTATGTGTTTGACAAACACTTGAATTATGTTTTTAGCAGCTGAGAAAACTAATTTATCTCGGGCTTAATAAAGTATTTCTATTTCATATCAAAATATTGTGCTGCTGACATTATTAGAATTGTCACAGTGATGATCAGATACAGTTCTTCTCCACCATGGCGCCAACTAAACTCAGAATGTTTGTCGCGCATTGATGACGGTCCCTGCGCGTATAGTGCGCGTCATAGGAATGCAACGATGCTTCGAGGCACAATTTTTGCCTCGAGGAATTTTTGTAATCGAGTTAATCGAGTAACTCCATGAATCGTTTCAGCCCTATATACGGTCTCCTTTGCAAAAAGTAGATTTGTCTCCTTTTTTTCAAAAGTGTGATAAGATGACCTCTGCAGCATAAGATAGTCTTGTTTAAATAAATTACAATAGAAAATAGTACTTTATTGAGCAATGGTACTGTTAGTTTGTAATAAATTTGTAAAAAAAAAAAAAAATGCCTTAAAAGGAACAACAAACATTCCCGATTATTTTTAAATTGTTAAAGTTTTCCGAGTAACCCCTGCAATGTGCTCCTGTATCCCTAGGGGTACACGTACCCCTGTTTAGGAACCACTGTTCCAGTTAAAGTGGCTGATGTTGGGGTGGTGGTGAATGAGCAGATATGTAGGGTATGTCTGTAAAAGAGAAGACAGAGAGTACTTCAAAGTCCACACACACACACACACACACACACACACACACACACACACACACACACACACACACACACACACACACACACACACACACACACACACACACACACACGTCATAAACTGACAACAGAAAAACCTTCAAGGCTGACAGGGAAAGTCCCCTTTTTCCTACATTTCCCTCAGGCTTTTTAATTCCTGTATTTAAAGGATTTTTGTCTGACACCATCACGTACATGAAGGTTCTTCCTTTTTTCCATTCTTCTTTCATTCACCCCTCTCTCTCTCTTTCTCTCCCAGGTTGAAGGTCTGCGGGCTGTGCACCAGGGGATTATGACAATGTTTTTTTATGTTTGGGCATCTATGTGTCTCCCCCTGACTCATTGAGAAGTGACTAAAGAGTAAGGCTCAGACACAATATGTCATAGGTGTTGAAATGGCTAATACCACACCACCATTACTTTTAGCCACAGCTCTGGATTATGTGCATCACTGTCCTCAGTATGCTTATAACCTGATCTCTGCATTAGACATGCCACTTTATCAGCCTTATCGTGTTTCTTTAGGCTAGTTGCATGCACTAGGGTATGTCATGTTTACTTGTTTTATTTTGAAAATATTTGGAAAGACAAGACAATCCAAAAGAAGAAAATATGAGATATTTTCTTATTGTATTGAATTTTCTGATTCAAGAGAAAACTGTATTTTTATGTTTCTACATCACATATTTGTTGTCGCGTTTTCACTATCAAGAGAAACACAATATTTTTCCTGTAAAATTCAACTTGTGACGAGTACGACGCCACTCAAAGATTTATTTGAATATTGTTAGTTGGAAAATCTTGAGCACGTTTATCAAAAAAGCTTAAAGCTGCATTATTTTTTATGGGATAAAACTTCTTCTGCTGTGCTCTACTTTGAAAAATTGCGACAAAATAATAATAATTAAAAAACAATTGCAATCATATTTTAGAACATATATAAAGCTATTCATTAATGAAGTGCAATTTTTTTTTTTTTTACATTTTTTTCTATTTTTAATGCTCTAGGTTCAGCAAGGCTATTCTAGCCCCTCAATACCTGCACCCCCGTGTAAGACCATCACACCCCCAGTTTGGGAACCCCTGTCATATAGTTTATGTCTGAAAGATCAATGAATAAAACATAATTTACTCCAAAAATAGAGGAAAAAGGATCAAATTGTCACTCATATATTTTCTATTGATCTCCACCATAAACACCCTCTTATTTACATTTTTAGAAAAGTTTCCAACATTGCATTGTGGGATGTGGAGTCCCATAAACAAATGCGTAGAAGTGTTTTTACTTTATTCTTACTGTGATTTCTGGTGTTTTTCACCTGACAAGGAGAACGGTGATTCACTTGACACCATTTTTGTTCTAATTTTGTTCCCGGTGTCATATACTGAGTTCATATTGTACTGAGATTGTATACTGAAAAAATTATTTTTGCTAAAAAAATGTTTTTGTTTATTTTTGTTTTGAAAATGACACGTTTTTTTTTTTTTTTTTTGGATTATGTTAGGGTTAGGCTTATTATCTCAGTACGGAGGTACAGTAAACTCAGTACGTGGCACCGGTATTCTCCGTGATATCAGAATGAAGTAAAATCACTTCTATGCACCCGTCTCTGTGACTCCACATCCCACAATGCAATGCACAAAAATGTCAACTAACAGAGTGGTTAGGGTCCAGATGAAGCAAACTTTCAAATGACAATTTCAAACATTTCTATCTTTTTGCGAGCATATTGATCTTAGTTTTTGATCAATGAGAATCCGTGTATCATTCGTTCATTTGTTTTTCATTATGTAACAAAAACATGAAAAACGAAAAAAAAAAAAACACTCATTATTTGATATTTGTTTCCAAAACCATAATGAAAAAAACGGAAAACAAACACCTTCATTCATTTTCTTCATTACCGATTTGCCAAAGTACGTGACCCGGAATTAAGCGTTACACATTCCGCGATATCTTTAGCTTTGCAACACTTAGGAGTCTCTAAATCCCCCGAAATGTCCGTGAGGAGGTTCTGTGCCCAACACCAGCTAAAGTGAAAAGGACACGTTTTGGATGCACAGTTGGAAGCAACAATCTTGTCATGCCGAACTACCGTTAGCATAGCCGTTAGCGTCGGATGAGAGTACACTTCCGGGTCACGTACTTTGGCCAATCGGTATTGGAGAAAAAACGAATAAAGGTGTTCGTTTTTCGTTTTCTGTACCGAAGCAAAAGAGCTTGAATTTGAAAAACAAGGCGTTTTTCGTTTTTTCATTTTGGTTTTGGAAACAAATATCAAATAATGAGTGTTTTTTTTCGTTTTTCATGTTTTTGTTACATAATGAAAAACGAATGAACGATTGATACACGGATTAATGAGGCCTATACTTTGGATTTATCTGACCTCACTGTGAGCAGTCATTGCACATCCTGACTCGCAAACACATTTTTCTGAAAAATGTAAAATCTGATTTAGTAAAAAAAAAGAAGAAAGAAATTAAAAATGTTGAACTTTCCTGTAATTTATTGGTTGGAGTTTTATTCAGATAATACATTGTTGTCAGCAGAGGTTTGGTTATGTAAAAAAAAAAAAAAAATGATTGCAGAGTGAAAAGTGTCATGATGATTGTGATATACATGTTGTTGAAAAACGGCGTGAAACACTTTGTCAGCAGAAAATCATTGGAGCTTAAAACCCTCGGCCAACAGAGCAACAGAGTATGACGGAGGATCCGGTTTCCTTTCTGAGCCTATGTGCACTGAAAGAAAGCATGTAGAGCCCATTAGTCTCACGTCCCTGGCAGATAAATCAAGTCACAGTGACAAATTATAAAGATGCCGCACACCACAAGTCGATGTCAAGACCCATATTTGGTAATGCATCCTTTATATTATGAAAATCACATCCCACTGTAATAAACACCATTCAACAGTACATTGATACCATCATTAATTTGCCGCGTTTGTCTGTATCGTGAAACGCGTCTCCATCAAACTGAACCAGTGATTTTCTGTAGCACCATAATTTGCCAGCACTGAAAATATCCACTTTCCTTCAAACTCATGCCAATGTTTTGCCTAAAAAGTGGCAGTTTGTCAGCATGTATTGAAACTTAATATAAAACAATGGTATAATGAAACTAGTACATAATAATAATAACAATAATAATAATAAAAAAAACACATTTACTGTTGTTAAAGGCAGTAAAGCTAATAAATAAAACACACACCACTCACTGTACATGGGTCACATATTTGTTTGCTACCTGTAATTCCTGAAGCTGAAGTGAAGTCAAATAAGGATGTAGCACCATTGAACGTAGTAGATCTTTAACACACCTTTCCCACCCCCCGTCCCATCGCCCAGCCTGTCCACCACACACAGCATTCTGGTATTGTCCAGGTATTAAGGAACTCCACTTGAATTAGCCTGGATTTTATCAAGGTCTTTGCCTTATTGACCCAACGCTTCATTGCCCTTATTTAAACCCAGGCTTTTGTATTGTTTAGAAACTTAAGTGCATAGTGGGGTGTTGCGCTTGTTATTTTGTGTTGATGTTTGAAACCATGTCAACTGCTTTTTCATGTTCGTTCACTCCTGTGGCCTTGTAGCTTGTAGGTACTGGTTCCAGATCTGTTCACTGACAGTATGAAAACAAAGCTGGGATTTTTCAGGTTTTCAGTTTCTTATAGAAATGTCAGTCTTTTGCACTTTAATCAAGATCTGCTTGTTGCTAGTTTGTCATCATACGTATTTTTTTTTTTTTTCTCCTTCCTGATCAAATTTGTCTGTAGTGCTTTCAGGAACATGTTCTTTAATCCAGATGTCCGGCATCACAGGGAGAAGACAGGTTTAGGAAACCCTCTTGTACTTCCCTTCGAGTCCATCTTGTTTTTGGGGTCTACGACTTTCTTTAAAACAAGAACACGTCTTTTTCCAAGCACGAACATCAACACCGGTCATTTGACCATCTGGCTTTGTCCCAGACTGAGTTCCTTTGTGATATTATAGGTTGGAATTTGAACAGGACTGGCAACATTGCTTCCCATAGAATTTGTGGTTGCAGACTCCATGCTGAGGCACCAGATAACACCAGCTGAAGTAATCTTTACATGCAAAGTCTGTAAAAAAGTAGACAAATACCAACAAAAAAAAAAGTTAGATATGACTCTTTTAATGTGTAGGAAGTGAAATGGTCTACCTTTTTTCTCCGGCTGTGGACAAAAGTTGGTGTTGCAGGCCTGGGACATCGGAGGTTTGAGTTGAAGGACACAGTTTGAAGACGGCATCCCTTGAACCAGACACTGGGCTGTCCTAACCTGCACCCCTCCTCCACATGTCACTGTGCACTGAGAAAGAAATACCTTTATTGGTGACATTTCTCTCCCATTATGTCCAACATAATTAGCTCTAAGAATGGCGATTTCTCTTATTTTGGGGGATCGGCCGATCCTTGTATATGAATCCGTTCTGTTCCGCCAATCTTTTCTACCTTTGCAAAGGTCTTAAATTCGGCCACTGTCCCATTCTGCTGTAAGATGACTGACAGGCCCGCCCAGCAGGTCATGTGAGCACGGTTAGCCGAGCACCTAGGTTACGCAAATTGTCACAGGGGGGTACACATTCTGCCCCATACTGCATGCACAGGCTATAATATCACCAAGTTTATCATCAGCTAATATCTTTACCAGGAGCAAAATTTATCTATGGTTATTGTTTTCCGAGGTTTAATAGGGCTTTATTTACCAGAAAGTAGTTCCTACTAAGTTTATAAATATTATTTTATTATTGTGCATAGTTCCTGTTATGAATATATACATAATAATAATAATAATAATAATAACAAAAATAATAATAATAATAATAATAATAATAATAATAATAATAATAATAATAATAATAATAATAATAATAATAATAATAATAATAAAAACTGGTTTACAAGTGTTTCGAGCAGTGAGATCTAAGTTGTTTGCATCCCCTCAACCTCACCTTTCCCATTAAAGTTGCGTTTCGTGATGATAAATATTTTGCATTACTGTTATGTGATAAATAAAAAAAATAAATTGTTTCAATGCCAGTGGTCTAACAATTTAAATAAATCAAAAAGTTATCATTCTAAATTAGTAGTTTTCTTGTGTGCTTACAGATTATTATTATTTTATTATATATTAATCCTCAAAGGACACATTTCACTGTAGGGCCGTGTGTGCAGGAGCAGGGGTACATGGCTTCAGGTTAAAGGTATGAGGGGGTACGTGACTGCGAAAAGTTTGGAAACCACTGGCTTAGCATGTAGGGCAGTTAGGCAGTAGGACACAGAAAAATACAGTAAAGGATGACAATTTGTAATTCGCGCAATGCGGAATTAAGTCATAGTGGGGCTGCAAACAAAATGTTACATTCACCACCAGTGTCGGCATCATGAGGGGGGCATTCGCAGGCCGTGCCCCCCCAGCTGACCTACTGTGCCCCCACCACACACTCTTCCCACTGCAGGGGGAGATTTTTATTAATCAAAGATATCTGATTGGCTATCGCAACTGACTGTGTCCACTGACAGCGGACGGGAGTCTGCTCTTTAGATATATTATACTGAGGTGTAATTGTTTTACATTTGTGCTATTGAACGTACCCTAGAGCTGTTGTTCGGATCAGCCAATAGAATGAGTATATGTCTATGGCCTGCTCTGTTTATTCACGTGACGTCAATCACATTGCTGCATCGTGACAAAGCGAGAGCGCAAAATTCAGATGGAGGGCAGGAAGTGAAGTTTGAGAATCTGCCGTCTGAAATAATCAAAACACCGATGTTTTGTAGAGTTTACGGCTGCTCCGCTCGTTCTAAGCGAGAAAAGGAAGAGATTTTATAGAGTACCGTAGATTGTCGTTCACAAAGGTGAGAAATCTAAAAAGCTCACAGAACAACGGCGTAAAAAGTGGATTTTAAGCCTACGTCTGCGGTCGGGAGGAGCAGAGTCTGCTGATGTTCGTTTCTGTAGTGACCACTTCATCAGAGGTACTCGGAGCGGAGTGTTTTTGTGCCCCCCGCAGTTTTCTTAATGCCCTCCCATTTAATACTGCCTGGCGCCGACTCTGTTCATCACTCAAGAAACCACCACTCAGTATACTGCATTTGAAGCTAGCAATCAAGCTAATTCTAAAGCTTCTCATCAGCATCGAACAGAGCAATGCTACTACGAGTAAAATGAAGGAGTTCATGGCTTTGACTGCAATAATGTAGAATGTTTGACTTTTAGGAACTTTTATCCCCTAAGCTATTTTTAGACCAATATTTTTACTTTTAAATATCCACAAAGCTGCTGCATTTGGACATTTTTATTTTTATTTTTGCACGACACAAAACCTTAAAACTCAGCACACTTTATTGGTGCTCTAAGATATTTTGTCAGTTTGTCCTGTAGATTATTATTTCATCATCTAGCTCAAACCTTGTGATTTTCTCTTTTTTTTTTTTGTAAAACCAAAATACTGTTGTGTACTTTATTTTTAGCAAAGAGCTCCAAACAGCTCTGCAGTACAACCTGTTGGACACATTTTATTTGTTTTTTAAATGTGAAGAATGAAAGACTAAAGGAAGTGATATAATTTAGTATTTTTTATTATGTACTAAAATTTTAATTTATATTTGAAATAACTACCTCATGGACAGTTGAAACAACAAGTTTGTATTGTTTCATAGATATTGTTCAAAGTTTTACGATAAAATAAGATGGAAACATTAGAGGTGTATGCTCTGTTATTAAAAAAAATAAATCAGTATTTGGCCAAAATCGGAATTGGCAGATCAGGCTTTCAAAAAATTGGTGATCGGCCAGAAAATTGCATTCGGTGCATCAATAATTAGTTCCTTCTTTTTTATTATCCAGGTCAAACGCCAAGTTTACTCTTTTACCTGAGTCCAGGGTGAGGTTTTCCATTCTGGCCGAGATGGAGTGTGGGAGAAGTGGTGGGATGGATAGGTGTGATGGTGTATCCTCCACCGTTGGCCTGGTGGAGTTGTGTGGATGGGACACTCCACCAGGATGCAAGTCCTCTGGAGCTCCACGGAGGGTCTGGGTATATGATGACACTTCTTGGCTGCAAGCTCTCTGTATTTTCCCGCTGTGTCCTTTTCAAGGAAAAAAGTTATTTGGATAAGGTGCAAGTTGCATATGTATTTAATCATAGTCATAAACAAAAAATAACATGCAGGTGTTGTTGAAATAATGATATATACCTTCTCTGCACACTTGATAAAGCGTGCCTGATGGCCACGACCACATGTTACTGAGCACTGAACATGGGAAAGAGATATTACACACACAGCAGCAGCACCATAGTTCTTGCTTTTTAAAAATTGAGCTTGCATTTTTCTTATTGTGCTTTAAATATATCTTTGAATCACCTCTTGCCATGTGGAGACAAACCACTGGACTTTACGCTGTTTCTGGCAGCGTTTGATGAAGCAGGATTCTTGACTGGCAGGTTTCAGCAGGCCTGCACAGGCGCTGTCTGGAAGTGTGTGTGTCTGGGCACCGGGGTTGGAGTTTGTGCATAAGACACTCCTCTTTTTAACACCATGGCCACACTTGCGTGAACACTGTAAGACATATGGTCGAAATAAAAAAAAAGAGAACGAAACCTACAATACCCGACTTATCGTTCAAATTTAAGAATTATTATCTAAATATCTGAATTTATTTTTTATTCCTTCAGTGACAATATATAACAGCTTAAATAATGCACAATGAAGTTTAACAATGTCCTAAAGGGTGTAATATTGCACTATATTAATTAAATACAGGACTGACAACTATGCATTTCCACACAGACTCAATGAGGAATTGAATCTAAATTCCACACTTTAAGTAATATAACACAAGTCAAATTCTTCTAATATGCATAGTAATCGAAGAAAGAACCAAATTGTACATGTCTCAGATGTACCATTTAACTTACCTGTGACCACAGCCCCGTGCTCCATACTGATGGACAGCTGTATGTGTTACATGGCTGCCCTCTGACTGGTGCAGGCTGCGGGCACTGTGAGTCAGCCAGGCCGTCTACATTGGTCTGGCTGGTTCTCTGAACACACTGGACCTGCCGTGTCTGCTCCCCTCCTCCGCAGCTCCGGCTGCAAACCCCCCACTCCCCGACAGACCAGCTGGGACAACAAACAGAACGGGAGTTAAGACACACTTCTCCTCAATCAACCTAATCTGACAAGCCTGTGGGAATACGTAAATGAAAACGTGATAATGGAACAATAACGGAAACAAAGAAGACCCTGTAACCTAAATTGGAGGGTCTTCTGTTCTCACACAAACCAGTTCAGATGCCGCATGAAAGGATAATGCTAAGCTACAAGGGTAACAACAAAAGAACAGAACAATTGATTTTGCAGATTTGTATACAATATAAGCAGAATAAACTGTGAACGTTATATCAAATCCTAGTGTTAACTATTAGCACAAAAAGTTGATTGAAATTTAGAAATGACAACATATAAAAAGTCAATTTTTGTTGAAAGGCAAAAAATAAGTTACAGTGTGAACTTATCTAGCTTGATGCTTAGTTTTCTTTTCTAATATAAGCTTACGATTAACTAGCTTGTCAGCAATTGTTGAAGATAATATATTTAGCAATAATGATAAGCTCAAGCACACCATAATGATAAAACTTTGTCAATGGAATATATTCTAACTTTGTTTAGGTTTTAGCTATGCTGATATTTATGGATCCTAGGCTTTATTTTATGTAAAACTGTAGTCCGATGGACAACCATCATTTATGGGGAACCTATTGAAATGAACTACCACTTTCAACCAAAATCTAAACAAACAAACAAACAAACAAACAAACAAACAAACAAACAAACAAACAAACAAACAAAAACAAAACAACAAAAGATTCTTCATTAAACTGACAAAATCCAAACCCTCATTAAAAAAAGTAAAAATTGCAGTTTTTATTGTTATATCTTTTTTTTAAATGCCTAACCCTAAACATAACCCCAAGTTCAACAAAACATTTTAAAATATCGTACATATCATTGTTTTTAATTTACTATATATATGAGATTCAAATTTGGTCTGTCTTTCTAAATATAGTTGGCATTTTGTCTGTTGGGATTTTGTCCAGTCACCATAAATGTAACTAAACAAAAATGTTTTAATCTAAACAAACAGCCCTTTAATCTAAATACAGATAAACCTGAAGGGAGGTTGAGTTTTGGTTTCTGTTTTACAACGAAGCGGAGAGGATTTTTTTCTCCCACACCTTCAAAAAATTGTACGCACAGCACGTACATGATTCTGAGAGGCGGCGCCACTGGAACAGTGGATTGTGATACCTTCACCCCTGCCCTGTGGAGGTTGGCAGTCACCAACTGCTGCTCTTGGCCGACCTGTTCTATGTCTGTTGCTCAGTACACCAGTAGTTTCTTTCTTTTTTAGGACATTCCAAATTGTTGCATTGGCTACTGTATGCCCAATGTTTGTGCAATAGCTCTCATCAATTTTTCCTCTTTTTTCAGCTTTGAAATGGTTTGCTTTTCTCCCATAGACAGCTCTATGGTCTTCATGTTTGCTTAACAGTAAATGAAGTTTTCACAGGTGAAACCCAAAGCCAAAAACAAGAACTATTTAATGTTTAAGCAATCAATATAAAAGGCAACACCTGAGCACATCAGTCACATGTTCCAATAATTTGCTCACTTGAAAAGTGGGTGGGTTCAAACATATCTAGATGTAAACACCATTAAATAAAAGCTGGAATACTGAACTTTCGTCTCATATTCATGTTTTGATCTGAAACCCAAATGTCTTCAGTATACAACAAAAACAAAGGAATTTACCTTGCCATCCCATACTTTTAGAGTGGACTGTATATATGAGATTCAGATTTGGTCTGTCTTTCTAAATATAGTTGGCTTTTTGTCTGTTGGGATTCTGTCCTGTCACCATAAATGTAACTAATAAAAATGTTTCAATGTAATCAAACAGCACTTTAATGTAAATCCACATAAACCTGAACGTAGATAACAAATGACAACAGCACTTACAATTATTTAGTGGCAATTGCAACAGCCTGTCCCAGTAGTGTGTTTTAGGTTGCCTAATCCTCTCCGTCTTCTATAAAGCTTTATTGTATCTCTTCCAAGTGGCCCCAAAGTGAAAGGTGAAGCCAGCTCAATCTCTCAACACGCGTTCTTCTATCCTCTCTCAAACTTCACCCCAATGTAACACCCAGCCTCATAAGATCTACACCAAACACAGAAAACCTTGCTGTCAGCACATTGCGTTGTATATATTAACAGTGTAAACTTTGTGTGCAGCAAATTTGTGCTTCAAGTGTATGGAATGTTAGATTGAAGAATAATAAGAGTGAATCCCAGAATATCTATTATTAAAGATAAACAAATATAAAGGGAGAACATACATACTGTATGTACATCTATATATTCTCCAGTTTGTCCAAAAATCATCAAAGTGCGTTTTAAGGCAGAGCAGAGGGAAAGTATTTGTACTTGCAATGGTTATGACACATTGACTTTTATAAGGTTAGAGCATTTAACTGTATTGCCACTTCTCCAACATCACTTGATGTGGCAATGGTGAAGTGTAGTGATTATATAATAAATGTTAATAATAAGCAGTAGACCCTGCATATCTGCAATGACCTCAATAGTCTGGCATGATTAGTCACTGGTATAAAATACTGGTTCATGTCATGAAGTGCAACAGCAACTTTTGATCCCTACCTTGGCTGCCATTTTTATGTGTTTTTGAAGGATGAGTAAGCATCACACTCTGCTAAGGATAGAGAACCTCAAATAGACTGTAAAGGAGAGCCTTTGTGGTCTAAAAGACACCGTAGGGACAAACAGCATTTGCATATGATACTCTATCAGTGTTTATTGCTGTGGCACATTGGTGTTGGTTTGAACTTTCTTTCTTTCTTTCTTTCTTTCTTTCTTTCTTTCTTTCTTTCTTTCTTTCTTTCACTTAAAACCACACTATCCAAGACCAAGACTTGCCCAAGACTTTTGGGAGTCGAGGCCGAGTGAAGATCAAGACCGAGATAAGCCAAGACCATAAAAATCAAATTTTAAAACCATAACAAGGTGGAATAGTTCAAGAGCATTCTCTCTTTGATTTTAGTTTTCTTTAAAATATATTTGACAGACAAAAAAGGTGTCTGCAACATGCAAGACCTCAAATCTGGACAAATTTGTTCAACTAAATTTTTGTATTTAAAAGCCACTGATAAGTCCAGAATTATTCTACAATTATAGTTTGATCCAAGGTGACGCACAACATGAGCAGTGAGGGTAAAGGGAGGTGTTCAACATCCCACAGCGATGGCTGAGGTTGGATTCGAGCCAGTGACCCACCGATTACAAGCCTGCCTCCTGAACTGTTACACCACTTCCCTTTTTCAATAAATGAAAAGCAATTTATTATTTGTAATGGGAAAAAAGGCTAAAGTAAGAGTTCACAAGTACTGTATTTCTGACCCGGCCAGTCCGGGACAAGACCAAGTAAAAATACTCTTTAGTCTCAGACAAGAGCAAGACTTTCAATATGTGGTTTCGAGACCAAGACGGGCCTTGAGCAGTACAACACTACATGCAGAGATGGATATGACATTTTAGACCAGAATTTGTTTAAAACAGCCAATATTGGAGTGACTTGAGCTTTGGGGTGAATTTTCTGATTTTAGGGTTTGTCTCATCTTGTCATCTATACCTGCTCATCCTATCGCAGGGTTTGACAGAGACAAGTTGGGGCCACCAGTGGGACTTGAACCCACAAAGCCTGCACAGACAGGCAGCAAAGCTCATCAGTAGGCCACAGAATGATGCTTTAGGCTTCTTTTGAAACTAATTCAATCTGACTTTCTATACCAACAGTTTTTTTTTTTTGGAAAGACCCAAACACAGTGTTTGTTGGTTATTATTACTTTCTGTAACCATAACATTGTGTCCAAATAGTCTTTCCAAAAAAGAAAAAAAAGGCATAAATAAAAAATGAGCAGCACACATGTCACTGTGCCATAGAACTGCTGTCTCGTACTGCATTTAAACAGTATGACACTGCATCGATACAATGAAGGTGAAGGTGGGGCGTTGAAAGGGTTGAAAAGGTCATGTAGAAAAAAAAAGAAAGGGGTCTACATACATCAAAGTGTAGAGGCCGTTGAACTTATGTTTATAGCCAAGCCTGAAGCCACCAAGGAACAGTGCAATGGGGGGGTCCGATGACTGGTGGAGGATAAGGAGGTCACAGAGGTTTCATGACTGACCTTAAAAGGCTTTACCTTTGCCCCTGTACATAGCAGTGCATTAGTCAAAAGCTTCAACACATCAATAAGTCCTGGATCTATGCCTGAATCTGTCTGGTTTTCTGTGCTGTTCTGACTGAAACAAATTCCATTTACCATTAGCAGTGTAATTTCATTTTCCACTGCAATCATTGCACAGAAACACAATACACTACATGTAACAGGGAAACATATGTCAACTTTTTTTTACCGGGGTTTCTGAAGGATACATTTTGACAGTTTCGAACATACATTTGTTATTTCAGTACAGTTTAAGGATAAGGCAAATTCATCATACAGTATTGGACATAATATCACCTAATTTTGTTTTGATAGCCTAAAGCAATGAATCAAAAAAGTTTTGCTAAATGAATGTAGTTTAATGAATAGGTCTATTTAATACTTATTTATTAAAATGATAGTTCCCAAACTGGGACGAGAGATGTCATGACTTTATTGTTACTGTTCTAAAATATATTATTGCATTTTTTACATTATTTTTGTGAGTTATGAGGAAGAAAAGGCCCAATTGTTTACCTTTTTAGATAAAGGTTACATCATTTAACCATTTGTTGCAATGGAGGGCCCTGAAAATGTGTTTTTCAAAAGGGAGCACAACAAAATAGGTTTAAGAATAAATAAGATCATGTTATAATTTGTGAACAATTACAGTATATATTTAAAAAAAAAAACCTTCTGCATATGCCATGTATTTTTTCTGTTATTCCAATACTTATCAATACATTAAATATTAATTAAAAAAATTAAGCAACTTGGTTGCTTCAATAGGTTATTAGTCATTCAACGCCAAGAGTGGTGCGGTCTTTAGAAAGAAAAGATATTGCCAACAGTAATTATAGCAATACACTCCTGGGAAAAAATGTGCTGTACTTAGAGTACAGTGGTAGCTTTCCTAACATAACATTTGGTTCATTCTTTCATCCAAACTGCTTCTCATCCCAATGAGTTTGGTCATTTTTGCCCTGCTGGGACTCACATGTGTAGTTGACAGTGGCAAATTGTCTTTCATATGTCAGTGGAAACAAATTGGAAATGACTCTGTAATATGGGAAACATTACTACAAATGACGCCATAACTACAAACATGCCAGCGTTACTTTCTAAAACTGTCTGAATAATACAGTTCTGGTTCCCTTTCTGAGAATAAGAAAAATATATTTCATGAACACCATCATTATTTTAACTCACGGGTGAGCAATGTGTTCATCACACAGTATTTTCCAAGGGTACAGTACCTGTTCCAAAAAGCAAAAGAATTGCAGAAGAAAGGAAAAAAAAAAATGTTTAGAAGAGCTGCTTACAATAAAAAGCAAGAAAGCTAACATGAAATACCAGAGCTAGCTACTGGAGCAACGATTGAATTACTTTAAAGATTATTGCAAATATGAGCCATTGTAATGCTTGTCCTGTTGCTGAATAGTTTTTTTTAGTCTACATACTGTATCTAAACACGTCATAGCTCTCTCCTCTTTGAATATGCTTGTCCAAGGTTTACACGTGATTTATTCTGTCATTGCACCTTCTCTACAGGGCGTGTCTTGAACATGCATCGAGTTTTGTTGAGCAGCCAATAGTAACGCCCCAAAACAGCTCATGGAACACTTGGTTTGTAAAAACATCTTTGATTGGCTGAACAATTCGGTCACGGTACTTGCTTTTTTGTGTCTGTATTTCTTTTTAATTATAGTCGCCCATCTTCAGTCATTTCTGTCATAAGTTTATTTGCAATACTGAAAGAAATCAGATCTGTTTCATTCCAAACAAAAGGGTTTTTGGCTCTGTCAAAGTCACATTTGAAAGATAAAACAGACACTTTGTGGACACACACACGCCGTACTGACAGAGATGAGGTCAGTGTCTTAACTAAACTCATTGCTGCTCATAAATCATGGCTCAACTTGTCAGCAGTGTCCGCTTCATTTGCAAGGCTTTGACTGACAAACCCGGAGCATTACTAATAGAATATACAGGCAGGATTTGAAAATGCACAGAGGAACTGACACCTCATCAGCTGCTGTCAAAAGGCTTGAATAATTCACTATATTCCTTGAAAGATTGGTAACTTAATATCCCTTTGACTGACCTTTATAACAACAGAAGAAGGACTGGTGATTATACTGACAAGGCTTTGACACATTTCATCTTCTGGGTGACTCAATGCAAAGTCAGAATTTATCTTTGAAATGGTAGTAGTGTAAAAAGTAAGGGTGCAACTACATAGATTTACACAGTTTTTGCCACTTTATATTTTTTGGCCAAAATACAAAGGTTACTACATAATTTTTAGAGCATAAACAACCCTTTATCTCTCTATTATATAAAATGTACTGCACAAATCACTGCAGATGTTTCCTTTCTGATGTTTTATACATGTTCTGAATGTCAACAGGGAAACCATCACCATTAATGTCCAAAGCATTGACTGAATGCATCTTTGGTCATCTGCCTTGGCTTGAAAAGACATAGATGTAGAATCAGAATCAGAATCGGAAAACAACTTTAAAGAAAGAAAATTGAGAGAAAAAAAAAAATAATAATGTGATGCCGGTGAATCCAGCCTTAATGTGTTCTATGTTGCCATGTCTGGGTTGCCACGTTGGGTGTTTCCGTGTGTGTTTGCCGCCCTGAATTAATGTATGTGATTGTGACGTTTCCTTCTGTTGTGTCCTCACTCTCGCGTTAGTTCGTGGTTGGCGGGAGTAGAACGAGGATATATAAGTGTGGGCGGGAGGAAAAGGAGTGTGTTAGTTCACGTGCTGACAGTGTGGATGGTGTTTAAGAGCACTGTGTGCGATTGTCCTGCTTCCCTTGTTCGGCAATAAAAGGCGAATTCTGACAAGACTTCAGTAACCCATTATTTCACCGGCTCATCCACACTACATTGGTGTCAGAAGTGGGATGATGGAACGTGACGGAAGTCCAACAGAACTGCGGGAAGATGCCCGCCGCCGCCGAGAGAGAGCAGCCTGGGTCGCGGAGAAGTGGAGAACCCCATGTCTCCCCGACGGCTCCAGCGACAAGCGGCCACACCAACCCTGAGTCACTAAGGCCCACTGCGGTTCGAGACCAGAAACCTGCAGAACGACAGAGCGCTACAGCCCCGAACCGCAACAGCCCGCCGCCACTACAGTCACACCCAAGGCTGCGGTCAAGTTGCCGAAATATGACGGCACGAACCAGCTGGAGTTATACCTCAAACAGGTTCGAATCGCTGCAGCACAACAACGGATGGAGCGAAGGAGACACCGCCACACATCTGGCCCTCGCACTGGAAGGCCGGGCGCAGCAGGTGCTCTGGACTTGGCCCAGCAGAGGAGCGGGACTTGCTTGCACTGTCTACGGCGTTAGAACGGCGGTTCGGACAGCGCTCATCAGAGACAGTAGAAAGAGAAAAGTTAAACAACGCCGCCGCCGGGAAGGAGAAAGCCTGGGCGCCTTTGCGGCGGACATTCAGCTGCAACGTTCGCAGGGGTTACCCTTGTTTCCCCCACATGGCGCAGGAAGAGTTAGCTCTCCATGCGTTCCTGCAAAGGACTCGCCCCCGAACTGCGCCGCCAACATGTTCGCCTGGCGACGCCTCAGACACTGGAGGAGGCGCTCCGGGAGGCAGAGCGTGTTGAAGACGTCATCTCCACAGCACGGGCGGCACCAAGCATTCAACCCTGCGTCAGGATGGCTGACTATGACATTGAGGAGGTACGCCAAGCCCAGTCACCCACCCCGCAATTTTCAGCAGCGACGTTCATCGACCAGGACAGCGCCCACGCCGCTCATCTGGACCGCTGCTATCGGTGTGATGAGCCTGGGCACGTCGCACGCGGCTGCCCCGCCCCCGCACCGAGAGTCAGAACAGCCCCGCTGGAGGGAAACGACAGCGGGATGGCCGATGAGGGGGTCGCCATCCCAGCCCACTATACCCCTCCAAGGCCGTTGCACGCTGGTGGGACGTTTTGGTCATACCAAGGGACTGTATTGACCTGCCAGCTTGATGATCAGAGCTGTCAGGCGCTCATAGACACGGGGTCTACCATCTCCCTGGTGCGACCGGGCAGTTTTAATGGGCACCAGCGGGACCACTGACGAATGCATGGACCCCCACCCAGACCCAGCTGATGACAGTGACGGGAGAAAAGACGGGGCTCACGGCGAGGGAAGCTGCTTCGGGTCCGGGTTGGTGGTCAGGAGGTGGTGCACGAGTTTTGGCTGGCTGACATTAAGGAACCGTGCATCATCGGCCTGGACTTACGTCACACTGGGGAGCCTGCATCAACGCCACCAAAGCAAGCGTCCACACTGGGGGGCGTGACCATCGGGCTGCAACGTGGAAGGAAGGCGGGCATAACCAAGAGAATTAACGCAGTCAGCAGTTCCACGCAAAACACCTGTAAAGCACCAGTGAGGATCCCCTCCACCAGCAACTCCCCCTCCGCGGAATCAACGAGAGCGGTGCAGGAGCTTTTACAACGCAGCTGCAGTAGATTAAATCCCCGACAAAGCAAGATTTGGAGGGCCTCCTAAAAGACTTTGTGGACATTTTCGCTGCCAAGGATGAGGACTGTACACAGACGGGGTTGGTCCAGCCACCACATTGACACAGGTTCAGCCCCGCCTGTTCGCTTACGTCATCACAGATTGGCGTTCGCCAAGCGACAGGCAGCGGCGGACATGATCCGTCAGATGGCAGATGATGGAGTTGATTGAGCCGTCTGACAGCCCGTGGGCAGCACCAGCCGTGCTGGTTAAAAAGAAAAATGGGAACTGGCGATTTTTGTGTGGATTATCGACGTCTAAATAGTGTCACTAAGAAAGACTCTTATCCCCTCCCCCGGATCGATGACGCACTGGATTGGATTGCTGGTTCCAGTTGGTTCAGCTCCCTTGACCTGCGGAGTTGGTTACTGGCAGGTGGAGATTTGGCCCCTGACGCTAAACCGAAAAACGGCTTTCACCATCGGTCAGGGACTGTGGCAGTTTCGGGTGATTGCCTTTCGGGCTCTGCAACGCACCAGCAACGTTCGAGCGGACTGATGGAGCGGGTGCTGGCTGACGTACCCCGAGACCGGTGCGTCATTTACCTGGATGACCTGCTGGTGCACGCTGGAAGCTACGAGGGTGCTCTGGCTAACCTACGGGAGGTGTTACTGCCATTCGCCGAGCCGGACTGAAGTTGAATCCAGCCAAGTGCAGCCTTTGGCTAAAGAGAACTGAGTTCCTGGTCATGTGGTGAGCGCTGACGGGGTAGCCACTGACCCCGCTAAGGCCGCCACTGTCAGAGACATGGCCTGTTCCCACAAATGTCACGAGGTGCGGAGCTTCCTGGGACTGGCGTCCTATTATCGGCGTTTCATTCAAGGTTTTGCCACCATAGCCAGCCCTCTTCACCGCCTGACAAATAAAGGTCAGGCCTACCGGTGGGATGACGCGTGTGCTGCCGCATTTAACCAACTCAGAGCAGCTCTAACGGAGGCTCCGGTCCTGGCTTTTCCAGATCCCCGCCGACCTTTCATCCTCGACACGGACGCCAGCAACACGGGGGTGGAGCGGTCCTGGCACAGCAAGGAGATGAGGGAGAACGCGCAGTTGCTTACTTCAGCCGTGCTCTGAACCGAGCTGAAAGGAATTATTGTGTAACACGACGGGAGCTGTTGGCGGTGGTCTCAGCGGTGCAACACTTCCGATCATACCTGCAGGGCAGCCGTTTCACTCTCCGGACTGATCACGCCTCCCTCACCTGGCTATTGAGCTTTAAACAGCCGGAGGGGCAGGTAGCACGGTGGCTCGAGACTCTGCAAGGTTATGATTTTGACATTCAGCATCGGGCCGGCCGTAACCACGGTAACGCTGATGCACTTTCCCGGCGGCCCTGTTGACAGTAGAGTGCCGCTACTGTGACCGCCAGGAGGAAGAGGGACCAGTACCGACAGTGGCTGCTGCCGAGGCTACTGAGGAGTTTGCTACGCTGTCCCCGGCAGAGCTGAGACAGCAGCAGGAGAATGACACTACGCTGGCTGCGGTGAGGAGCTGGCTGGAGGCTGGACAGCGACCGGAGTGGGCTGCCATGTCTGCACAAAATCCGGAGCTGAAGTCCTACTATTCCCAATGGAACAGCATTGAACGTCACGATGAGATGCTGTATCGGCGGTGGCAGGCTCCCGAGCGAGGAGGCGACATCCTCCAGTTGCTGGTTCCCCGAGCGCTCCGTCCCCAAGTCCTTCGGCTGACCCACGGCTCAACGGCGGCGGGTCATTATGGGAACGCTAAAACTCTTCGTCGTCTCCGAGGACGGTTCTACTGGCCCGGCTGTCGCAGAGATGTTGAGCTGCACGTCCACTGCTGTGACAAGTGCACTGCTCGGAAGGGCCCTTCCCAGCGCTCCCGAGCACCGCTGCAGCAGTACCTGGTGGGAGCCCCGATGGAGCGAGTGGGAGTGGATATCCTCGGCCCGTTTCCCGTGACTGACGCCGGGCACCGCTATGTTCTCGTGGCCATGGATTATTTCACTAAGTGGCCGGAGGCATATGCGGTGCCGGATCAGAGTGCCATCACCACCGCAGAGAAGCTGGTTGAGGAGATGTTCACTCGTTTTGGAGTTCCGGCGGAGCTCCACAGCGATCAGGGCCGAAACTTCGAATCCCAGGTCTTTAACGAGGTCTGTCGGCGGCTCGGGGTACACAAGACCAGAACCACACCTCTTCACCCCCAAAGTGACGGGTTGGTGGAGCGGTTTAACCGCACTCTTGCAACCCAGCTCGCTATTCTGACCAGTCATCATCAGCGGGACTGGGACCGGTATTTGCCGCTGGTCCTCTGGTCGTACCGCACTGCAGTCCAGGAGTCCAGTCAGTGCACACCGGCAGCCCTTATGTTCGGGCGGGAGCTCCGGACACCGGTGGATTTAGTGTTCGGAGCCCCACCTGAACCGGAGATCGCTGGTGGAAAAGAAATGGATTATTATCGGCGGCTGAGGGATCGCCTTCACGAGATCCATGATTTCACCCGCCAGGCTCAGACCAGCGCTGGAGTGCGTCAAAAGAGGGCGTATGACACACGGTGCAGGGGACAGGTGTTTGCTGCGGGAGACAAGGTGTGGGTATACTGTCCCGCGCGGAAGAAGGGAGTTTGCCCTAAACTGAGCAGCCAGTGGCAGGGGCCCGGTGAGGTGATGGACAAACTGAATGATGTGGTGTACCGAGTGCGCATGCCGATCAGGGGACGAGTCGTGGTGTTGCATCGGGACAGACTTGCACCATACCACCCACAGGCTCCACAGACTGCCCAGGGAGAAGATGGACTGATTTCCGCTCTCGCGGGTGAGCCCCACTCCGCGGTGACACCCGAGGAGCGCGAGCGCCCTGTGCGGACCCGCAGGCGCCCTGGTTACCTAACGGATTATGTGGATTAATGGGGTCGCCGGGACGGCTGACCCTTTAGAAGGGGGCTATGTGATGCCGGTGAATCCAGCCTTAATGTGTTCTATGTTGCCATGTCTGGGTTGCCACGTTGGGTGTTTCCGTGTGTGTTTGCCGCCCTGAATTAATGTATGTGATTGTGACGTTTCCTTCTGTTGTGTCCTCACTCTCGCGTTAGTTCGTGGTTGGCGGGAGTAGAACGGGGATATATAAGTGTGGGCGGGAGGAAAAGGAGTGTGTTAGTTCACGTGCTGACAGTGTGGATGGTGTTTAAGAGCACTGTGTGCGATTGTCCTGCTTCCCTTGTTCGGCAATAAAAGGCGAATTCTGACAGACTTCATAACCCTTATTTCACGGCTCATCCACACTACAATAATAATATGCACCACGCAGAGAGACAATGATGTGAGGTAAACTGAAGAACCAAGATGCAAATTAAACTATAAAGTGTTGAATGCTTATATGATGATGAATAAAATAAAGTAAAATATACATATATATATATACAGTATAGTGCACTCTGAGTAGATGCAAAAGAGTGACCACAGTCTTTTGATTAAGACTAATAGAAAGTGACCAAACTTGTTACATATAGCCAAGTTTGCACACAACCACACCCTGAAACCACAACTTTTCAGTCTTGTTCTCACATTTTGTTTGGCTGCTATTTCTGTACATCTAACAGAGCTGTTGGGGTAGTGGATTACAATTTGAAGCCTCAGCATATTCATTTATTTATTTATTTTTTTGTTAAAAAAAAAAAAAAAAAAAAAAAAAATCAGACTATTGCATCATTTGGTGCCTTCATAATGTGTAATGGCAAATGAGCTAAAAGATCCCAAGAAGCCAGCTTTTTAGTTATTTAATAACAGATGGGGACATTTCATATCACACACCATAAGTATTTTCAATGGACCAAGAAACGCTAGACAACACAGAAAGATTGGCCTGTCACAATAATGTATCTTAGAATGTGGAGATGTGGAAAAGATGAAGAACTGGCTCACACAAAAAAAAAAAGTTCCATTGACACTGTATGTCAATAAATTACAAAACAGACGTTGATATGTGCACTTTGGACCAGTAACATATGGCAGCCAGAGAGAGGAGGGAGACTGTGGAAAAGTAAAGAGCAAAGGTAGACTAAACACAAACAAAATTTATGAAAATAATATATAAAGAATGCTGAATGGTAAAACTTACACACATGTGCTCATGTCTATATAGGATGCAAGATATCCTTCAGTTGGCTGCCTCACCAGGTTCTATAAATGGCAACTATGTACTAAATATCAAGTCCTGGCAGTCAAGTATCTTTTCACAAACACAAACCCAACAGCACGCACATAGACCTTCCAGGATCATGCAATTGAGTCATTTCAATAAATTGAATAAAGCCTTGAAATCCCCAATGTTCCCGATTTCCTTTATTCTGTAAAAAGACTACACAAGGTACGTACACACAAAGTTTAACTGAGACTCTGTCAAAACCAGAGTGGAGATGAATTGGCTTCAGAAATACTATTCCTGATTTTGAGCGGGATTAAGTTGTGACATTTTAACCAAATTTAGTTACTTTACACAAAGTAGCCTAAAAGCTAAAACTGGAGCTAAGAGGCAATCTCAGTGGGGCCTAAAGTGAAGGAAAAATGTCTACATGGTGCAATTTGCTATGATTTTTCTTGCAAGTATACTGTGAAAAGCTGGTGGAAGTGTTTTTTTCTGTTTTTCACCAAAAGGGTCATTAGATTGAGTTTTGATTGGCAGAGCCAAGCTGTTTTTTTTGAGAATGCAGAAACTTTGTTCAATAAGCATATTCAGTAGTCATTGAGATATTATGAAAATCAGCCTCATAATGGCTTTAATCCTAAATGAAATACCTCCTCGAACCAATGCAAAAAAAGAGGAATTACAAGAGAATATAGGTTCTGACCTGGCGGGG
The DNA here is from genome assembly GCF_900634775.1 of Gouania willdenowi. NCBI lineage: Eukaryota > Metazoa > Chordata > Actinopteri > Blenniiformes > Gobiesocidae > Gouania > Gouania willdenowi. Next base: position 21,211,770 of record NC_041059.1, read on the forward strand.
CATGGATGCGTGTTGCAGGGCGTCAGTCCAGTTACTGGTCTTGAACGTGGACTGCAGTAGGAAATATTCACCTGTACTCTGAAGTCTTTGTAGCAGGCTGATTTGGTGTTCATTTGGCCTGAAGAAATCAAAACAAAAATATTTTCACAAGAGTGAACCAAAGATAAACATAGTTATACAAAGATATGAAAAGTAGAATTTACTATTGAAAATTCATCCAGTAATAATTTCAATGAAACATCTTTGGACTAGAAGTGAAAGTAGACAGATTTACACAAAAGAGAGAAATAAAAAAGAACCATTAATCTTTGTGAAATGCTAGTCTATGCTATGTTTGAGTGAAACCTGACACCCTGTGTAGAAGACTCCTTTGCTTGTTATTTAGAATTAGGCAAAGTCAGACTACACATCAACTCTTAGTCACAGCCTTTAATAAAGCAAATGACCCCTATACCCATCATGACCTGAAATCAGGACACAAAGAGGTGGAGCTGGTTGGGACTGGACGGCTGCAGACGAGGGCGTGGAACTTTAACCTACGAGGTCAATCTATTCTACACTAGCAGCTGTGTTTCTGCTCATGGGGTGAAACAAAGCATTATCCAGTATTATTAGAAACATTCAAATGTGTGTTCCATTAAACATACAACAACTCTGACCTTAAAATACCTTCAACAATGTAACCATTTTGGTGTACAACCATGTTGTACTCCAAAATATTTCTTTTTCTTCAGGTGTCCAGAAGAAAAAGAACAGGTCCCTTCAGCTTTAAACAAGAGCCTCTAATGTTCTCCCAGTAATGATGGGAATGCTCTCCTCTCCAATTAACCAGCATCTTAAAGCTTTATTACAGGTCACACAGGCCAGACTGAGCTTTAGATGCAAGCCTATTGATGTCCAAACTATCTTCCTAATCGACAACTTGTCCATTATCAAAGTGAAATACCATTGGACCATCTTCAAATTGATGGAATAAGTACACCTCAGTGAAATTTTGAACTTTAACAAAAAAAGCCAGTAAGTTTTCAATCATACCTCCAGCACAAGTTGCTGAGCACTGGGACCGTATAACAGCCCATGTGTAATTGTGCTTTATGTGATTCTTCACCAATGTTTCATCAGTCTTCTTCAGAGTATATTCCCAATGCACACCTGGATTCCAGCCTTGCAGTAATATCTACCAGGAAGATGCACAATGGCAGATAGACATGTTAAGGACAAACTAAAAGAAAGATGCTTTTAGTTCAGTAGAGTAAAACAGTAGATAAAAGAATCCTACTTACGATCTGAATTACTTACTTCTACAATGAGTGTCTCATTAGTGGGACCGGCTGATAGTAGGTTCTCCGGCCTGTTGTATGGTCTCTTGTACTCAAAAATAGTGCCAGCAATAGAATGTCGACCAGGCCAGTCCACTGTCCAGTGACCATTAAGGTAGTAATGTTTATGGTTGTCCCTGACTGCAAGGTATGAGCTTGATGTATTCAGTTCCACCACCCGAATACTCCGAGCCCCTGCAGGGATGGTTACTACTCCATAGTACTCTGGGGAAGAGATTTTAAAATGATACTAAGGAATCTAAAGGTATTCATGTTTCTTAAATTTATATCAATGTAGACAATATAAACCCATTAAAAAAAGACTCATTTTATCAAGATTGACCTACGGTTTGTATAGTGTTGCTTTGTGTATTGTCCTTTGTTGATGATGCAGGTGGAGTTGTCACCTTTACACACCCCACAAGCATCGGGCACAGCCGAGGAGCCCAAAAGACGGTCACAGCCCACTCTCTGTGGAAGACGGACAACATAGCTTTAGGTAATGTGATAGATCACATGTCTGCAACACAGGATTACCTGAAACTATATGCCATTGGCTGCAAATAGTGAAAACTACAATTACTAGGACTTCTTGAGGTGCTTTCGGTTTCGGTAAAATATTTTCAATCGTCATGTTATTTTCTAGCAGCTTGATATCACATATTACCTCACACAGTCCATCTATACAGATATCAGACCGATCTTGCGAGCAAAGAGTCCCGTCCTTGACTTTGCTCGCCAGCGCGAAGAAGAAATCATATCCCTCGGCGAAGCAATATAACTTGCATACATCCTGATCTGGAATCAGAAAATTACCCACAAGAGCTTCAGACTATTATTTACATTTCTGACATTTCGTTTCATAGTTACTTGATGAAAGCTGCTCAAGGGTAGGATTAAAATATTGCTTATTATAAGGTATTTAAAAAATAAAAATAAAAAAACCTTGTACCATCTACTCGAGTATACGGTCTCCATGTGTAGTACCACCCTCGGAATTGTTTTGCTGTTAATTCGGCACCACTGTTGAGCTCTGTAACTAACAGAGTTAGGGGGGCAGTCTTCTGTATTACAAAGCTTGTAGGACCTTGAGGAACCCTCACAGGAATTTCCCTCCGTATGTTGGTCTGCACAGAAAGGGGGAAACATATACTCACAGGCAGTGTTGGGCGGTAACGCGTTATTTCTAATGCGTTACAACCCCAACGTTATTTTTGACAGTAACTAACACGCAATTTTTTAAAAGAAATAAACTCAGTTACCGTCACAATATAGTGCGTTTGTCTGTTACTTTACTAGCTGCAGTATACTTCCTGTTTACAGTGGTGCTACATATTTTTGCGGGATGCCGTACCTCCATAAAACAGAAGAAGAAGAAGCATTGTCGGCATGTCTTTGTTTACTATAACGTGTGCAAAACATGGCGAGTCAAAGCGAGCCTCTCAAAGGGGAAATACGTGCATTATTTTACCAACATGCTTCCAAAAGGTACATGCATCGGTGGAGCACTAAGCTAACCCTGCATTGGTGGACGTGAGGGAAGCCTCTGCACCGAAACAACAGCGGCTGGAATTTAACAGACTGTGATCTGCCAGGGACATGTCAGCAAAGCTATTGCACGGTATGTTGTTAAAAATACGCAGCCTGTCGCTACTGTGGAGTCACTGCTTTCAGCAGCTCGTTCGCCTGATATCATGTCCAATACAATGCATTGTGTAGCTCAGAAAAATGCTGTCATTTTTTTCCCCCATATTTATTTTTACAAGCATATACAACAGCAGAATGTGCACTTAGAATATGCACAGCTGACTTTATACTGTATATGTTAAGGTGCAACTACTAACTTGTGCTAAGGTTGAAAAATTGCTCAGTTTTAATTTTGGAGCAGCTGTTTTGTGCTTTATATGCACACATAATTTATGGTAGTTTTATAGTAGTTTTGGCAAAGCAGAGTTGGTTAAAATTTATTCAGAATGTTAATTCAGATTGCTTTTAGTTTTTGTACTTAAGCTGTAAGGGGACATTCTAATCTAAGGGCTAAACACAACTGTTTTATGACGCTGAAACCACTTTTTTTATCTTAGATTCTGAATAATATTCAGGTTGTTTTGTGTTATTTATTTCAGAATTCATTGTAACATTTTCAATTTCTACTGGTCTCAGGTAAATAAACTGGCATTGAAAAAAATACTTTGTGTTTCAGTCAAACTCTTGGGTTGGATACAATACAATTTCATTTAGCAGAGGCTTTTATCCGAAGCAATGTTAATACAGGAGCAGCCTACCACTGGATTCAAACCACTGACCCTCTGATTACAAGTCAGCTTCCTTAACCACTATTCCTCCACCACACAGTTGATCAACAGTGGATTATTTTCTGATACAGCACTGATATGAAGCTGTATGGACACAAATGACTATAAAAAATAATACATTCTTTAATTCTAAGTAACTTAAAATTTACTTTTTCCAGTAACGCATTAGTTTTTGATGTAAGTAATCAAAATGGTAACTGAGTTACTTTGTGAATGAAGTAACTAGTAATGGTAACTAGTTACATGTTTTCAGTAACTAGCACAACACTGCTCACAGGTCACATAGTAACAGTTTGTTGTATTAAAAAGGTAAAGATTTACAGTTAATTGATTTAGGAATTTGTGCGAACCCACACTATACATGATATTCTGTCCTATTGTGTTGCTACTGATCTCTGTCTCACTGTAACTATGAAGTAGTATATCTGAACATTTCACTGATCTCCCTCTGCCCTTCCACTAAAGGCTTTCCTACCTCATTTCTAATATTTGTGTCTAGTAAAATCATCTGTGTCATTATTCATTTGCTGTCTGGTTCTTTATTCTCAATTGTCTCGCAACACACAAAAAAATTCCCACACAATGTTTCAGGACATTGGCATGAATGTGAAAAAGGGATGGCGGCGGGTTCTCTGCATTAAGTAGTGGCCCCGTGACTGACAGCTAACCTAATCCTGAGTGACTGATGAGTACTGGACTAAGTGTGTGGATAAGTGAGGCAACAAACCCTCATTGTTTTAGTCTTGTATCTTGACCCTGAGTTATATGTTAAGCTATTGCGACCGAGCCAAAAAATCTCCATTTTAATGTTCACATAAAACATGCTGTATGCAATAATACAAAAATGGAAACATAGTTTGAGTGATTTTAAATATTTTTCACAACAGGAGAGCCACTAGTCTGTCCTTTACCTGGGGCTGTTGCACTGCCTCTCTCGATAGGTGACGCCGCTTTCACAACTTCTAGAGCAGGCAGACCACGCTGACCACGCCGACCAGTGGCCATGCTGGGGCCTTGGGCCCTCATCACCTTGTTTCACACATTGGCCCCGCCGACACCACTAAGGTGAGAAAAAGGTATTTTCATATTATTTTAATCAAGTTTTGTATTTTATTTTATTTTTGCAACATACTAAACAAAAATAGAGACAATAACATAGTATGATACACTGAACAGTTGCTCTAAACGATATCTACAAGTTCTACACATTAAAAAAGGGTGTGTTCGTTCAACAAGTTCTCACTCCCAACTCATCACATATCGACGTTTGGGAGGGTACCGACACCAAAGGTACCCGTGGAAATGAGTTAGGGTTAGGGTTAGATTTAGGTTACGTTTAGGGTTAGAAGTCTTAATTTGAAAAGTTGCGGAGAAAAAAGCTTACGCTTAAGTCACATAGTGACGCTATGGGTCATTCCGTAACATCCATATGTGACGAGTTGGGAGTGAGACTGGGTTGGTTCGCTTGTGGTAGGAGGGAAGGGATGGAGGAAAAGAAAAGAAAATGACAACAGCAGTAACAATAACAAGGATGATAATAATAATTGTAGTAATATGGTGTTAATGCAAAAAGAAAAATGATACACTAACGGCACAAGAACAAACTGTAAAGAATGTGTAGTAATAAAAAAAAAGACTGCAACAGACATTGACGTATCATTTGAAAATCGTCCAAATAGTCCCGGACTGAGTTGGAAATCAATCACTGACATACAGATGTCACTGCTAACAAGGACAATTAGCTTCAGGATATACCTTTGAATATAAACTCAATAAACCATTTTAGAAAGGTTTGATAGTTAGTTTCACTTACTCTGTTTAAAAAGGTCAGTTTTTGCACATGCACTGTCACCTATATACAGTATGAAAAATCTGTGACACTTTACTTGACGTGACATTACACTGTCATTATTATGACATGACACCCTGTCATTAGCATGAATAATGTGTTATGGAGGCTGTCATTAAATGGGAAATGGACTTGATTTATATAGCGCTTTATCCCCACACTGAAGCAGTCTCAAAGCGCTTTACATATCAGCTCATTCACCCATTCACTCTCACATTCACACACCAGTGGGACAGGACTGCCATGCAAGGCGCTAGTCAACCACTGGGAGCAACTTAGGGTTCAGTGTCTTGCCCAAGGACACTTCGACACATAGTCAGGTACTGGGATCAAACCCCCAACCTCTCAATCAGAAGAGGACCCACTACCACCTGAGCCACTGTCGCTGTTAACCTAACTCCTAACCCTAACCCTACCTAACCCCACCAGATCTCTACACCTCACCCAAAAAATGCCAACATAGCTCCAAAGGTGTCATCATTTAGTGAACGACACTTAATGACAGCCTTCATGACACCTTATTCATGCTCATGACAGATAATGACAAAGTGATGTCAGCCTTATCTATGAAACTTCAAGTAAAAAAATCTTAATTTTCGACTTTACTTAATACACATTTTTTAAAAATCCCAGTAAAGTAAATTATATTCATAGCAAACTGTGCAGAGCTACATCTGTGCAGTACATCACACACTTTAAAATCAGTGGCGAGAAGAGCAGGGGCCATGTTCAGTTGTTCTCCTCACCTTGTATTCATTATTCATGCCTGCACTTGAGCCCAGAACCCCCCCCCCCCCCCCCCTCAAAGACCCACTCCAACTTAGCTCAAAGCCCTCGACTCAGAACTAGAACAGCTGATTTCCCATCCACTTCTTTCCCTACGGCTGTGTGCCAGGGATTCCTCTGTAATCCAGTCAGTGTTTGTGTTCAGCTAAATGTCCCACAGAGGCAGAGGGTTTAAACCATCAAAATACTGAGAAGCAATTGTCACAAAGGGGAGCTATCAGGGGAATGGGGGTAAAGGAGAGAAGGAGAGCCTTCGGGAAGGACCGAGAGAAAAAAAAGGAGGAAAAAAGCATCATAATAAAAAGCACAGATTGCTTTTGGACTCAACCCTAATGGCATATATCTGCAACATCAGCAACAAAGCGACTGCAGCTGGTCTCTGAGGTCAAATTGTGTGAATAGATAATAGCACCTCTTTTAGAAAAAGACACTTTATTCAGTCTGCACTCAAATGAACTCTAAAACACAGCAAAGTTGAGTTGAACTCTTCATGAAGCCTTCACAAGTATAGTTTTCTGTATTTGTAACACAAGGACATTGGTGGGTAAAAGAAGAGCTTGAAAGAAAAACACAAGCACAATAACTGGAGCCAAATATAGGTCTTAGAATATTATATTATAAAAAGACCACAATATACATAGACACCATGGAGAAGAGAAGAAGAGTTCCGTGTATGTAAATACAGGCAACCAGGATCGACTGCTTGCTGCAAAGAACTGGTGTTCTTGTCAGAAATGGTTGAAGGTTTGGTGTTGGTTCTTCTTCATGGTGGTCTATGAAACAGCAGAGATGGAACTGTCGCCCCTGTGGTCACAGATTCTTTAGGCTCACGGATTTTGTTTATCAAATTTGGTAAACAAAAGAGGTTTGCATCGGCTTTTTTTTTTTTTTAACTTTTACTGATTTTTAGTGCAACCCAAAGCAGCAAAAAGCTGCTTAATGATCCTGAATGCTTCACCTCCTATAGAACTCAATGGGCTGAAAGGGGCTTATCACGTCACCAATGATGTCATCTCAACATGGCGGCGCACAGGGGTAAAGTAGTCCCAGTTTTAAAAGTTAATAAAACAAATATGGTGTAAAAATAATGCATTTTGTTAGGCATAGATCTTCTAATAAGGACATTTCAAAGGTTTTAGGCCACATTTATAAAACAGTGGAGGATCCCTATAATGACAGCCTTATTCATGTTAATGACAGGTATCATGTCAAAATAATGACAGCGTAATGTTAGTCTTTAAGTATAAAACTTAATCTAAAGTGTAAGCAATATTTTCAGTCCGCCCCAAAAACATGAAACAGGACATTGGCGCTTTAATTGAGTGAGAGATTAGACAGGGGTACTCGAGTTCTCCAATGCATCTATCCAACATATTTAAGAAGTTTCACTGCTCCAACAAACCTGGATCTAATGATGATGTTATCATGCAGATAACAAGCCAGATTATTACAATACAGTGTATTATAGTGAAGTAACGATTCACTCAGCTCCCGATACGATTAGATTCACGATTTATTTTACAAAATGGGACTGTACACAAAAGACTGAAAAATATTCCTTTATTTTTTTTGGGAAAATACTGTACTATTTTCCTTTTATTTTTTTATTGTCAAAAGAATCCCTTGATAAACTATTAAAACAATGCAATTTAACTAAAAATAAATCTTGAATGAAATAAATAAAGGAATAATACAAATGAAGAAGAAGCCTATTAATTTAAATTCTGGTTCTATAGTAAACAATGCAAAACTGCATATTAGTTATTTTTCTTTTTAAAAGTGCAACTGAAAATGTACTTTGTGCCTTAACAATTGGACTTTTAAAAAAAAACAGTCATTTCACTGTATTTACGTAAGATATTTGTTTGGACCACCAGAGGGCGCTGGTAACCCAGTAGTCAGTTGGCATGCAAAATCTTGCAGTGAAGAAGAGATGCTATGTGTTAGCAAACACAGCTAATAGGCACGTAATATTACAGATATTATTTCAGTGCTAAAGGGATAAGGATTCATTTATTAACATGTTTAAGAGTAGAAGGCGGCCAGAAAGTAGTAGCAGATTCTGCCCGCCGCCAACACTTCTGGACAAGAGAAGGATAAATATATAGCCCTCTGCTGTTTAAAAAAAGTACTGCGATTCAATTTTCACAGTATCGATGTGAACCGTGATACCTATGAATCAATTTTTAACGTTACATCCCTAGTGTATTACATCATAACAATCAGATGTGGCAGACCAGGATATCGTCCAAAAACACCTAAATCCCTAAATGATTGAACAGCTTTTTCTTACTTGTTTTTGTATGTTAAACATCAAAACAAATATCCATACCAGGGATAAAAACCTACTTTCATTAACCTAAAGTAATACAATAATTTACTATATAGTGCTTTTCATGCATTCAAAGTGCTTTACATTGCATTATTTTACTCCAAACACAGTGGTGGTACTGTAAGCTACTATTGCCACAATGACAGAGACCACTAGAGTGACTGCCACCCAACTGTAGCACCTGGCATTCTCAGTGGTCTCCCATTCAAGTACTGACCAGGCATTGCTAAGCTTCTGACAAGATTGGGCAATACTATATCAGTGTGATTATTGTTTTTAAGTACTCAAGTAATCATTTGGATTAAAACAATCACAAACAGAATGTAATAAATTATATAAAGATAAGTATTTTTTGCACAGCTGTGATAAAAAACTGAAACTGTCAAGCTCTATGAATCGGTAAATCATTGAAAGATTTGTTTTCCTTCCATGTAAAAAAGGCTTCTGTAAATAAGACACAAACAGCATGTTTTAATAATGAAGACCAACAGTTTTATACACATCTAATTTGCACAGTTAAATGAGTGGAAATATTCCTCATTTAATCTTTTAATGACACTTCAAGGAATCAAACTATCAAATTATCAGTAATTTAACAACACTTTGCCCACAATGCACACAATTATTTACCATATCGGGGCCACAGGCTGAGCCTTCAGCAGCAGGCATGAATTTGGTCTCACATTTCCTTCCAACACGGTGACACCACAAAGCCTTGCAGATATCCTGGAACAACATTATGGAAGGGGGGAAAAAGCATGTGTTTTAATCAATGAAAACAACAACAACAACAACAACATCGTCAACAGCTGGACTCTCAGAAGAAAAAAAAACCAAGAAATATATATATTTTTGAGAGATGTTGAGGAAACCCTGTGACAGCTTGAAATCCAATGGGAGGAAACACAAATCATGATGACCATGTTTTTCAGTCTCTTGAGAGTTTTTGTAGAAGGCTGAGAAAAATTTGTTGGAGTAGAGATTTGTAAATAAAGATTTTCTGGCAAGAAACACATTTATGATTAGTAGCTGAAATAGCATTTTTCAAAAAGGGGGAAAAATGTAGAATCAAGTTATCAAAGCCATCTGGGGCAGTTACGATACTTCATGCATTGTACACTGTTTTTACGAAAGCACGACCAATTATTTGGATCTCTTTTGTTGCTTGACACACCTTGAGATTATGTTTAATACATCTCACATGGTTCAGGAAACAAGACCTACTGCTTTCAAAATGGATTGACTGTATCGCATTTTGACAACATGTAGCAGATACTGACGGATACATAAAGCAGCTGTAAATTGGCTTACTTGGGCTTTTTGTTGTGGTACCAATAACAATAGAAAGCATTGACAGAGAGATAACATACATATACTTTAGCTTTCACTCATGGCTGCCTATCCCTACCCAATACTATCCTTGAAAGCATGTATATGTATATTTGTCTTTATTCTTATACATTTGTATATTGTCATATACATATTGTGAACTAGCATTAGCTACATACTCTATGTGCATCACATCAGCTGCAAACGTTTGTGTCTATGTTGAATTGTATTGTCCCTGTCAAATAATTACATAAATAAAAATAAATAAATATATGAAAGTGAAAAAATATTTAGAGTGTTTGAAATGTTCAAGATATCATGAAATTAAATCACATTGAGTTACAAAAAATTTTGTAAAAACTGATGTAAATACACTACAAGCTATAGAATACATTTTGTCAGTGTATGTGTGAATGCATACGTGTTAAAAAGTACTTTTTAATTGTTTGTGAATGGTGTTCAAATCAGTAATTTGTAATAAAATAAAATAAAATAGATACAGATATTTATTACAATATATTTTTCAAATTATTTTCACCATGATGGTATCATTAGTCCTCAAAGGTTAAAACTACATGCAATGCAATCTTGTTGAGACAGCTTTGCATGTTTTATTCTTGCAATTTTTTAAAATAACTTTTTAAAATTAGTTTTGCTTACTTGTTGTGACCGTCACCAGCCCTCCCTGGGCAAAGGTAAACCGGACTTTGTTACAGGTGCAGTCTGCAAGTCTTATAAAAGTGACTTTTTGTCATATTTGCTAAAGCTGTCACAATAGGACAGTTTTACATCAAACTAGTAGTTTGTGTGAAAAAAACAAACTCATTGATTCCCCCCTGCTGCTCCTGCAGCCTTTGGCAGATTGCCAGAATGCACAGCGACCGAGGAAAAAGAACCAATCAGAGCCAGGATTGTGTTTGATGGACTGTTTGACAGCGGTTGCTCACATGCCCCGCCCCTTTCCCGGAGCTAGAGCTCCGTCTTTTTTTTTACAGTGTATGGTCCGGAGGAGTAGAAGATGGAATTGGTGACTTTTCTGCTTGAAAGGTAATTACTGCTGCTTGATTTACATTATGTTTGATTTATAATTGTTACACTAGAACTCTGTGGTGCATGTGTTGTTCATGTGCGTGTAGCAGCCTCCGTGTGGGCTGCTGTAAGTGACACTGTGTTGTTGCTGCTGCTGAGGCGTGTGCACATTGAGAGAGACAAGCGTTGCAGTAATATGCTTTTAACAGAGCATGTTATATTACTGTGATGTTGCTGTCGGACTAACGTTAGCTTGTTAGCTACTCTGAGGGAGGGACTTTGGAAAGTTTGGAGGCAGGACAAGAGAGCAGCGGGGAGCGAGAGGGATCTGAAAGTCACGGACTGCACCTTTAAGAGGAGATACATAATAAGGAATGGCAGTGTTACACCAGAGTGAGGGGGTAAATAAAAGGGAAAGGAATTAGGGAGGGTATAAAAGGAGAGAGAGAGCAAACCATTTGTGTTGTTGTGCTGTTGGTATAGTGTGATATTGTGTAGAGGGGTAATATTTTCTGTCATTTATTATTTTTTCCATTATCTGATCAGTAACTTAGACAGGACTTCAGTTTTTAGAATACTGTGATACAGAATCAAACAAACCCTATTTATATCCCATCCAACCCACCCCTCACCAAAATTTCGTCAACATTTCAACATTTGTTAGTTAAAAGTTGTATTTACCTTCTTAAAATCAAGGGTACAGAGTTTAGCCTTCTCTCCAAACTGCCATTTACACTGTGTGTCTGCATCGTACATCTCACCAGGAAGCTTCTCCGGGTACCGATACTCCTTGATTGCTCTGGGTTCATCTGACAAGCACAAAGCCTGGGCAGAACTGGGAGACAGACGATTGAGTCAGTTAAAGAGAGAAGATGTGGGGGGGAAAATATGGTGCTAAAAATCAGACAAAGCCTCAAAGAAATACTGATGAGCAGAGGCTGGAAGCAACACAAGAAGAGTATCAGACAGGATCTTGAATGTTTTCTATTAAATTCGCAAACACTAGATATTCCTCTATTGTTTCTGAAGTTGACACAAACATGAGGTGATGCAATGGGAACATTACACGTGAGTAATGGCGTTTAAATGCATCAAGCACTCAGTTGTGACAGGCAGAAAAATATCTTTCCCTGTGTTGTTCACGTCCTAAAATCAGCAGGGGATTTCCAACGTTAACTGATATCACAGGTAATCTTACAGGTTTTACAGATGAAAAAGCTGCGGTCAGGGCATATCATACTGCACACATAAAAAAAAGGCAAAGAATGTTGGAATGGTTCATATTTTCGAGTTGTCCTGATTGCATGAGTAGGTTATGTGTGTTCGCTTGCGTGCATGTGTGCGTGCGTGTGTCGACAAAGAACAATAGCTAATCTCCAGTGACAAATTTATGGAGCTCAAGGGTGGAACTCTAATGAGTGGAATTTGCAACTTCTCATATCAAAGTCTCTTGATGGCTGCATTTCCCAGCAACAAAAGCTGTAAGCACCATCACAAAACTCTGATTATTCCAAAGTAAAGGGGGGAAAAAACCAAGTTTTATTGAATCAAGTCGTTGCAAACCTCTTTTTGTAGAATTGTGGAGGTTTGTCGTTTGTACAACACAAAAGAAACCACACTTGTGAGGAAGACGTGTAAAGTCTCGATGACATATGCCTTTTGAAGACTGTAAACAACTGCGGTAACAGATTCCCAGCATGAAAAACCCCTCACAGAACTTCTGAAGATCATTAATGTTTTGAATGAACTCAAATGCATCAATAAAACGGAACCGTCAAGCTTCAGCTGACTGGCCTATCAAAGATGAGGTCATTCAGGTTCTATAACTCAGTCTGTCTGCCTGTCTGTCTGTCTGTCTGTCTGTCTGTCTGTCTGTCTGTCTGTCTGTCTGTCTGTCTGTCTGTCTTTCTGTCTGTCTCCAGCACTCTAGGAGACCAGATCTGACAGTTTGGTTCACACATTGGTACATTTTGTTGAGGGCACTGACTTACAGCTGTCTAGTTTCAAGTTCTCATACACACTGATGTCACTGATGGCTGTTTTCTCACAAAGTAGAGCAGGAGAGATGCATTAAAAAATTTATGACACAAATGCAGCCAAACGTTCATGAAACAAGCAAATCATTGCACTTTAAAACCTTCTAATAGAGAAAAGCAGGACAAGCCATCATCCGAATGTGGTGCTGTGTCAGCTACAGTGTATTTCTATAGTGCCCTTGCCCTGTTACATCTGCACAATTATTCATTTCAATCTCAGTAACTCTACTAATATATATTAGCTTTTAACAAATCAGGTCACAAATCAGGAACACATGTTAAAACACAAAATAAACACATTCAAAACATCTTGATTAGTATTTAATGTATTATTTTTTTGCACAAGAACTCAACAAAGAGTGCTATGAGAACTGAATGTGATGACCATCCTGCAGTTTGAAAAACTTAGTGGACCTCTTTGAGGAAAATGACTCATGAATGCCATGTTTGCCGATGAGTGTTGTGTAAATCACTATTGTTTCTATACTATTGTCAACATATCATGAATTAAAAAAAAGGCCATTGTATTAGAAGTGGAGTGCCTACTTGAGGAAGCGGCTCAGGTACTGGCGGCTGCAAGCGGACCAGGAGAAGATACCGTTGTGGCCGGCTAACGTGGGAGACATGATGTTTCCCTCTGACTTCTTGCAAACATTCCCTTCACCATCGTGGACCATACCAAAACTGTAAGATGGCAAACGATGGAAAAAATATGTTCTTAAATTAGAATTATGACGAGAATGTAATGACATGAGGCTGTATTGTGTATACAGTGATTTAGTTTATTCAAGGACAACCAAGCTGAAAGCATAACATCAAATCATTTTCAGCATTAAATATTCACTACTATGTGGATTTTAGTATTCATTCACTTTATTTACATGTTTTGTCCAATATAGGGTATTGGGCCCTGCTGAAGCCTGTATCAGATCTATCATTCTTGCAGTGTTCTCAAATGGCAGTGGCTATCTGTACGGTTGCCGTATCAATATACTGACATTCTATTTGTACGAAGCGCCCCTATTTGGCAGTTTTGGTCACATGATAGGTCAGTCATTGGCCAGTTTAGGTCGCGTAACTAAAACTAAACCTTACCCTAAATCTAACCCTACCCTAATCCTAAAAATTGTTGCGATATTGGGTAATAACCTAAACCTTAAGCCTTAAACCTAACCCTAAACGATATGTACATGTACTCCGGAACTGTACCAACAGCACCAAGGGTTGTTTGTACGGCAACCGTACAAATAGACACTTTCTTCTCAAATGAGGGTACGTGTTGACGCTACAGGGGCTACTTGAAAGAGAGAGTGGAAAATAATGAATAAAAGCATCAGAAATATAGGGTTTTATGTTGTTATGTTTGGTTAAAAGGATAATCATAATAATGATGATGGAAATGATCTTGAATAAAACTAAATACAAGGGTGAACCAGAAACGGACTGGAAATTATACAAAAAATAAAAGTGTAGAAATAATTCTGTTTAGGAGGCATTGAATACTGTTTCATTCCACTTATATACAAAATTAGATTCTTTAAAATGTGTGTTAACAGTCATTCATTCCATATTATGCTCTATCGTGGTTTTTCACAATATTCTGAGCAAAATGTAGCCGGACAAAGGGGGTGCTTGGATTCAGAAATAAAGAAAGGGGGTACTCGAGCCAACAAGTTTGAGAACCACTATAATAGAGGGATAAAACAAAGAAATAATTGTTAGACACATACACACTCATTCTTACTGCTGACTTAGAAACATAATGGACTAACATACACGTTTTTAGACTATAAAGGAAGAAGCCCGAGGGCAAGTATAGCTTCAACCTGTGATTTTTGTACTGTCGACAATTGCCCAGTGACTTAAGCCTCTTCAAATACAAGGAAAAAGAAAAAAAATACTTTTAATTTTTCCTCCACTTGAATCTATTTAAAGGAGATGCTCTTACTTGTGTCCTGATTCATGAGCAATAGTGAATGCCAGGCCCAGGCCAGTGTCTTCGTTAATGGTACAGCTCCGGTATTTGCTACACATCCCGCTGATTGGAGCAAATCCTGTGAAATCATAAACTTCATCTTTTCATGAAGTTTAAAACATTTTCAGCTTCATTCTCAAAGGATAATCAGGACTGCAGAAAAGATCATTGGTGTTGATCTGCCCTCCATCCAAGACTTATACCTGTCCAGGGTCAGGAAACGGGCAGGTAGCATCACTGCAGACCCCTCACACCCTGCACACAATCTGTTTAAACTCCTCCCCTCCGGCAGACGCTACAGATCACTGTACGCCAAAACTACCGCCATAAAAACAGTTTCTTCCCCAAGGCTGTCATTCTGATCAACTCTAAACAGTCATAGAGTGTCAGACCTGTTTCTGTTACTGTGAAATAACCTGGAACTAAACATAACAAACCTGGAACAACCTGTCACTGCGAAATGTTCATGGACATTAATTTTTTCATTTAAATGTTCACCTGCACTACTCATTCAATGCACTACTGCACTATTATCTTATTATTATTATTATTGTATTTTTATTTTATTTTATTTCATTATTATTATTATTATTATTTATTATTATTATTATTATTATTATTATTTTATTATTATTATTATCTTGTTATTTTTATTTAGTTTGCCATATTAGTCTAACTACTCTTATATTTATGTTTATACTTCTTTTTTTTTTATTTATTTTAATTTATTTTATTTATTTTTCTTTATTCTAGTTGATTGTTATTATTAATGTTACACTACCTGAGAGAGCACAGGTCACCAAAGGAAATTCCTCGTGTGTATTCATACACCCTTGGCCAATAAAGTTGATCTGATTCTGATTCTGATAAATTACAAATGAAACATTGCTTTGTAGGGTAATGTTCTTTGTTTTACAACTCATACCAAAAGCTTATTGTAAGTGTGGTGACAAAGAACCTTAAATAAAATGTGAGACAGTTTTTTTTGTCAGTTTTGCAGACTTGCGAGGGTAAGAAATATCAAGCGCAACGTATCTGAGTTCAATGAGTTGATTGGAATCTAAAAGGAGATTACTTTTTCACAAAGAGGACTGTTGCTCTATGCCAGGGCCGTCCAATTTGGGAAGTTGGCCCGCAAGCGATTTGTTTTGGCCCGCTGCCCATATTTGAAATTTTATTTTTATGTTTTTAAAGCTAATGTCCAATTTCAATATTTCTCTTTTATGCCATGAAACACAATTTCAAACTACTTTGTTTATTTTGCACAGTGAAGTTATTGGCATATTTATTTTCATGCACTGCAAAATGAATGTTTAGTTGTGGCCCACGATTCATTTTTGGCCGTTCAATGAAAATAATTTGGGCATCCCTGCTTTATACCAAAAAAAATCGGAGAGGGAGATATTTAATCATGTTGTTAATGTTTTTAATGTTGATTTTAAATGTTTTTACTGCTGATTTGAATGTTCTTATTGATTTTTAAGCTGTTCAATGTTTTCTGTTGTACTTTTTGATAATGTAAAGCACATTGAGTTGCCTTGTGTATGAAATGCGCTATACAAATACATTTGCCTTGCCTTGGCTCTGTATCAAAGAAGAGTTTTACCCAAGGGGCCATTTGTTAATGTTTTTCCTTATGAATGTTAATTTATAGGAAAGTGCAACCAATACAATAATTAGATTTTATAAACATGCTGGGGCAGAATAAATAAAGTAAGGCAATGATATAAAATAGCGTGTTCTATATAAGAAAGAAAACTATGGGATTTCATCATCTTATGATGCTGTGTTTTGGGAAATCCCAAAATTACCAGATTTAATATCTTCAACTTTTAAAAGTCATTGAGCTCTGTCTCTACAGAGGTTAAGTGAGTATTACTGTAATATTTTCCGCATTGTGTGATTAAATTATTGCAGTTGTCGTGTTTTCGTACATGCTGGTATAATGATGAAGTGCATACATTTAGCCAGTGTTTATTTAATTTATTTATGAGATTATGCCTGACAAGTAGATTTATATGAGACTGATTATCGAGAAGACTTGAGATTGCAAAATTAGACTTTTTCATCAGTATAAAATTATCTGAATTTAAAGCCACACCGTGGACTTTTTGACCTACAGAGTTGAGCCATATGAGTTATTTCAAATGATTCCTCAGGCCAATATACAGAGATTGACAGTATCAATGCTCTGAGTGGGGCTTCTCTCTTGAAATTCCGACTATGTAAGTTTGGAGGAGACGGACCGTCTTTCACCAGGTCATGTCAGGTCACTTTACGGCAGTCACGTGACCACAGGCTCGGATATATATAGTTCCCACGTGACGTCACAACATACGGGTATTTACTGACTCGACGCCATTGCTGTGGGCAGCTGAAACGAGTTAGCCTCTGTTTACAGCCAAAAGAGCACAATATGGTAGTTTCATGTTGGGTTAATAGTGCACTAATCGCCCTGATAGTTCAGTTAAACGTAGATTCTTTAGTAAGGGAAGTTGGCAAATCAGATCCATAACTTTGCGAAAAGGATTGGCTCTCAGGGCTGGGGTGTGAAGCAGGGCTGGGCTCGAGCCACGGCTATAGTCTATAGGCTGGAGGAGCAGCCCCCACCGCCGCACTCTCCCCCCACCGCCAGAGAAGCGGGCCTGCCTCGCCACGTCGGTGGTGCTCCCCCCCCTACTCCCTGGCCTCGCCGCCATCGTCGGCCCCCTTCGCCCCAACCCTGGCTGTCGTGCCAACCCTCGGCGAAGGGGGCCGACGACTGCGGCAAGGCCAGGGAGTAGGGGGGGAGCACCACAGATGCAAAAAGGAGGCTCCAAGCACCAGGCCTCCAGCGGCGGGGAAAGGAAGGTGGAGGTGGCGGCTGCTGCTCCAGCCCATAGACTGTAGCCGCGGCGTGAGCCCAGCCCCACTTGCCAACCCTCATCCCGAAGTTTTAGGTCAACTACTGTCATGTTCTGTTTAGTTTAGTTATTCTGTGTCTTTGTTTTATTTCTGAGTCTTGTCTGTGTTTCAGGTGTTCCTGTTTGTGGCTCCACCTCCCAGTGATGTCTGTGTGCTTGGTGGGTGATTGAGTAGCTCCCTCGTGTTTTCACCCAGGTGTGGCCCATTCCCAATCAGGCCTCCTCCACTATTTAGCTGAGTGTTTGGACACAGTATGGACTGCTGGATCATTGTTTGTGTGTCTGTGTGATGTCAGGGTCGTATCTGCTTCCTCGTGTCTGGTCTTGCTCCTGTTCCAACTCCCCTAAGTTGGATTTGAGTTTTGATTTTGGATTTTGGATTTTTGAATTAAACATGGACTGGTTCCGAGAACGCTATTCCTGCATCCTGCCTCCTTCTTCCCCTGCATTTGGGTCCACACCAACACCCAATCATGACAGAATG
Source organism: Gouania willdenowi (assembly GCF_900634775.1). Classification (NCBI taxonomy): domain Eukaryota; kingdom Metazoa; phylum Chordata; class Actinopteri; order Blenniiformes; family Gobiesocidae; genus Gouania; species Gouania willdenowi. Next base: position 21,230,127 of record NC_041059.1, read on the forward strand.
ATCCAGCCACAAGTGGATCCAGCGGAGATAGATTTGGCAGAGATGGGCCTGGCTGAAAGGACTGCCTACTGGCAGAGCTACCTACTGGAGGCCAGGGAAGATCTGTGGTATGGATGGGAGAACGAGCCTGTTAGGGATCCCTACAGGGGAACTCGACTGGCTTTGGGAGGACCCCGGAGCCTACAACGAGGTAAAGGTCGGTCGAGAAGGAAGGGTCAGCCCCGCAGTCTCCTAGCTCCCAGGCTAGCGTCCCTGTCTTACCTAGCTCCCAGGCTAGCGTCCCTGTTTTACCTAGCTCTCAGGCTAGCGTCCCTGTTTCACCTAGCTCTCAGGCTAGCGTCCCTGTTTCACCTAGCTCCCAGGCTAGCGTCCCTGTCTTACCTAGCTCCCAGGCTAGCGTCCCTGTTTTACCTAGCTCTCAGGCTAGCGTCCCTGTTTCACCTAGCTCTCAGGCTAGCGTCCCTGTTTCACCTAGCTCTCAGGCTAGCGTCCCTGTTTCTCCTAGCTCTCAGGCTAGCGTCCCTGTTTCTCCTAGCTCTCAGGCTAGCGTCCCTGTTTCTCCTAGCTCCCAGGCTAGCGTCCCTGTTTCTCCTAGCTCTCAGGCTAGCGTCCCTGTTTCTCCTAGCTCTCAGGCTAGCGTCCCTGTTTCTCCTAGCTCTCATGCTAGCGTCCCTGTTTCTCTAGATCTCATTGCTAGCCGTCCCTGTTTCTCCTAGCTCCCAGGCTAGCGTTCCTGTTTCTCCTAGCTCCCAGGCTAGCGTTCCTGTTTCTCCTAGCTCCCAGGCTAGCGTTCCTGTTTCTCCTAGCTCCCAGGCTAGCGTTCCTGTTTCTCCTAGCTCCCAGGCTAGCGTTCCTGTGTCTCCTAGCTCCCAGACTAGCGTTCCTGTGTCTCCTAGCTCCCAGGCTAGCGTTCCTGTGTCTCCTAGCTCCCAGGCTAGCGTTCCTGTGTCTCCTAGCTCCCAGGCTAGCGTTCTGTGTCCCTAGCTGTCAGGCTAGCGTTCCTGTGTCCCCTAGCTGTCAGGCTAGCGGCCCAGTGCCGGCTCCCCGCGCCCTGCCGCCAGTCCCGGCTCACGCACCCGGCCGCCGCCTGCCCTGCCGCCAGTCCGGCTCCACGCACCCGGCCGCCGCCTGCCCTGCCGCCAGTCCCGGCTCCACGCACCCGGCCGCCGCCTGCCCTGCCGCAGTCCCGGCTCCACGCACCCGGCCGCCGCCTGCCTGCCGCCAGTCCCGGATCCACGCACCCGGCCGCCCCTGCCCTGCCGCCAGTCCCGGCTCCACGCACCCGGCCGCCGCCTGCCCTGCCGCCAGTCCCGGCTCCACGCACCCGGCCGCCGCCTGCCCTGCCGCCAGTCCCGGCTCCACGGCACCCGGCCGCCGCCTGCCCTGCCGCCAGTCCCGGCTCCACGCACCCGGCCGCCGCCTGCCCTGCCGCCAGTCCCGGCTCCACGCACCCGGCCGCCGCCTGCCCTGCCGCCAGTCCCGGCTCCACGCACCCGGCCGCCGCCTGCCCTGCCGCCAGTCCCGGCTCCACGCACCCGGCCGCCGCCTGCCCTGCCGCCAAGTCCCGGCTCCACGCACCCGGCCGCCGCCTGCCCGCACCAGGCCGCCAACGTCGCCGCCAGTGCCGGCTCCCCGCACCAGGCCGCCAACGTCGCCGCCAGTGCCGGCTCCCCGCACCAGGCCGCCAACGTCGCCGCCAGTGCCGGCTCCCGCACCAGGCGCCAACGTCGCCGCCAGTGCCGGCTCCCCGCACCAGGCCGCCAACGTCGCCGCCAGTGCCGGCTCCCCGCACCAGGCCGCCAACGTCGCCGCCAGTGCCGGCTCCCCGCACCCCTGTCCCGTCTGAGCCCGGCCCGCCGGAAAGTCTTCCCGTCTGAGCCCGGCCCGCCGGAGGTCTTCCCGTCTGAGCCCGGCCGCCGGAGGTCTTCCCGTCTGAGCCCGGCCCGCCGGAGGTCTTCCGTCTGAGCCCGGCCCGCCGGAGGTCTTCCCGTCTGAGCCCGGCCCGCCGGAGTCTTCCCGTCTGAGCCGGCCCGCCGGAGGTCTCCCCGCCTGGCCTCGTCTGAGCATCTTCGCCCGGCCCGCCGGAGGTCTCCCGCCTGCCTCGTCTGAGCCCTCTTCGCCCGGCCCGCCGGAGGTCTCCCCGCCTGCCTCGTCTGAGCCCTCTTCGCCCGGCCCGCCGGAGGTCTCCCCGCCTGCCTCGTCTGAGCCCTCTTCGCCCGGCCCGCCGGAGGTCTCCCCGCCTGCCTCATCTGAGCCCTCTTCGCCCGGCCCGCCGGAGGTCTCCCCGCCTGCCTCGTCTGAGCCCTCTTCGCCCGGCCCGCCGGAGGTCTCCCCGCCTGCCTCGCCGGCTCCGCCTCATGGGAGGCCGCCGGACTCTTGGTCCCCTGCTTCGCCGGCTCCGCCTCATGGGAGGCCGCCGGACTCTTGGTCCCCTGCTGCGCCGGCTCCGCCTCATGGGAGGCCGCCGGACTCTTGGTCCCCTGCTTCGCCGGCTCCGCCTCCTGGGAGGCCGCCGGACTCTTGGTCCCCTGCTGCGCCGGCTCCGCCTCATGGGAGGCCGCCGGACTCTTGGTCCCCTGCTGCGCCGGCTCCGCCTCATGGGAGGCCGCCGGACTCTTGGTCCCCTGCTGCGCCGGCCCCGCCTCATGGGAGGCCGCCGGACTCTTGGTCCCCTGCTGCGCCGGCTCCGCCTCATGGGAGGCCGCCGGACTCCTGGTCCCCTGCTTCGCCGGCTCCGCCTCATGGGAGGCTGCCTAACTTGGTTTCGTCCCTCCTCCGGGCCCCCGTCCACCCACCCTGGTTTGGTGTTTGGGTGGATAGATTTTTGTTTTGAGCGTTTGGAACCCGCTCCTTAAAGGGGGGTTCTGTCATGTTCTGTTTAGTTTAGTTATTCTGTGTCTTTGTTTTATTCTGAGTCTTGTCTGTGTTTCAGGTGTTCCTGTTTGTGGCTCCACCTCCCAGTGATGTCTGTGTGCTTGGTGGGTGATTGAGTAGCTCCCTCGTGTTTTCACCCAGGTGTGGCCCATTCCCAATCAGGCCTCCTCCACTATTTAGCTGAGTGTTTGGACACAGTATGACTGCTGGATCATTGTTTGTGTGTCTGTGTGATGTCAGGGTCGTTATCTGCTTCCTCGTGTCTGGTCTTGCTCCCTGTTCCAACTCCCCTAAGTTGGATTTGAGTTTTGATTTTGGATTTTGGATTTTTGAATTAAACATGGACTGGTTCCGAGAACGCTATTCCTGCATCCTGCCTCCTTCTTCCCCTGCATTTGGGTCCACACCAACACCCAATCATGACAACTACTGTCTGCATAGACCATCAAAAGACAAAGGGAGGCTGGGCGACTGACTGTATGTTGACTTTTGCGACAGTGCTGCGGTGCTTGTGGCCACTAGGGGCACTTGACGTGAAAGTTAGGGCTCTAGCGCCCCTAGTGGCCAAAAGTTACACAGTGTGCCTTTAATGTAACTTATAAATCTTCACATCTCACTATTATAGTTCTCGCCTTTTATTATCTATGTTGATGCAATGCAACAACTGTGTGCTTTTTAGACACATCTGATTTGTCTTTAATTTAAATGTGTGATAAAAAGAGCAATGGTTGACTACATACCAAGTGTATCACAGGGTTCGTTCTTCCATGAGCAGATATCATATCCTGTGAGTAGGATGGCGTGGTCGTGGTGACGGCCTTCCCTGCCTCCTAAAGTGGACTGCCAGTGGCAGAAACTGTTCAATGTGTGATCTGCATGGTGGTTAATCAATAAACCGTCCTGTGAATAAAAAATGTACTGGTTGAGAACAAATAAATGGCGATGCACCGTAATTCTCTGGATCTTTTCCTGGTATTAAAAGCAGAATAAGCCATAATCTTGACAAGATAAATGTCAAAGGAAACATGAATTTGAGTGAGTGACGGTTCCGGGTCATCACTCGTGAGGGGAAAAGCACAGTTCACCATGTGCTTGATCTTTTTTCCAAAGACACTCCACCTGTTTCTCTCTCTCTCTCTTCCTTATGCTACTTCGCTACCTTCTGAACTCCAAAAGAATTTCCCTCTTCAATCTGGCAAAGATCCAAGGAAACACACACCCTATAATTATCCACTGTAAAGGTCCTTAGTAGTTAGAGCGACCCCCAGAAAATCTGACAGACACCTGAAATATCTGCACTTTCAGAGTTAACGCTGCGTAGTTTGAGCAAAAATGACCATAAGTGGATTTCATTTGGCAATTGTTTGCTCACCTGTTCTTCATCCAACAAAACCAGACCCACAATCACAATGTTGATATTTCCTCCAATTGTGCCATCTTGAAACAAACTGGAGACCTAGAGGACACACACGCACGCACACACACACAAAACATTTTTATTTGATCATTTACTGAACAAAGATGGTAACTTCTGCAGCCACAGAGATAATGACATCGATAGCTACTGGTCAATAACTAAATACACATGTTCCATATTTTGGTGGCCTACTATGTGAGTAAAGTTAAACTGCAAGAACTGAGCTGTTTTAGTGAATGAAAAGCTCATTAATTAAAAGTTCAGGTAGAAAATAAAGCATAATTTATGAACTTTCAGTTGAAACTTTCTGGCTCTGATTAAAACCAATTATACAGAAAATGTTACCATATGGATCAAAACTGAAACTGAAAAACATCAATTGCTTTTCTTTGTGCCGCATTGTAGGCTAAATACCAGCATAGATTTAAAGATGGTCTATCCTTACATACACATGCGTAACACTGACCTTTCACACGGTAAATAACACGATGACAACCACAACTGCTGTTTTAAATTCAGTGTCTTGTAACAGACATCTGATCATAACAGTCATAACAGAGCTGGCTTTGAACATGCACTTCTAACCTTTTGTTCATGTTGGCTGTTTGCCTTTCTTTAAGGCTATGCTAGTACATCAGGTGCCACTTATAAAACTGTCTTTCTTTAGGGCTCATTCATTCCTTATGTTCCACATGTTTGGCCGTCATATGCGTTGATTCACAGGAGGACTCTGTGGTTTGTTACTGAGTTGGAGAGGAAATGCTGAGGTCAAATAAGCAATCAGGGCTTCTTTTCAAACAAAGGTAAACTGTTTGAAACAGTGTCAGATTTTCATAATATACTGTAATTCAGAGGTGGGCAACCTTTATCACAGCGGGGGCCACAAAAAAGTTATTGTCGGATCGGAGGTCAACAATATCAAGATCAATGTCAGCATTTGAAATAGAATAATGGCCGATGAGAGTGTTGATACAGGCCATACCAGCCTGTCATTGCCCAATCTCGTTAGATCTGTGAAGCTCAGCAGGTCTGGGCCTGGTTAGTAGTTGGATGGGAGACCACTGAGAATTCCAGTTGCCACAGTGGGGGACAGTCACTCCAGTGGTATTTGCCATTGTGTCCTTGAGCAAGACACTTCACCCACATTGCCTAGTATGAATGTAGTGTGTTGGAGGGGTCGATGGCACACTATGGCAGCTTCGCCTCTGTCAGAACTATTGTGCTGTGGCTACAATAGTAGCTTACCACCACAGAATAATGCTTTTATTCTGTAAAGTGCTTTGAGTGTCTATGATAAAGCACTATATAAAATCCAATGCATTATTAATATTAAATAACAAAGGTTTTCTGTATTTTATTGTATTCATGTTGTCATTTGGTGTTACGGGCGACCGTGGCTCAGGTGGTAGTGGGTCGTCTTCTGATCGAGAGGTTTGGGGTTCGATCCCAGTACCTGACTATGTGTCGAAGTGTCCATGGGCAAGACACTGAACCCGAAGTTGCTCCCAGTGGTCGACTAGCGCCTTGCATGGCAGTCCTGTCCCACTGGTGTGTGAATGTGAGAGTGATTGGGTGAATGAGCTGATATGTAAAGCGCTTTGAGACTGCTTCAGTGTGGTGATAAAGCGCTATATAAATCAAGTCCATTTACCATTTGTTTTTGGGTTGTTTTTTGTAATTTTTCGGTATTAATGTGTATATTTGTAGTGGTCCTGCTTGTGTAAACTTGTATATTTCTATTGTCCTTTTGAGCATATTTCTTAGATTTTGTATGTTTTTTTGGAGTAATTTTATGTATTTTTGCTTTGTGGTGGTCAAGACCGGTCTTGGTCTCGAGACCAAATTTTAAAGGTCTTGGTCTTGTCTCGGACTCTGAAGCATTTTGACTCGGTCTTGTCTCGGACTCGGGCTGCCCGGACTCGGGATTTTTCGTCAAGACCGTTCGAGACCAGCACTAATTCCTGTAATTTTGCACATTTTTTGGAATCAGTTTGTTTATATTTCTATCACTTTTTGAGTTTTTTGGAGTTTTATGTGTTTACTTTGGGGGCCGCATACTATTAGAGCGAGGCTTCGGGCTACCAGTTGTTAATGTCTGCTGGTCTAATGAGATCCAAATGATTACAGTGATTTGTTGTGTTTTGACTGGCAGATCACGTCACATCCACAAATAATCATGTAACTATAGCTGTGTGAAGAAAGTCTAAGTTTGCAGAGCATTACCTCATAACTTTTCAAAAAGATTTTACTACAACATAATATTGTCTACACTATGTAGACAATATTATGGCAGATAAAGGCCTTTCCATTGAATACCATAACATTATGGGGAAAAAACTAGCGACCCTTTAGTACCATGAGGGTTTACAGGTGAGATAAAGCTTTGGGTGTTTGCTGTGTAACTCCATACTGTATTTGGGTGACTCCTCTGAGGCGACCTGTGACGACTTGAGCTCAGTTTCCACCAGGGAGGACTATGTTTTCAAAATAGATGGATTATCTTTGGATTTGTCAGTCACTTAGTAGGTAGCCAAACGGGCGTGAGAGAAATCAGCTAAGAGGAATGAAGGGGATGTGTGAAAGGTGGCGTAAGATGGGGACACATTGAGTATAGAGGTGATGATCTCATTCAGATATCAGTGTCACAGTTTTTAAACAGTCTTTTTTTATGATGAATGGGTCTCAAAGGCACCAGGGTGTGGAGTCATTAACTTCACTATTGTTAAACAACTTAATAATAACTAGACCAAATAAAGTCAACTAAATTAAACATGATGGTATCAAGCACAATTGAAGCTACTGCAAATAATCATGGATAGTGTCCATGATTATTTGGCAGAACATGTGTCATGAGTTGAAAATGTACTCACCATATTGAGCACCGTAAGAACATATGTAGTTATGTTCTCGTGGCCGTGGTTGTACATATCTTTCTGTCCACCACCACCAGAGTTTCCACATTAAGCTTCGGATTGACCTGATTCTTCATCAGCGCTGCTCTTTTATTTCTGAGGGTGAACTTGTACTCATCCTTCATGATGAATATATCTTCCTGTGGAGGTTTGGGCATATCTGCAAAAAAAGCAAGAAAGATAAACACATGTTTCAACTCACAGATTGTAAAGCATCTATCACACTATTTAGGATTTATTTTAAATATCTGGAGTGTGATTTCAGTCTACAAGAGTTACTTGTAACATATCTTAGTTACATGGCGAACAAGCATTGTATAAGGGTTTATTTGACAGAGTATGGAGGTAGATTTGTGTCTTTATTATTCAATAAAAAATAAATAAAAAATTCCATCAAAAAAGTGTATATATATATATATATATACACGCAATTGTTGGGGGCTCACATTTTTTTTTGTGTTCAAACTTTTTTTTGTTTGATTGAAAATATATATATATTTTTTAATTTATTATTTTTTCTTTTATTGAAAAGTTTTATTTTTTCGATTGAATTATAAAGGCATAAATGTACTACCCATAATTCGGCCCAAATACAAAAAAGATGACTTCAATAAAAAAAACGAAAAAAATTAAATCAAATAAAAAAAATGTAAAAAATTTAAATCAAATAAAAAAATGTAAAAAATTTAAATCAAATGAAAAAATTTAAAAAATATAAATCAAAGAATTAAAAGTGTTCAATTGCAATTCTTTTGGTCTGAAATATTTTTTATAATTGATTCTTTTTGATTCAAGCAAAATTGTTTTTTTTGATTAAAATTTTTTGTTTTTTTTTAACCATAACAAAGTTGCTCGAAACAGAATTAATCCAAAGTTGCAGGAAATCTTGATCTTGCTATACATTATATCCTGACCAATCAAAGCATATGGATTACTTTATTAACCATACATGAGCGCTAAGTCAGGATGTAGAGAAGTTTGTGTAAAAAACATATGTCAGTAAATCAAGTTAAGCTGCAGAGTTGAAGAAATAACTCAAAAACGGTCAGAAGAAAAACCACAGAGGAGAGCAATAAGTGTCCATCAACATTACATCATATTCCTTCAACGCGTGTTTACAGTAATAGTGCCTCAGCATTAAAATTAACCTCTAACCTCTTTCCAAAAGTGTTAACCAGCTGACGAGTAACTGTAAACCATTCCACGTGATTAAATGTGGACCTATAATATGAGCTGATGTCATGCTAAATACGAAGCGTCTGTCTGTTGCTTCCTCTGGCAGTCTTACTGTTGTGCTATCATTAGATGAAGCGTGGAAGCTGTAACTGCAACCCATGTAAAGCATAGTTTAAATTTACTGTACTCGAACTACCTCTAGTTTCATGGTGTTGGAAAAAAAATGCTTTCGAATGTCGTTGATATAATGAAAAAAACAAAATGATAGAGCTTCTATCATGAAGTTAAACTCTGGTGGAGCTCTGTGGCCATTCCTCCCATTCTTGTAAATTTGCACTGACATTTGCACATTGACAGTCGAGTCCACTACTGCTACTGCTATACTGTACATGTTACTTTATATTTAAGGGTGTGATGCAGGACTCAGGTTAGGATTTTCATTCTGTCCTTGTAAATAAATGAATGAATGAATGAATTAATGAGGCCTAAATTCACACTTGAAAAAACTGTTTTCATCCTTAAAACTTTGTTGACATTTTTGCGCTTTGCATTGTGGGATGTGGAGTGACAGAGACGGATGCACAGAAGTGTTCTCACCTAATTCTGATATCAAAAGGAATATTGAGAACAAATTAGAACAAAAAATGGTGTCAATCAAACCATTATCTTTCTTGTCTGGCTAAGAAACACACACAAGAAATCATGATAAGAATGAAGTAAAAAAAAACATTAATGCATCCGTTTAGGCGACTTTACAATGCAATAACAGTGTTTATGATGGAAATGAAAATTAATTTGCACTGACCACATATTTCATTGAACCTTTTTCCCTTTTTTGGAGTAAATAATGTTTGATCCACTCATCTACGAGGCATACACTATGATTTTATCATCAGTAGCAGCTTTAATGCAAAGGATAAATAGAATATCAACTTTCTGTGCCCACACCTCTGTTTGCTCAACTCAAGTTCCCCTTTTTTCTTATTTCAGAATCCATGTACCCCCTTTTGTCCGACGACAACATTTTGCTTAGAAAACTAACTAAAAACAACTACAGAGCATAATGATGGAATGAATGAGTGACAACACACATTTTAAAGAATCTCATTTTGTAAATATGTGGAAAGAAACAGTATTTAGTGCAGTGGTTACCATCCTTTTTTGGATCATGACCCCATTTTGATATCAAGACTTTCTATCGACCCTAAAGACATTTTTTAGTAAGTAATATGTAATTTAAAAAAAATGTTTTTACTGCACTTTAGTTGAACTATATTCACAAAGTGAAAGTATAGAAATACAGTTAAGATTTAAGATTGTGTTGTTTTAATTTAAAAAAAAAATTTCAGAAATTTCAGCCGATCCCACATGACGTCCCGTCCCAAAGATTGAAAAACACAGATTTTTAGTGCTTTCTGAATAGATTTATGTCTATAGTTTTAATCCTTTCCAGTCATCTCATACTGGATGTGAGACCAAGGCACTTTATTTGTTAATTTTCCAAACTCGCTCCCTCTCTCTCTCGAGTACCCCCCTGTAGTGCCACCGCGTACCCCCATTTGAGAAACATTGGTCTATAGGACTAAACTCCAACAGCCTTAAAACATTAGTGCACTTTACCATATCTTCTTCAATCTACATGTTATCAGAACGTCCAGCCATCAAAGCATTGCTGAGATCAGGTGAAAGGACAGGGGAGTGCTTTTAAAGACAGAAAGCAGGTGAGTGAGCAAAGTGCCTTTCTGACTCAAACACAGCACAGGTGTTCAATGATGTCATGCAACGGAAATCTAAACATCAGCATATTTTCACAGGGGACACACAGCTGGAGTTCTGCTGGGTAATGGCAGCAATGCAAGCTGACTCTTTACTGAACGACCTCTGACACGACGAAGGTAACTGATATTGTGGTAATTTTATGGAAAATAAACCTTTGTCATACGCCAAATAAGCCTGAAACTAATTCCATAAGTTGCTCAGAGGTTGAAAGTCTAAAGGGTCCCATCGCTAATGGAAAAAACCAAGTTCTTCCCATTAAATAAACCAATAAACTTGTTCCTCTGGGTCTAATTACCTCTGTATTTATCTTCAACATGTCAACGCTAATATTGTGCTGCTTTGCTGTTCTTAGAAATAAAGATGTTGAGAATGATATTACATTTATACCAAACAAGAATAAAGATGTCTTAAAGCAGGGATTCTCAACTGGTGGGTCGGGACCCACTTTTGGGTCCTGACCCACCAGTTGAGAATACTTAATGTCTCTAATGTTGGACTTGTGTTTTATTTTAAAATAACCTTTTCTTTTAACAGATATGCTGTAAAATGCATGTTGCAAGGAAAAATATATAAGTTTATGTTTTAAAAAACATTATATATATATATATATATATATATATATATATATATATATATATATATATGTTTTCAACAGCTGTTTTTGAAAAACTAAATTTAATTGGTTGAATTCTAAAATAAATAAATAAATAAATGGGTTGTGATTTAATGACGGTGTCCCAGGGTGAGACCCCCTGCCTTAAACTATTATTAACACTGACACCACTTCTGACAATATTAATAATAATGCATTGGATTTTTTTTATAGCGTTTTATCATAGACACTCAAAGCGCTTTACAGAATGAAGGCATTATTCTTTCACTCCACACTTAATGGTGGTAAGCTACTATTGTAGCCACAGGTGGCCTGGGGCAGACTGACCATCCAACTACTAACCAGGCCCAGACCTACAGGCTGGTATTGACACATTTATCCGCATACATTGAGTGGAGAAAGAGTGAGTGAGAGTTTGATGCACAAACAAGTTGAAATTTAACATTGAATTATTATTATTATTATTATTTTTAAATGTGTTTTAACGTCCCCTTAATACCCAGCAACAAATCCCTGTTTTGTTTCCTTGAGGGACACTAAAACAGTGTAGTATTTTAAAATGTGAAAAACTTTTATTTTTTTTGACAAAGGACTGATCACTAATACATTTGGTTTTTAAAACATGATAACTTAGTTTGAGTGTTAAATGTTATTTATTTTCATTCAAAGCACTGGAAAGGAAGAACACAATGTGTTAATCTAATTTGGTTAATTCACTTTAAACCCCAAGGTGGAAGGTTGTCAGGGTAACCTTGCAGTGTGTTGTTTTTGTGGAATTTTTCACATGAATGAAGTGACAGACCTCATTCTAAAAGATGGCTGCTGTGTTCCTCCTTGTTTTCTTTTATCCATCTGTATGTTTGATAGTTTATCTAAAGGAAAATGTTAGATGTACAGAAATGAACGAAAAGGAGAAATTGCCCTTACATACATTTCTTCCTTCTCCCACAGAAGTGCTGCTTCTGCTGCTCCCCACGTCTGTACTGACTCTCATGGCGATGGTTCGTATTGCGATGAATGCCGCTCTCTTGATGCTTTGTTTCATTGGTATTCTTGGCATTTTGGTATCCAGGAGTGTGTTCCTGCAGTCGTCTATGACGGTTTGTATCGTTGTTCGAGTCTGTTTTCGGGCCAACGTGTCTGTGAATCTCATAATTAGAGGATTCTGTGGATCTCTTCCCTAGTGTTCGGGGCATTTGACTTTTCAGCTCAGTCCAGGAGTTCCTGTCATTCTTGTACAGAATGTGCGGATGGTGGTTGATGGGTGCTGTGAAGTTTTCCCTCTCAGCAAGGCTCCGTGACAAAGGTCTCAGGAAATAGTCAGCGTCCTCTGTTCGGATCAAACCTGACTGAAATCAAAAAGGAGAGTGAAATTAGTTTACATTACTATAGGTGGAGCTTTATCAAAATGCCTGTGGTGCTACTTACTGTAGATATGTGCACAACTTTATGTGTTATAGCAGATGTAGCAGGAAGTGAGTGGCTGCTGATAGATGGTTATTTTGTTAGGTTTTATGCTCATTTTTTTATTTAATTTAGATTATTTTATAAGCAAGTGAACCTGTTGCTAACAGGTGTAAACCTTGAAAAAAAAAAAAAAGTTTAAAAAAAATTGCGACGAGCCACAAATCACTGTGAAAATGAAGTAAAAACACTTTTCCACTTTGGTGCCATCTTTTCATTCTTTTACATCCCAATCCCACAATGCAATGGACAAAACTTCCCCGGCTCATGATCATTTGTTTATGATGGGGATAAAAAAAATATTCCAGTCGCAATTCAGATTCAGATTCAGATGACTTTTAAATTATTCAGTTTACAGTCATACCCTGCCTTTTTCACTAAATTAACAAGACAAATTCAACATTCATGGCATCACATAGATAGACAATTACAGTCACCTGCCAGTATCACAGATCACCAATTTAAATGTTCTAAATGTGCTTGTGAGTAAATGATCTTTGACTTATTGATCTATGAAGCCTACACAATGTCTTTATCTATTTAAAAACATACAGTAATGTCGCCAGCAGCTTTAAGAATAGATATTGACCATTTCAAAGACAAAATATACTATGACAGGTTTTCTATTCAACATGACCTCAAACATATACACCATTCATTTTTGCATCAATATATGAATAAAATTGCCAGTCCTTGAACTGCAAGTGTATTCTACACGAGTAACAGGTCAACTCAACAACTAGCCAAGGGTTTCAAACCCAAAACGTTTCGCTGTGAGGCAGCTTCACTTATCCCACTGAACTTTATACAGATTCAAGCAATTTTCAGAGTAAATGTTGTTAAATGACCCTAAATTTAATGCATTATATCAAAAAAAAAAAAAGCATGAACGTCATAATTAGACCTTTAAAGAGTCACAAAAACAAATACAGTATAATCAACATGTCACCCCAAGCCATCTTTTTAAAAGTATGTGACCATCTACTATGTATGTATTCACCAGCGCATTTTGTTAATAATGTTTTATGGAAGATCAACTGTGGGAACCATGTTTAAAGTCTTTAATCGTGCAGCAAAATGTGTCATCACTATTGTTTCACTCTCTATTACGCTGTGTGTTTCTTTTCTAATGAACTTTCAGTTATTATATTCCAGCATTCCAGTGTCAATAACCTTCCATCATCACGCCAGCATCAGACACTCTTTCTTACTTTCCGCCTCCCTCTTTGTCTTACCCAGTCTTTTTAAACATGCAGTACATTCACGCTGACAGTCAGCTGGCACACAGGGTTTGGATATTAACTGCACTTGGCAGCGACAGTGATTCCAGTAAATTAAGTTTAATTGACTGTAGTCTGAGTTGCTTTTCCATTGTTAGATCTTGTGTCACCATTACTGCCAGACTCAGGCTATTACAGATATGAAGTTGTGGCTGGCACGAAGTGAGAGCCTTTTCACATGCATCGGGCCTAAAAGCCACAAAAGGGAAAATAAGAAATTACGTATATATGCACCTGTAAGATTAATTGAAAATCGGTGTCTTTCATTTGAATTTAAATGGATATCTGTGATATCGGATATCTGTGTTTCTGATATATTAAGCCTGAATAAATTGTACCCATATCATCATTAACTTCAAACCTTGACCTCTACACTTGCCATGGACTGAAAGAATGCTTGACAACAGTGATAGGAAAGTAAAATGACTTCTTTCCTCACATAATGAATTTGTATTCATAAAAATGTGTTTCAAATGTGTTAGCTGTGGAAAGTAGCATAAATTATATTTCCTCATGTATTGGAAGACATTTTTTTTTTCAAAAGTATTGTTAAAATTAGGGGTGTCCCGATCCGATTTTGATATCGGATATCTGTCCGATATCAGCCAGAAAACTAATATCGGATTTTCTCGGACTGCATCTAAAATCTCCGATATGAGCGCTCTAATAGGTTTTTGTTGTTTTGTTCCCACCTTCAGTAAAAAAATAACTGAAATGAACTTGAATGGCTGACTATTGTTCTCTGTTTGAGAAACATCACTTAATCAAGCCTTTTCTAACATTCCACACTACAAAATAAGTAATAAAAGTATGTATGATTTGTGCTGATATCGCGGCTGTAAAATCGGTATCGTAACGGAAGTTAAAAAGTTGTTTCGGGAAATCCTTAGTTAAAATGTTAGATTATTATTTAACTAATAAAACTAATCTGTTCATTTAATTATAATCTGAGACAATACATTTGGTCAATGGCTTTTACCACCCCATTGGATCAAAGCACCCAAACAGGATCACAAAATTGTATTCATTATCGCAAAACAAACAAACAAACAAACAAACAAACAAACAAACAAACAAACAAACAAATAAACAAACAAAAAAACAAACAAACAAACAAACAAACAAACAAACAAACAAAAAACAATGTCAAAAGTCAAGAATCACAATTAAACAACCAAACTTTCAAAAATTAAAGTCTATTCATTTAAAAATGGCAATACATGGGCAAAAACATAAACTTTTTAAAACATACACCATTTAAAAATCAAAGTAAGAATAACACCAAAGTTGAAGCTTCTAAATGACCTTTTATATCAGTTATAGAATATGATAGAATAATCTGTATTGTCATTACATACAGGAGTAATTAAAACAAATACTTTTTTTCTTCATATAAACACAAAGTGAAGTATGTTTTACGTATATTCTTAAGTTTTTAAAAAAAATAGTCAATTGGATATTTAAATTCAAAAATGTTCAGTGTTTGTTCTTCTATTCTCTGCAGACTAAAAAGCCACTAAAGCATAGTGGGTTGTTTACAAGTGGTGCTGTGCTGTAATGATCATTTTCCAGTACAGTACAGTAACTGGTACTTGACAAACAATAACCACTAACAGCACCACACAAACATATCTGGAGACATATTTTTAGCCGGAAACGCACTGAGGCTCACTACTTAACTCAGATGATTACAATATTTGAAGCGCTTTAAAACACTTTAAAAACAATGGATGTCCCATAACTAAGTTCTCAAACAGCGTCAATGTTTTACCACATCAGTAAAACCTCAACCTCGATTACTTCTATCCTGTTTTTGAAGCCCCCTAACATGCAACAGCTGTGGGTTTCCACACAGCCTAAGATAATGCTTTGCCCAATGCAGTGAGACAACCTTGGCTATGAATGATTGACTACAATTAGCTTTGCAGAGGAAGGGCGATCAATTATTGGGGGGGGGGGAGGAAGGAAAGAAAGAAAACGGGGATTACTAATGCATTAACGACTTTGACTGATGTTTGCCTGCCAATGGTCTAGAAATTCCTCAGCCAAGAACCGTGCTCACAATCTCATGTGACAACTGGAGCGTGATTCCACATGGCACCTGTCTTTGAGCTGTGTAATCACATACAATTGTCAACATTAGGTTCCGAGTCGGCTTCTGACCTGTACAGCGGTGATGTCAAGCATCAAAACTTCCCATGCTAAGTGTTTTCTTCTGTCTGGGTGGTAGGTCAGCAGTGGGGGTTGATCTTTGTGGCATGAGTACACTCTTTAGGGGAAAGAAAAGGGCTTGATGTGATTGTTTGTGTTAAGGCCACAAATAGCCTGCTCTGCTTTTGGTTTATTCTTAAAATAGAAGTTGTTGGATAGTAGAAGAATTAAATGGGATGGAAGAGGGAGAGGAAAGTGGTATTGAAAAGATGGATCCCTCACACTCACTTGAAGGCATCACACTTTGCTTATCATTTGTCAACAAACCTCTAATAGACATTTTTCCCATTTCCGGATTTTAAACCGGACGTGGTGTGCAAAAACTTCCTGTGGCTATAGCTTTAGCGTTAGACAGTGACAAAAATGCTCAGTCTCGGCGTGGTTGCTCTTGTTCTGTTGCGGGTTGCTCTTGTGGGGCAAGAAAACAGGCATACCTGTGGATCTAAGCAGTTAGTAGAGATCACCAAAGAGGGAGTCTGACTTCACAACAAGCAAGAAAGGCTGAAGCTATGGAGCTGCTACGGCACATCCACCCACAGGTAAATAAGACAAACACATATCAGAATGTTAAAATATTATTTTAAGGTCTATAACATGCCTCTCTTTAAACATTCTGAATATTTTAGCAGACTAAATTAGGTTTCTTTAATACAATGTTTATACTTCATATGTTGTAGATAGCGGTTAGCTATTTCTTTTCTTATTTTAATAGCTGTGGATATCTTCTTCATGGGAGAACTTATACCCCCTATCAAGTTTATTTGCTTGGGTATTCGCCGCTGCGATTGCCTCCGCATCAGCGAACGAAAAAGCTGGCAAGTGGAGCAACGTTTTTGAAAAAACAAGAGCCATTTTCCCTTAGACACGCAATAACAGGAAGTTACTCAACACCAGGAGGCGCTACTTCCGGTTGTGGTGAAAAAGGTCTATTCTGTCTGTATCACATCAATCTCTCTTCAACCTGTGATCACAATTCCCTTAATTTGAATAACAAAGCAAAAACTGAATCTGGCTTCTGCTACTTGTACTGTACTTTTTTTTTCATTCTCGGGTATTGGCGTGTTGCAACCAACTTGAATAGCTACTGTACATGTTTTGTTTCATTACTTTAAAGCTCGTCTTGTTGCAACACTTTTATGCGCTGCAACAAAAAGCGTAAAGAATTTCCAATGTAATGTTTTAAAGTGTCAAGACATCTCTGCCTCTATTAACTGTAGACTTTGCTCAGTAGTTTCAGCAATTACGTTATGTTAGTAATAGTTACCAAGGAGGTCATATTTGAAACTGTGCATATTTGTTTTTGTCTGTTTATTAGCAGGATTCCATCAAAATACGTAAAGCATTGTAACAAGATATTAACCAAAGATAGACCTTAGACCATAGACGATTCCATTAAATTTTGGAGAGGATCTGGATCAATTTAATAATTCTCTATCAGTTTAAAATTTAATTTATATTTAAAAAAAAAAAAAAAATCACATATATAAATCACATATATTCATGATTGACTGACCTTTATGAAATTTGAGTCAGTTATGTTGGGTTGGTTCATGAATTACCCAACACAGTTTCATCTGGATTGGAATCGATTTGCGTCACATTTTTGGTGGTCCCTATACATTTGGACCTACTGTGTCATTATTAATGGGGAAATACATTTCTTATGAGCCTTTAAAGTGTGAATGTACATGGTACCATCACTGATTCAGATAACTGCAAATATCTGGCAAAAAGGATATTTGGCACTTGGTGAAGTTTTGCGCTCTTGTTGTCCATGTAGTTTGCGCTGTTTGTATGTTTGGAGCATGTGAGCATGTGTAATTTCATAGGAAATTGCCTAAATGTTTAATAAAATTTGTATTTATTTTATTAAAATAAATAAATAAAAAAACTTTGTTTAAAGAGACAGGGCTTAATGGAGTTGTCAGCTAGTGGTTGGTACGGTTGTGTGTGCTGTTCCATCATAACAACACCCATGAGTCATTTTCCACTGATCCTCCTGTTTCCTCTCATCAACATCTGTCGCACTGAATGAATGGGATGTTTTTTCTCTCATAAACAGAAACAGTAGCTTTGCACGGCTAATTAATGTTGCCTTCAAATGGAAATGCACTAAAAATGATTTGTTTCAAAAGAAAAGCACAACGGAATCAATCACACTGAGCTGAAAGAAAAGTGTCATTGTCCTGTCTTTGTCAGCAGAGCAACTATAAAAACGCATACAAATAAAGTTGTTGATGTCTTTACTAGTCAATAAAACTACAACACAGTCTATACGACTGACACTTGCTTTACATAAAACAAAATGCCTGCACATTGTCAGAAACAAGTGTCTCCATCTATTTTGCTGCGTTCAGAGATTAGGTCACATGAGTGCTTTTCCTAAATAGTCGAAGTCATCAGATTACACACCATGCTGTATGAGGTGCAAATAGCAGTCATAAATGCTAAAACACTACTTGGGAGGGCGCAAACAGCTGGACTCTCTGGAGTCAGACTCATCCAGACAAGCAGCAACAGGAATGAGGTTGGGAGGGGGTGAAACTGTTGGAAAACGGAAATGAGGGGGGAAGTATTCTGTGCATTACAAGGTGCACCTGACCATGAATGGGGTTCTCTCTCTCTCTCTCTCTCTCTCTTTAAGTTGTTCTTCCTATTCAACAACGGTCAGTAGCCAAATAGTAAAATTAGCACCTAAACAATCTAAATGAAAGATTAGGGCATATTTGACATACGCAGTGCAATACGACTTGACTTTGATGGGTAGTTCATACTATAATTTGGAATTACTTATCTCTATCACTTACGTATTATCTTGAACACGTGAAGGTCAGTCGATAAATCACAGACTTTAGTTGCCTGCCAAGACCACAGTGTAAACTTTAAAGCTCTCTCCATCAGAAAACCATCCAACATACTGTATATTCTTGGAAATCCCAGTCTGCGGTTTTCAAATGATTACCACCAACACCACTATTGGCCTCAGGCAACAATAATAATTTAAAAAAAACTACACCTTTGGAATCTACAGTGCATGAAGATACATATGCAGATCTATATAGTGTAGCAGGGTTGGGGTCAATCACATTTTTAGATTACAATTACGTCTTCAATAATCCATGTTCAATTACAACTCAATTATGATTACGGTGAACAGCATTATTTCCAATTACACAATTAAAATTACTATTATTATTTTCCCCTGAAAGTCAATTACAATTATGTTCTCAATTACTAAAGTTAAATTACAATAATAACATATACTGAGCCTTTAATAAATAAGACCATAAAATGTAACCTTCCTCTTGTGTTAGCTTTCTGTTAGCATCTTTTATGATAGAGGGTCAGTTTGACCCATGTCTTAAATCAGCTGTAAAATACACTAAAAAAATATTCATTTCTTGGTTACCTTGTTAGGTTTGCTTATCTATGAACATATTGGTATTATTATTTTTGGTGTGGACCTTTTTTCTGTCAGTATACCCCTTAATTATTTCATTTTTTTAAATGGTAAAATGAGCCTCAAGTGAACTAACAGGTAAATTTGATATGAAACATTTGTTTTTTTCAATTATTAAGTACTTATGTGTGAGCCATAGAACATTAACATGGTTCCACAAGTGTTTGTTTATTTACATTGTAAAAAAAAAATGTTTTCATAGAATACCACTTACAATGCCAATTACAATTACAAAGTCATTTATTTGAACAAAATTACAATTCAATTCCGATTACAACAGCGGCATGTTTTTCCACTTACGATTACAGTTATAATTACATCATAATTGTAATTAATTACCAATTACACGATTGTAAATATAATTGACCCCAAACCTGAAGTTGGTGAAGTAAAAACACTTGAACTGCTGTATCAAGATGTTTCGACGGAAGCCTTTGTTTAGTGGATTTCAATAGATCTGCCAGTTAGGGTTAGTAAGTCAGATCAACCAAAGTAGCCTACAATGCAAGGAATGAGAAAAACATTCTAAAACCAAACAGGAACGTACAGATTTACAGGCTGCCTGAGAAAGTTTAAGCTGAGTCTGTGTTTGTCCCAATTAATGAAGACAGATTATAGTCATTTCTCAAACAAAATGACTTGACAAACATTTGAGATGGGAATGTGACCATCAAAAGTTATATCAGACTGCTGTTGGGACCCAGGTGCAGCATTTCTCTGGTCAATATTTACCTGATGCCTGGCAAATAGAAAGCTGACCAAAGTGCAAGGTCTCCTATAGGCTTCCTGATGACCTAATGAACTCTGTGACCAAGTACTGAGCAATAATGCATATCACAAACTGTGACTCACATTCATGTTTCAATCTCTTTGATGAATACCAAATAACAAAAAAAAAAACATGACCTGTTTACAAGTGAGTAACCTATATGTGTAACTTGGCACAAGTAGTAAAATCAAGGAACTCTCCCTAAAGACAACATAGAGTATTTGTATTTCTGTTGCTATTTCCTGATCTACATTTGACTGACCAAGTCCCTTCATGGCCACCCTGTGCCATGAGAACTAGGTTTTCTGTCTCTGTAACTCTGGTCCTTTTGGCTGAATCTTTTATTAGTATCTGGTCTGGAAAGCAGACACATCTCACATACACTACTGCAAAGAAGAATACGAGGAAGCATCCCTGGGGATATGGCATTTTCTGTCCTAGTTTTAGGGGGCAATTCTCAGACACAGCTGTAGTCCTTTCACTGGAAACATTAAAATGTCAAACGATTGATGACGAACGTCAGACGAAAGTAACTGTCGACATTTTTCTATTCTAGGACAGCTGTTTCTGTCAAAAAGTCCAGAGGTCAATACACTGATTCCCTTTTTGTGCATACAAAGTTAGTCCATGTGATTCAAACACACTTTTATCCAACACCCTTTTTAGTGTAACAATGCACAAACATAATATAAATCAATATTTATCTTGTTACTGTCAAGACTTTTAAACTGCTACTGAGGAAACTGAGTCGTTAAACTGAATGGTATTATTACTGGTGTATATCCTTCAGCTGTGGGACAGCGGTTAGCAACACATCTTCACAGCTAAAGGGTTGTGTTGTTGTTTTTATTCACCAGTGGTCAAACCACTAAACTACGTATATGTATGTGATTGTGATTGCTGGTGTCAACCACATTGCTGTGTCCAAAATTATTGGGAAAACAAAATAAATTACTTTTAGGGAAGAATTACCAATAGTAATTTACTAGTATGACATATACTATTTTATTTTATATATTTCAACTTAAGAAAACTGCATCAGTTGCAGGTAAACCACATGTGTTTGCAATGGTGGGTGTGACTTTAATTTCAACGTTGTTCTGTACATAGGATGACAACAACAGCTAAAATTAGGAATAACATGAAATGATTGATATGTTATTGTAGTTATTAGTAGTCCAGGAAAAGAATAATTTGGCTTTTGCACAAGAAATATAGAAACCCAGAACAATTAAAATAATAAATGTGACCATGTACAGATATTTTTACTACTGCCAATTCTGCTATCTTCAACGTTTAGCATGAGCTAACACCAAAGTGCTGATCATGCTAAATTAGCATTCATCGTTAAATCTTTGTTTTTTTTTGATTTTTTATGAAATTTGTTCCTTCAGCTAATTAGTGAAGTTATTGCTTGCTGAATAAACAAAAAAATGGAAGTTAACAAAAACTGTTGATGCACACAAAAACCCCTGTGTGATTTTTGGTCAACTTGTGGTCCTCTTTGACCAAAGCCCAGAACATACTTCAGTGACTTACAGCTGTGTAAAATGCAGATTTAGAGAAGTAAACTCAAACATGTGATTTGTGACAGTGATGGTGTGACAGTGTCTCACAAAGAAAGAAGAACAGTAAATCAACCCAGTGTGGATTAAATACCTGGCTTTTTCTTTTCATTCTTCTGTCCTATTTAATCCTTTATTTATCTTCCAATCGGAATGACTGCTGCATCCTAGTGTGGGTGTAATATCAGTGTTACAAATGTTGTTTGTCATACTTTCAGTCAGACTTAACTTGCTTTCAGTGGTAATGAGTACTTCTCAAACATTGTGTTAAAATTCAAAAAGGGTGACTAACCTCTTTTTGTTTACGCTAGATTTCACCAAGCACATACTATGTTTAGATAATGAGGGATTCAATAATCACCACCACATGCAACTGATCAGAATGAAGGCTGCCTAAACTAAACTCAGAGAGAAAGATTGCAAGAGACACACTATTTCAAAAGATCTGACCTCGATGTTCTGGTACAAACACTCCAGCTGATCTAAATAATCTTCTTCTTTCTTTATCTAATCTAAATACTCCATCCACTGAACTCTCTCAAAACTCTGGACTCACCATCCCCATGCATGTGGACAGTGCGACTGAGGAGTTGACCCTCGACCTCAGGGACCCTTGGTAAAAGCAGAGGTCATCCTGGTGGTAGGCCCTCAGGCTCTTGGTGCCGTTCTTTCCCAGGACCTGGATAGTGAAGCCAGGTGCGATTAGGCTCTCTGAGGATTCCTTTAGCTCCATATGAAAGTCCTGCCCCAAGCCAGTCAGCTGGAAGTGAAGTATTTCACTGCTATTGCTTGCTGACCCTGCATAGTTGCTCAGGGATCTGCGCCGTCTTCTGCGCTCATGATGGGCAATTTCATGAGAAATGTAAAGACCTTGATGGTTGACCTCAAATGGAGCAACAATCTCATACTCTGGATGAGAGACATACAGAAAACACATAAAAGACTGATTAGCCAGAATACAGTACATACCAAGGCAAGGATGAGCAAATACGTGATTTGAAAGAAAACAGTTTTCCTGGCATTAGCCTTAACAGTTGATTAGCTTTACTATGAATGAAGATGTCATTGGTTCATATGAGGTTAGAGGTTAGTCTGTACTAAGTTTATGTCATCACAACTTACAAAGATATACTACACACTGTCAGCTGCTACCTTGGTTGCATCATTGAGTGAATCAAATGTTTTGAATATTCCATTCCTTCGTAAATTATTTTCTACCAGCTTTGACCACTTTTGCTGGCAGGGTCAAGGAAGAATTACAAGTAAAGGAAGGCTTTTAGACATTAAGATTCAAGTCTTTGAGAGGAGAGTGAATCATGTTTGAACTACTGTTTTACTACAGTTTTTACTACACAGCTCAAGCTGCATAACCACAGGTCATAAAGCCCAATGGATGCAGGTCACAGACCTAGCTTTTAGATCCAGTTAAATGTCTAATGGTACTGTGGTCACCAAAACTAATGACCCTCCCTTCAAAGGTCAAATTAAATGTAGCTGACTCAATGATTTGCGACAAAATTGCTTTTCCAGGGTCCAACCTGACACTGTTTTTTTTTTTCTCACTATGAGTGAGAACGCCTTGACCTTTCTTTCTCTGTAGGAAAGAAAGAACATCAAATGGTTTGAACCCTTCAAAGGAGACCAGCATGTGTTCAAACAGAGTTGGAACTAGCCTGGGTAAACCATTGGTTGTTCTATTCAATTTGGGGGTTTGTAGATGAGAAAGAATGTGTTTTTTATGAACCTTTAATAAAATGCACCATCGCCTCCACTGGTTGGAGTGATGTCTTTCATCTAACTGGGAATTTTTTGTGAAATTTCTCAAAAGTCATAAAAAAGTGTTTTTCTCTCTTTTCCTTATAGATCAAGGGTTGGACTATACTCTTTGGTTGATGCTGTGTTGCATGGGGTGCTCGAGTCACCATTTGAATGCCCCAACTTAACTTGAGTGACCTGCTTTTAAAAGGCACAATAAGCAAATATAGCGCAGACAGAGACATGTTTTGGCTGTGAGAAAAACATTCTGGGTGGCAGACGATGTGTCATCGTCAGGCAGTGGCAATGCCGGACGTTAATACGGGGTATTTGGTGCATCTATTGGCAGACTTGAAGATTCCTGTTCTGCATGCATAACTATATATATATATATATATGTGATGTAGCAGAAATAGTCCTAGTTTGATCCTTGATGCACTGATTGCATTAATCATTTGAAAGTTACAGGACAGCAAAAAGCAAACACATTCCTCAAGAGTCAAGGATTTTCTTTGCTGACACCAAAGCACTTAAGCAAAACCAGGGACTGCTCTTTTCTATATTTGCCACTTTGTATGTCTACCCCCATCACACACACACACACACACACACACACACACACACACACACACACACACACACACACACACACACAAACACACACAAACACACACCCACACTACCCTAACTCGAAAAACAGCTGCAATGACCCATGTCAAACAGTGTACAAACACAGTGTCTGCAAGAGCATGGTATGTTGGTGCAAATACACACTTACATTCATACACACACAAACACTCACACACTCAGCTTGACTCAGAAGAGGTCCTGCAGTTGTTAGTGTGTTGGTTTAGTGGCTCCTGAGTGCCATGAGCAATGTTAAGGACTTTAAACAAACGGTTCTTTGGCTTAAAGTGAACAAAGGACACGTACAACTCTGTCTTCACTCTTCTTCACCTTAACAACAAGCACATAAAGCACTGACAAGCAATTACCAAAGCATCGGTTGTGAATTAATCTAGAAACAAGCAGTAGAGGATTCCCTCCCTTTTCTGTCTCAGATCATCACCACATGTGGTTGTTTGTTTATGTATTTTTTCATGGTAACAAGATGGGGGGAAAAAAAAGTAGAAAATCTGAGATACAAGTCAGAGTCAAACAAGCTGCTGACTCAGCGCACCACACGGGGTTGTTAAATCTGCAAAACAAAGAACAGATGAAGTTCTTGCTCTAATAATTACATCTGAGCATCCCAATTGAATACTTTGGCCACACAGATATATTATAAGCCTTCACATGCACTTTTTTTTCTTCCTTCAAAGGATTTAAATCCAAAGCGTATGTTTTAAATTCGTATTGCATTTACTGCAATTACTTTAGGGTAGGTCTTGCCAGCTAAAACAGTTTTATATTGCAATAGTCTCCAGTCTGAGACCCAATGCACCCCAAAGGGTTTTTCAGGCCATGCCAGTGTATATATCGCCCCCTATTGTTAAAATAAATAAAAGCAAAGCGTGCAGGTGAGCCCAGTTTGATGCTGCGCTGCTGTTGGAGAGATGCACGAATTATCCTAGTATCAAAACGGATATTACTATTTAATCAACCAGGATGAAAAAGTGTTACAAAGTGGTCGAAAAATGCATCTTAGACTGTTAACTTACCTGTATGCTGAGGTAGATTGAGAGAGCGAAGCAGATGCGATGAGTCATGGTAATATTCTGCACTGTCAGCGTCAATATTTGAAAGCACACCCTGCAAAAGATTAAAAAATAAATGAAATAAATATAAATGCGTTGACTTGATTTGTGCACATTGCAATTGCCACTGGAAATCATCCTCCCTCGGTGATTTATCATTCAATGTGACATCTTTCTGATCGAGCTCCGCATGCCTTAGCGTTAAAAGTGTGAAGCGGAGATAAAAGCGCGCACACTTACTTTGCACTGTGAGAAATAACAAAGAAGAAGCCCAAAGTGCATAATGCGCGTCCAGTTTCTCCATTCTGTGCAAAAAAAGTGCAGCAGAGCCATTTCTGAGGAAAGGACGTAAAGGCACAGTGCAGGAGTGTAAAACACTGTTAGATTATCCAACTGATCCTAATGAACCAGGGATTAAAGAGCGTCAGGCTTTCTTCACTCTAGTGTCTGCAGTGACCATTTATCTCCAAGTGAAGGATCCAGACGCAGAAATAGCTTGAAGTCCCGTCCTCTCTCTCTCTCCATTAAGTCATTTTCTTTCTTTCCTTCCTCACGCCAAAAGTCTCTCTCTCTCTCTCTCTCTCTCTCTCTCTCTCTCTCTCTCTCTCTCTCTCTCTCTCTCTCTCTCTCTCTCTTGACTCCCAGTGAAGTCATATAACTGTCTTATTACATTTTTTTTTATTTTTTTTTTTTTTTACAATGTTAAAATGTTTTTTTTTTTTTTCTTTCTTTCTTTTTTTAATGCATACGGTATATTGTATGGCGTGTTTTTTTTTTTTTTTTTTTTTTTTTTTTAGCTTTAGCTGCTGTAGCAATGGAAATAAACGTTGTGGAATTCATAAAGTAAAATCAAATCAATCCATTTTCTGGTGGTTTTGTATGCTTTTTCAAGTTATTTTGTGTATTTCAATAGACATTTTCCATATTTTTCATTGTCATTTTGGTTATTTTTGTTATCCGTGTATATATCTTGTTTGTATATATTGTTGGCAGTGGCTTTCCATACCTTTGCCGTGTCAATATACTGACATTCTATCCATACGCAGCGCCCCTATTTGGCCAGTTTAGGTCGCGTGACTTAGACTAACCCTAACCTAAACCTTAACCCTAAACCTAACCCTAAACCCTAACCTAAACCTTAACCCTAAACCTAACCCTAAACCCTAACCCTAAACCTAACCCTAAAACTAACCCTAAAACTTGTTGCGATATTGGGTTATAACCTAACACTAACCCTAATCCTAACTACGTGTACTTCGGTAACCGTACCAATAGCACTGGGGATTTTCCACACAGCAACCGTACAAATAAACACTTTCTTATTATTTATCATTCTCTTTATTTCTGTTGTAGCAATGTGTGTTTTTGGAATATTTTTGTTTTGATTTTGTGTATTTTTGCTACTGTTTTGTTTGTTTTTATCTGATTTTGTGTGATTATTATTTATTTTTTAAAGTAAATATTAAATAGATGAATGTTCTAAACAAGATGATGAATGCCAACACTTAAAACAGGCTCAATTTTGAGTTGTACTAATATCAGCGTCTCGTGTTAACATTAGTTGTACTCAAGCTCAATAAGAGGAATGCTGCTGCTATGGAATCTTAGGCTAGTGACGTGTAGTCTGGGGTGTCGTCATGACAAGTAAAATACTAACAATGATAAGATAAATTTAATTTGTCCACATGACTGTTCTACATATTTGTTTTCTGTATGATTTCAACATTTCTATGGTTTACACATTACCTTTTTAAATACATAGGAGAAGGACGAGGTGAGGCAGTGATAAGCTGTGCCTCTGACACACACACTGACTGATGCAGGCAATTGGCACATGCCTTATATCACCAACACACATGTATTACACATGCTGACGTTCCACAGTCTAATATATTTAAATGATTGTGTGTGGCATATTTAGTTTTTAATGTAACATAAATGCTCAGATTCATGCAGAAAGTACTGTACCACACTAATGGAGGGCGGTGGTGGTCTAGGGTCAAATTCAATAAATGAAAAATCTGATTTCACCTTATAATAAATATTATTGTGTATAGTGTAAAAGCCATCAAAGCATATTTAAAAGCTTTTAAAGCAAACAAATGTGTCATTGAGCTCAAAATTGAATTATGAGCCTCTATTTTGGGTTCATAAATGTATCTGACTCCAGAGGAGCGACCGATCTCAAAAGTCATGAACCTCGCTCTAGTTTTACGTTCAAAATTGAAAGAAAGGAAATTTTGAACCTTGAATATCAAATCCCACTCACGTTTGGTTCTAACAGGTATTTTAGTCCAACTAAAGTTCAAAATCTAACTGACATTGTAGGTGGTTGGAAACGTCATAAAGAAGCAGTGGTGTCCCTTTGGAAGACAACTGATAAAGTTTGATGTTTACACAGCCTACAAGTTGATTTCATACGAAAATACAAAAATTCTGTTTACCAAGCATTAGGGGTTTGTTTTTCTTTAACGCTACAATGTCATTGTGCAGACTGCTGACAATAAGGGAGCGCTCACAAACCCTCGTTTGTCCACAGACCACAGTTTGAAACTATAGTTGAACCATAATAATGCAATGTGAAGAGTAAGCAAAATATATTATCTGTGTCTTTTAAGGACAAGAACTGGAACACACTTGTTATGTCTACCCGTTGTGAAGTCATGAGAAAACAGTGATTTAGATAGTAGCTCAACCTAATTTAGTGCCGTCTGGATCTCGTAACCCAAACGTGAGCAGCACATTACATCCTCCCGCAGGTAATCACCAGACTATGTGGAGCACGGCCTGAAATTCACCCACTGACCCTGTTTAATCCATCTGTCACCCTCCCACCTGCCCTGTATTCCACAGCTGCACTGATAGGCAGTGTGCCAACATTTCTTAACTCCCCACTATCATTCAGAGAAATGTTCGGGACTGTCAGAGCCAAAAGACTGACAGCGTGTTCCATTTTTCTTCCCAAAAGAGAAGCAGATGAGACTGAAAGCTAAAGAAGTTGGTTGCACTGTTGCCATAAAGTCAAATGCAAGTTTTTGGGAGTCTCAAAACTATTTGTGATTTTCAGAAAACCATCCTGTGTTCACACAGTTTAAGCAGAACCATGACATTTCTTTGTGTTAGCCAGGCAGGTGTATACAGTATTACTTGCAAAGAACTGATAGAGATGAAAAGACATTGATTAATTTTCTGATATGCAATTCTAAGCAGACAGAAAATAAGCCAATAATTTAATCTGTCTTTTATTCAAAATTTGTCGTGATCCTTAGTGAAAAAAAATATTTTAAAAAAAGCACTGAAAGTATCATCCGAGTTCATGGTTCTCAGCCGGAAAAAGGTGGAGTGCCTTCTTGGGTTGGGGATGAGATCCAACTCCAAGTGGAGAAGTTTAATAATGGGGTCTTGTTCACGAGTGAGGGAAGGATTTAGTGGGAAGTGGACTGGTGGATTTGAGCAGCATCTGCTGTGATGTGGAGTCTGCACCAATCCGTCATGCTGAAGACGGAGCTGAGCCGAAAGACAAGCTCTCGATTTTTCCCAGTCCGTCTTCATTCTTACCCTCACCTATTGTTGGGTCATGACCGAAAAGACAAAATCGTGGGTACAAGCTGACGAAATTAGCTTCCTTCGTAGGGTGGCTGGGCTCTCCCTCAGAGGTAGGGTGAGAAGCTCAGTCATCCAAAAGGGGCTCGAAGTAGAGCCGCTGCTACTCCGCATTGACAAGAGCCATATGAGGTGGCTTGGGTACCTGATTAGGATGCCTCCTGGACAACTCCCTGGTGAGGTGTTCAGGGCACGTCCCACCTGTAGGCGACCTCGAGGAAGACCCAGGACATGCTGGAGAGATTGTGTCTCTCAGCTGGCCTAGGAACGCCTCAGCATCCCCCGGGAAGAGCTGGACCAAGTGGCAGGGAGAGGGAAGTCTGCGCCTCACTGCTAAGGATGCTGCCCTTGAGATACGACCATCGTTAAGTGGCAGAAAATAGATGGATGAAGGACTGAATGTATCATGAGTTTTTGGATAATAAAAAATTTAAATTACCAGATTGAATTGTTTCCATAGGATAGTGTTGTTGAATGACTGTAAAACCAAGCTGTTTTTTAGTAGTTCAACTTTTTCTCTTTATTTTTGTACATACATGCACTTAGTTAGTTTGAGTAAAAATAATCATTCAAATAAAAAAAAAAAATAGGTTGCGGAATTGCCATTTACAATATGCTGTATTATTACGGGCTCCCAAGATGAAGTTGGCAATTTTGTTTGCATGTAAAGAAGTTTGAAGAAAATGAGTAAAGAGGGACAATTGAATGATATTGTTTGTGTGATAAAGTTTTATATCAGGTTCAGACTCTGTGCAGGCTGAGGGGACTGTATTAATTTAAACAACATTCAGGATTCTTCACTGTGGGGGAGGTTTGTGGGATCAAACAGAGCCATAAGGAGTAATACGCACACAAAAAGTTATGGTATTGATCATAAAGAATCTTTGCTGAATGTAAAGAGATGTTCTGCAGACTGACCATAAGAGACTTCCATGAACCTGTGAATTTAAGTAATGTTGCTCTGCTTGCCAAATTCTCTAACTGCTTGCTCTCAAAGCTGCATTTTTCTGTCAGTTTGGATGATTGTCAATGTCTTTGTCTTCAACGTTATCTGAGAGAGACTAAGAGCACAAAACTATCACCGACATGAATATGTTATATTACGTGCCCTGAAAAATGAGGGGGTGACCTCAGCTGACAGTGCTTAGTGTTTCTTAAGCAAAGTAAATATGCCACTTTTTAAAGTGTAACTAAACCCCCTGGTTTTGCCTGACCTGCCACAAGGGGAAAATAAAAAAAGGCCTTGATTATTGGCGGGGCTCCTGGAGCAGTTGAGACACGTCCAGTCTATACTATAAGATTTCCAAAGAACCGTCTATGCTACGCTATCTAGCTACTTAATACTCACTATCCTCTATTCACAATTTTCTCATTCATCTCAACCTCGCATCAGATTGCAGAGCCCAGAGGTGCTAGTTTTAATAGGAGGGGCGGAGCCAACAGTGCTTGTTTATGACACACGATGGTCCAATGACATTACAGAATGTCATTCTCAGCTAATAGCAGAATTCAAGTGTAATAGCCTGGTTTAAAAAAATAAGGCTGTATGGTAAATATGGATTCAAATTGGTATCAACACATTTCAATGGATAATTCAAGTGGCACAGTGGTGTAGTGGTGTTGCCTCACAGCAAGAAGGTCCTTGGTTTGCATGTTCTCTCTGTGCTTGTGTAGATTGTCTTCGCGTACTCCAGTCTCCTCCCACCATCCCAAAACATGTATGTTAGGTTAATCTGAGTCTGCAGATTAGGAATGAATGGGAGTGTGAGTGGCTGTCTCTGTCTTTTTTGCCCTATGATGGACTGTTACCTAGTCCAGGTTGTAGCACCCTAGCAATGCCTAGCACCCTTTGAACGCTGGAGATAGGCACCACCCATGACCCAGGCGGGTTGGACAATGAATTAATGAATACATGACTTTTACACACAGAAACACACACACACCTGGATGTGTAAGCTTAAATGTGTAGTTCTGGTGGACTTCTCATGTGATATACATCGTCTATCGGTGGCATGCACAGAAAGCTAACAGCAGCCACAAAATCCTCACTGTGCATCCCATTATAGAAGCTGATATGAGCAGACATGAGCAAGAGAGAGGGCAAGTAAATATAGGAAATTAACAAGTTTAAAGGAGCGGTATTGTGCTATTTTTTACCCATCTCCATTTGTTCTAAGAACCCAAACATGATATTTGAGGTTTATTTTCCCAAACTCACCTGTTTTCCAGAGTGAAAATGGACTTTCTGAGCAGTTCTAAAAATGGGCTGTTTTAGGGCCTACTCATGCATATTCATCAGTAGGCTTGTCTGTAGACGCAGACTTCATGCCTTGCTCTTGTGAAGGAGACATTTTCAGACCAAGGTTGTTTTTTTGGAACTTCAACAAAGGAGGTACTAAAAAAAAAAGCAGCACCAGGTGGCACGGAGGGGGTAGTTTTTCCCAGTTGAAACACGCAAAAAGAGAGTATAGAGTCGAGTAGAGCCGATACCGCCAGTAGAAACGTGCCATTATTAGTGATTGTCAGGGACCGAGGGTCAAAGTAGGAACACACCAAAGCAATTCAAGTTTACGGCTTTTTTTTAGCCAAAAAATAATGTTAACAGAAGGAACAAACTGAACTCCAACTGAACATGACACAACCCAACAGACCTACCAAATGACACACAGGGGGAACATTTAAGTTGGCTGATCAGACCAAACATGAAGGGGGTGACTAGACAGACACATTACAGACATAATTAGATACATAAATTGGTAAGTAAATTAGCTAAATCTAAATAAGCAAATAAGATTTGGCAAGTAAAATACATTGACAAATAATATTAGCAAATTATGTATAAACTGTAAATAATAAACTTAAATTGACATTCCAGATCTCCCCTCATGTCCTGCCATGGTTCAGGCCATAGGGGTGGAGCCTGGAAGTTACACCCTGGAGCTGAATGAGTGACAGCTGTCCAGTGTGTGGGCGGGGTCAGCCCTCACAGTGATGCAGTATCCCCAAGTGGACCCAAGAGCAACACAACAGATGACCAAACTGAGTTCCAAAGAGTTTATTGACTGATGGAGGGAGTGAGTCCCAATGTGAGGGCAGGCAGGCTGGCAGGAAACTGGAAGAGAGGAGAACAAATAACTGATTACGAAAAGGGTCGGAAAACCAGTTTAGAAAATATTTACACGTCTTTAGAAATCTTTTAGAAGATAATCGGCCAGCTAAGTACCGCATAGATAGGCAGACAATCTGGCAGCTAATAGAGGAAAAGCCAGGGGCTCTTGTAGACTGTGCTTGATTGAAGATGGGAGGAACCAGGTTGGATTGGGGTTGGAATCAGGAAGAGGTGGGCGGTCCAAAAGATGATGAGCCACACCCAACAGGCACCAACATGCAGGGGAAGAGAAACAGGGAAACAGTAGAAAAGGTGCCATTTAACAATTAGGGGCTGACTTGTAAATCACATCTGTGTTGTTATTCATTTCCGACTTTGTGTTGATGTTTGCATTATAAAACTAGGGTCCAAGATCTCAAACACATGCACGAATACATTCCTACACAGCTGCTGTATACTGAAGTCACAGATTTACTTACCATAAATGTCCTTTGACTTAGTGAGGGGCAAGAAAGCCATTGCACAAATATAATGTCCCACTGTCCTGCTCATTCTCGCAGAGAACTCTGATCATTACTGTACTGTACTTCCTCCCCCTTCCTCTGGATAAGCTTCCAATGTCCAGGACAATATCCTGGACATGGCTGGGTGACTCATAATCACCAGTGATTGGTTGAGTTATTGCTAATGTCAGAGTGCCGCATCTGTAAGTCTGTGGTGTGGCAACATAAAGGCCTTGTTCTGATTCAGTATGATGATGTGAGCACTCGTAGTTCACGTGGGGACACGAGCCTTGATTAGGCTGACACATCGTTGATTAATCTGATTTATAGTTGTAATTATCAGATTGTTCTATTGCTATCCAAGCAGCAGTGGAGGTTATTATGCCAATCAGATGCAAATTAACATACTATGAGGCCTCCTGATGAAGCACAAGCAGCGTTGAAAGTGCACACAAGCTATTATTATATGAGACATTCTTGGGATTCCTAAAGATATTTTTACTCTATAATGTACTTTTACATAATTTTATGTTACAGTAAACATAATGAGTACGTTAATTGGCATAGAATGAGTTATCTTTTGTATAGTTTTCAATAAATCAAAGATATACAGGCTCCCTTTACATTCCTTTTTTCTGATGCATTCATTTAATCACTAATTAGGGTAAAATGTTACTTTGTGAATACCAGGTTTGTGCATGCACAATGAAAATGAAGGACTCAAGACTTGCACTAATTATTGGTAGTCAGTTGTATGCGGTCAGTGGGGCAGAAAGAGCGTCTCTGGAGGGATGAAACCTAAAAACAAAGTCGCTAGTCTTATGACACTCTGCAGGGGCGAGGGATTACTAAAGTTCATCACCTCTCTATTGTGTAAGCAGATCTGTTATAGGAAACTGCTTTTATCCTAGGCAGGGAAGCCACTAAGTCTTTAAAGATGACAGAAGAAAAACAGCCTATTGCAGAGTTTTCAAATAAAAAGTTTTTATTGAAGACAATACTTATTCAATATCATTTGCCTTCACTGTTGGCATTAAGAGGTGTATGCGTCAGACCTTGGGTGCACCTAAAATGTTACCTTCAGTCTAAATCTGCTTAGAGACAAAAGCTCAGTCAAAGGGTTTTATTTTTTCCATCAATCATTTACATGTCTAATGAAAGAATGTAAATTGATGTGCAAAAATTGAGTACCACAAGCTGCCAGAAAAAATTGGTACAAGAAATGTGAAGTTATATTAGGTTTCAAGTCCCTATTTGAACTTAAAAAGTATCCATATTCATCTGTTTGTTCTGCTGATCTGTTTTATTTCAACAGTGAGCTACAAGTTGTACACAGTGTGGGTCCCTTATCTCTAAAGTAACACACTTAACTAAACTTTTGGAAATTTTGAACTAACTGGTGTTAGCCAGACAAGGAAATGGCCAAATAGTCTCTAAAGACCTTAAAAAGATTGGTCCTTTGATTCTAAAAATGATTAATAAATTAAATCCATGTTTAATTTCCCACATAATTCAGCATTTCTTAGTTAACTTCAAAGATAATCACCTCAAAGAGCCATTCCAACTTTCCCGCAGACACACAACGCTCACAACTTCTACTCACCACACACACACACACACACACACATACACATACACAAGTTTTTTGGGCCACACAAATCAACTCCCCTTGAAATGAACCAAAAACAAATCGAGTCAATTTTCACAATATGTATGTCAAAGTGAGCTTAGATAAGCTACAGCACCCACAGTGAACCTGTACAGGAAAACACAGAAATTGAAAGGATGAATGTTGACGTGTAGTCAATCAACTTTTTATAAGAATCATTTAACATTTAACATCAAATGAAGGCATTTGCTAATTGCTCATTTTTCTGCACCCGCAGATTTATAAAAAAAAACAACATGAGAATATCAAACATTAAAAGTGATTTAAATAATGAAACTAAAGGAAATGTGTATATATCAGTGTAATTATATGAAAAACACAGATTCATATTTTACTTTTAATAGTCCCATATGATACAAAATTCACTATTTAATGGTTTTCTAATAGTAATATTTATCTCCATTGCCTCCTTATGAGGCTTCAAAAGTTAATTTGTATGATTCCTCCATCCCTTGTTTGCTCCACATTTTATGAAACGTGTGCTCAGACAGGCGAGCTTGGGTTTGCTCTGTTTGTGACATCATAAGTGGAATAACTCCTCCTACTGACACTCTCTCTGGCCCTCCCATAGGGAGGTGAGCTCCACCTTCACTAATAACTTTGCAGGTAAACAGACGTGCTGTCGGCTGCATCGAGCCACTCAAAAGTTTATTTTTACTCTCCTAAGCTGAACCTTGCAAGGACCCAGTGGCTGGATTTTATCTTTGCTGGTTGTGCCAAAAAACATTCCCAAACGTTTGTATGTGTGTGCCCAGAAAATCATGGAGGACTGTTTTGAAATCATGGACCCGCACAGAGTTAGCTTAGCTCAAAAACTCTGGATAAAACATGACACGCTACCAACACTTCATGACTCAAGCACAGACATGGGAGATGTAATATAATTTTGTTGTTCTTTTACTACATAAGCCTGACTAGTGTGATAAGCTGCTACAGCGGAAGCTAACACTGCTTAGTTTATGCTGCTAGCATTCTGTCCATTACCACGGAAAAGCAAATAATATCAGGAGACATTCAACATAAGATGTGTGAATGCAGACTTGGTACTGCTAACGAAATCCGCATCATCTCCCAGAGCAGAACGTTCGGTGGGCGTGGCTAGACACAGCTCATTTGCTTACCCAGACACACGCAGAAACAGCCTGTTCTGAGTAAGGCGAGAATGACTTTTTAGACAGTTGAAATTTGGGACAATGGACGCGTTTGGGGCAATACACTTCACTATCATTTTGGGCTTCGGAGACATGTGAAATGGTATGAAAAGCAGTAAAGTATGTGACCTTTAAGTATGTTAAATCCATAACCATAACCTTGATACATACAGATATACTCATTGAGGTCATATTTTTATAAGAGACCTGTTTTGGACAAGCATGTAAATAATTGAAAATATACAAGTATGCTAGATGTGATGCTGGATTTGATCAATTTAGCAGTAAATGAATGTAAAACGTCAATAAAATGAATAATATCCTTTAAATATAACGTTCTGGACATAAAAACACAACAAAAAAGTCAAACTGAAACGGCTGATGTAAGGTCATCACACACACAGAATTGAGGGAAACTACAATAATCCTCACAGGTTAGCACCTCCATCAGCATGTGTCCCCATCACTGACAGAATACATGACCGAGGCCTCACAGGACAAAAATGTTATTTGGTTTGTGATGTTAAAAGGTGCTGAGAGTTTATCAAAGCTGTCATGGCTGCCTGAAAATCTACGTTAGCTATTATAAAAACATTTGCTTGAAGGCATCAACCACTTTAATGGCAGCCAGAATAAAAAGTTAACTGCTCCTCGCTTTCTCTGGCAAAAATTGAACAATGTTAGATCAGTAAAAGATGTGTGAAAAACTCATTGGTTTGAGACTAAATATTTTTTTTCCTTTGTTGTATTACAAGTTGTGACCACCTGCCAACTTTATAAGCCCAATATTTAGCCATTTTTTTCATTCTGTAACATAATAAAGTGCCATTTTGAAAAAGTGTTTCATTTGTTCAGCATGACAATAGTTAATAAAGCTATTGCCTATAAAGTCTTAGTAAATATATTAGAGCTGTCACTCTTACACCTCTACAAAAAAGGGCCTCCATTGGAATGTGGTGTGCCCTCTGACCTTATGGTGCAGGGAGTTTACATATCCATGTCTCCACTAGTAAAAACCACATTCCTATCTTCGATGTGGGTCAAAGATAAAAGATGTCAGACCTGAAAAGCTGTCATGAAAAAACTTTCTTTATTTTTCTGGGTCTGCGTATCCTGTACCATGTTGCTGGAGCCTATCTCACCTAACTCCGGACACAATGCAGAGGAAACCTGAATAGAACGCCAATCTATCGTAGTATTCAGTTTTTTGAGGCCTTAGAAAGATTTGAATGCGGCTAAAATCGATTGTCTCGAGGAGTGAGGTGATATCACAAACTAGGGAATAAAGAAAAAACACACATATGCACCCGTCTGCGGGACATTGACGTAAAACTTTTCGTCAGCAGTGGAGATCAAAACAAACTTGTCAGCGGCAATTTCTACCTTTTACAGCTGTTTTTTTTTTTTCAAGAACATGGTCTTTGATTTATTGATATGAGGCCTACATTAAGTATTTATCTGAGAAAAGCATTATTGTCTTCAGCAGCTTTCAACAAAAATTCTGCTAAAAGATCTGGAGGCAACCTCGCAATGCATTCATTGGCTAGAATGGAACCATCTTTACATCTTGTATCTGTGTTGATTCTAGTCTTTCTGAGGTTAATTCGCCGATTGCTTCACACCTTTGCTGTTTATGGGTTGATTCTTCCAGGGCCGTACCTCCACCTCAGTCCGTTAATCTGTCCATTTACTTAAATGAACTTATAAATACTAAAGCTCCCCCGCGAACCTGAAAATAGGCGCAAGCGGGTCAGAAAATTGATGGATACTAAAGCTTTTCAGGGTTCTGTCCATTTTTGCGTTCGCTAACAATTGTAATACCTGCACTAAGGAGGTAATGTTTTAACCGGTGTCTGTCTGTCCATCTGTTAATGTGGATGTTTGTTAGCAAGATATTTCAAAAATTCTGAATGGATTTCAATGAAATTTGGTGAGCTGATAGACAATGTCAAAGGCAAGAATGAGTTTGAGTATGTGATTGATCCAGAAAATACTGTAGATACAGTATTCAGAATAAATTTTTGAGCAAGGATAATTCAAAAAGCTATGAACAATTTTTCAATAAATATTTGGTGAGCTTTCTGAGTGCTCTTGTATTCTTTTCATGTCTTGCTTCTCATGAAAAATTCCATCAAATTGCTGTCCTTTTCTGTGCTGTTTTAGGATTTGCTACAACTGGGAGTCACAAGTGAGGATAGGATTGAGCGAGAGTCGTTGACAGGCAGATAAAGGTGACGTCTGCAATATGCTGTAGTCTTATGCCCACTCAGTCAGTCATGGTGAAGGATGAGCTAAGCCAGATATTAAAACTCATGATTTCACCAATATACAGTATGGCCCTCAACTTATGGGAAATTATTGACATGAAGAACAAGATTTCAAGTCCAAGTGGCCTCAGGACCTTGACCTTAATAGACAGACTTCCATGTTTGAGTAAGCTTAAGATTCTAATCCAAGCATCCCTTTGTGCCACTTGACAAATTCTATTCTAATGAATGCTCAAGATGTTGTCAAGCTCGTAAATCTCTCGTCACTTATTATTCTTCAGTTTACGAAAGGAGCAGATGATAATATCCGAGGTTTGTGAGATGACTGATGCCTGTTGAGCAAAGGGTGACATGGATATCAGCCAAACTCTCAAGTAGTGAATTTGCTGTTTCATATTCATCAAATCAGGGATTCCTCACAACGAGAATGAATCCAGGACCGAAAGGCAATAATTACAGAGTCGCTGGAATGTTTCTAGTGTTAGAAATGCTTTGAATGTTTATATTTTGAAGAAGTACCAGTAAATCTCTGTGGCAACATTATATAAAAAATAAATACAATTTCAAAAATGTGCCTTTGTGTGCGCAAACGTCCCTCACCATTGCATGTATGGTGATACTGGTAAAACAACATCATATAAAGAGGTTGGGGACACTAAATCAGATGACAGATTTAAAATGCTCCATTTTTAAAGTCACAAAATTGTATGATCTGTGTGACAAAAATGTGATCTGTTAGCCCTAAACTAACACGAAAAGACAAAGCAGGCTGCATCCTTCACAAAGACACTTTCCTGTGACCCAGTAATTTGTTGAATGTCATGAGTGTCAATTGAAATCATTTTTACAGCATTTTGGGATAAATATGGGATTTGCTCATCTGGCACTGAATCAAGTACACTGTTCAAGAAAAACACTCTGGATTGCCCGAACCATGCATTCCATACTTAAAAAGCATGCGTTAGTAATACTTTTACGTGTGTTTTCTCTTTGAGGCCAGTACTAATTTGAACAACATTCTTTGTAGACACCATAATCATTTTGCTAGAAAATAAATGAATCAAATGAGGATTTCCAGTTGAAATGAATGAAAAAAAAATCTTCCCAGAATAATAAATGCAATGACAATATATTGCCATTAAAATACTTCAAAAAATTTGTACAACTTGTTTTCGATAAAATAGTGAATGTATTGCAGACATTGATTTTCAAGCCTCGTTCTCTTGGACATTGAACATCATTGACTTTTTTTACATGTTAGTTTTTTTTTTCTCATTCTTTAAGTGACTGAATTCAATCTTGGAGGGAATTCTTATTTGACAAACACGCTTTGTGCAGCGAGTAAAGGCCTTTACCTGATAATGTATGGCAGCTTTTCAATCAACCTTAAGAGACCGACATATTTGTGCCAAATATTTGCCACACATGCATAAATAGAGCCAAAAGCACATTCCATAATGACTGGACACTGACAGTTTCAGCAGTATTTTTGTTTTTATATAACATACTGTTAATTGTAAGAATTGTTATCGTGCAATTTAAACATTAGGGATATCAATCACCTAAACACTTTCATTTACTGGCAGTGGTTATGTACAATTGGTGATATTTTGATATATTGTTCTTAGGTCAAAGCTTGAATACTTGTACTGAAGCTCAATATGCTGGTTCACATTGATGCACATTACTTTGCACGTGTCTATTTAGTGGTGGAGGGCTATACACAATAAGACCACAAGAGGGAGTAAATGCATAGGAAAATGCTTCTGCTTCCTTTTTACAACTGTAATTGTAACCTTTCCTCTCCAAAAGATACATTTGTCAAAACGCTCACCCCATGTTTTATCAGCAGATAAATCAGTGCAATCTCAGTTTCAAGAACTATAAGTGACTCGTCAATTGGTATTTCTAGAGAAATAACACTGAAAATGTAAAAAAAAAAAAAAAAAACTTTACAATTATGCTAGAAAATAAAGTTTTGACATGTTTTTTGTCTCAAAAATACAAAACCATGCAAGAGAGTTTGAAGAAGTCTGTGTGCATATGCTAAAAGCTTCATCCAGGAGGTGAAAACTACTGCGAAAGATGCCTTCAATGTCCTCATTAGATCCTAAGAACAGCTGGTGTAGGAGTTGCTTTTGCATTGACTGCCCCCAATTGTCAATAAGGTTTCTCTGCAGCTGCACATTAGGCTACACCCGTAGAAATATGAGCCACGGTGCAGATATCGGTGCAACCAGGTCATTAAAGTTGAAGTATGTGAATAATTGTACTGCTATCTTGGTGCACCAATCATCACCTGTCAGAAATGCTTTTTTAAATCTACAATGCTGTGAAGACTGTGAGAAAGTCCAACACAGTTAAATACTCATAACTCAGTTAAGATTGGATTCAATAATACATAAATCATATATTATTTTTAATCACAGTATCTGTCAACAAAACTGTTACACTTTTTAAAAAAGTGATTGGAAAAAAAAAAAACATGCTGACAAACGCAATAAATAAAGATCATGACAAGTTTCAACAAATTAAATATACAAAAAAAAAATATCCGACAGGATAAAATGAACCCGAGTTAATTTAGTTTCTCTGAGCCAGACGTTTCTAGCTTTTTCAGAGTACCATGCAACATGCTGTTTTGTTTTGTTTGATGCTGTATTCTTCTTTATTGATTTTTAAACACTGTTTAACATTTAATTTTAGTCGTGAAAAGCACACGTATATGTAATGCGCTATACAAATACATTAGAATTGCTTTTTCCATGGTTTGACAAATAATTAGGGGAGATTCCTAATCCCATGAAATTATCTACAAACTGCTCCAATTTTTTCATCTTTACCAACTTAACGTGCTACAACCGTCACACGCTTTAATCAAAACTAAGTTAAGCCATTCAAGCAAATCTAGTGACAAAAAAAAAAAAAAAATGAGAATATAAGGAAAACATGTCAATAAATACAACAGATATAAAAACACACATCAAAAACACTAGCCACTGCTTATTACTGGTAGTGGTTCATTTTAGTCCTGATACTACAATTATTTTCCAGTGTATTAGGGATAAAGAAAAGAACAGAACAGTTTTATTCTTCCCAGATTAAGCCAAGAACTTAGCTTTGGAGCTCTCTCGTGGTTCACTGGGCCATATCCAATTGCAAAGTGGGCATATAGCCAGTAGCGTGTCTGGAGGTATAGGTGTAAGAAGAGAATGCAAGTTTACTAAGGCTAATGTATGTTTCTGCTGTTTTTGGGCAAAATATCACATCACTGTCTTGTAAAGTTGAGTCACTGTTTAGATTTGAAGAATGAACAAACTAAGGCTCTGTTCACACAAAGACGTTTTCTAGTGAAAACACAACATTTTTGTTGCGTTTTTGCTGTCCGTTTACACGGCAACGGCGTTTTGGTGCTTGAAAACAACACTTTCTCTGTCATGGTTATGCACACTGCGGCTGCAGTACCTTAGAGGAACACTGGTCATGTGCATCACTGAATACAACTGAACTTCTCCAACAAAGTGTTGATTTACTTCACCATCACTTGGATCAGCGAAAACGTATTTCAACCAGATTCTGACAACAATCACAGTGCTGCACTCATACTGAGAGCTATTTGCCCGAACCCGGGGTCAGGCTTAATTTCTATCCTTTTAACACAGACTCTGGTTGGACTTGGGTCAGCCGCTGCATGGTGAATGAACGGTCAGGTGATGTGTTTTGATTAGTGTGAGAAAGATGCAGAAATGGATGCTGAGGAGGTGAATGGAGGCTGTCCTCATTTTTGAC
Source organism: Gouania willdenowi (assembly GCF_900634775.1). NCBI lineage: Eukaryota > Metazoa > Chordata > Actinopteri > Blenniiformes > Gobiesocidae > Gouania > Gouania willdenowi. Next base: position 21,271,190 of record NC_041059.1, read on the forward strand.
TCCGTGTGCTGTCACATACATAGAGAGCAGCAGTAAACAGCTAAGTAGCATGTAGCATCACATTAAGCTGCTTGTCAAGTTTACAGTTCAATGCAGAACAAGTGACTAGTAAATAAAGCTGAGTTATTAAAGAAACTCAGCTCGAATCTTTCTAAATGTGTGCAACTCGCACAAATTTGAATTATGTCAGGCAGCGAATGAGTTTGGGCTCAAAGAGAAATCGGCCTTATTCAGGTTCATGTCGTATTCTGTCGACCAGGTTGGTCTAACTTTTTATGTCTATATCTATTTAAGCTCTACTCTTACTTGCGTTCAGCGGAAGTGTCGCTGCGCAATGCACTTATTTTGGTTCATTGCAAAATGACACTGCCATCTGTTGGCCTGGCATTTATACTACATCGTTTTTTATGTTTCCGGCGGCCTCAAGTAAACAGAGATCGTTTTGAAAATGTTGCCGTGTGAATGCGGAACTTTAAAAAAAAAAATAAAAAAAATAAACGGAATCAGAAGCAAAACGTTGTTGTGTACACAGGGCCTAAATCCTCCGTACATTTCAATGACTAAACCATCCATGCATATTGTGTACTCCCTTATCACTGCGCTCCTCGTTGAAGAATGTCTGTAATCCAGTGTTTCCTGGAAGTGTTTTGAAACCATCTGAGACAGTGTTTGGGTTTACCCGTCACCCAGCAGGGGAGTAAAATTCTTTCTTTCAATTAACATTGATAACAACAAAAGGGGATTAACACTAACAAAGAGAGGCTTTCCTGATTATTTATTTTTTTCTCCCAAAAGGTATTTCTCAGCTGAAATGAGGACTCTCTCTCTCTCGTGCTCTTGTAAGTGTGTTTTATGTGTGTGGCCTTTGAATAATGTGTCAGGTTCTGTTTATACTTCAGGATCAGCATTTGCGTTTGTGTTTGATGAAGCTTAGGCTGACCACATCCATGTTTTGCACTACACAATGTATGTGTGGCTGTATGTTTTTGAAGGCATATACTGTACATTGTGTGCTTGTGTATGCATGCCCACAGCCTTGGCTCTGTGTGCGGCTGTGGGTGCCTATTTGCTTTGATCAAGATGACTTTGACTGCGGTTCACTTTTCCTTTCCGATGGAAGAATGCCAAAACTAACAGAAAACACAGATCTGACCAGCTACCCTACAGCGGAGCTACATGTCGTCACTGGAGTGCCTCAGAGGTGTGAGACTGGTTGTGAGTATTTAATCCATCTATATCCATAATGTTACATCTTAAAACGCTCTAGCTTTGGTTCCTTTATTCTGCTTTATTTGGCCCCGTGTGAACACACAACTGCATGAGGTCTCACTCGCATCAGAGAAGCACATTTTCCTCTGGTGTAAAACAGCATCTCGGGGGAATTGCAATTGAATTGCTGACTAACAGCAAAGGTGTAAAGAGTTCTGATATTTCCTACTCAAGTAGAAGTAGTTAGTTGAACGAAATTGTAGTACAGTACAAGTAAGTCATACATAAAATACTTAAGTACAACTAAAATGTAGCTCAATTAATTATCATAGTACTCAAAGTAAAGTTGCTAGTTATTCCCAATCCCGCACCCACCCACGTTTATTTTTGGTAATAAATCCTGCCACGGTTCCCTCTCATTTAGTAAATATCCCATTTAACTTAAAAAAGACCAAATCTTACACAAGTGGAACTTAATTTATTTTCCACAAAGGCATCTGTATAAAATAAAATGTACATTTCTTTTTTAAATAAAATAACACCAATGAATTCAATTCAAAATCAAACAAAATGCTCAGGCTTTAAGTATAGCTACATTTATTAACGCTAAAACTGTTTTAGCACCATGCATTACGTTTAATCTGTGATGCATTTGATTGTTGTCTGGTCAATTGATTTTTTTCTAGTTTCACCATGTAAGTTGATCAATTCAAAAAACAAAAAATAATAATTGACTCAGTAACGTTTGGATGTAGAAATGTAACAAATGACTTTTACTTCTTTTAAATCCTTTAAATTCTTATAAAAGGTACTTAAGTACAAGTCAAATTATTGATTTTGAAATATACTCAAAAAAGTACAAGTACCCATAAAATCAACTCAATTACAGAAATCTGAGTACTTGTAATGTAGTTCTATTCAGTTCAATAAGCCTTGGCAGATTCTAAACACTTAGATAAGGTGAGCACAATAAAGATCTCTTTATATCGTTGATAACAAATGCAACTAAATTCAGCGATATTTTCAATATTGTGCAACTAAAAGTGTATCTTGAATGTATCAATACATGGGATTTGAATGTTTTGCTCTTTTAAAATGAGTTAGACCAACAAAACATTCAAACATTTGTCAGTATACAGCCAGTGATCATCTTCAAACTTGAATAGAATCTGCTTATGTACAGAGAAATCAGTTCAGTTTGCAATTTTTGGTTTGGAGTTCAATCTCTCCCTCTAGTGGAGATTTGATGTTATATTTTCAGCTTGCATTTTTCTGTATATGCCATCTTCACCACATATTTATGACATGTTTTTAAAAGTCTGAAAACCAAGTTACAGCATGCATCTTTCTATATTACAATGTTTGTCAGCATAAGTGGCCCCTGATGGAGTGAGAGATCCATATGAAGCAAACACCAATCAGAAGGTCTAATGGGAATCCTCCCCTTCTGACCATGCTTGAATTTCTCAATCAATTTGCCTCTGCCTCCTTTGACCCTGGTCGATAGCCATCATTGGAGAAGAGGAGATAAAAGAGAGGAGTGAGATCATCATGTCTCACCAGGGGAAATCGCTCTTTTTTTGTAGTTTCCTTTTAATGCACACAGTAACTCAGTTAATAAGTGGTTAACTTTGTAATAATGAGTCCAGTGAAGATGTTTTATGGAATGGCAGTCAATGCACATGAACTGGGCCGTCTCTTGCTCCGTCTCTTCCTATTGAGAACAAATGTATTTTTTCTTTGTTCTAATACACATAAAGAAAAATAAAGAAAATCTCCAGATGAATATTACTTTACCTGAAAATAAATATTTGATGATACACTGAGCTTCAGAAATATGAGGGGGAAAAAAATTAAATCTGCTCAACAGGCAGAGGAGACTGGGGTAAAAGGGTGGATACAAAGTGCTTAAGCCTCTTCGTCATTACGATGGCCCCTGGTACTCAGGGCCACCAAGGATTCCCTTAATTCTTCCAGCATTATGCGCTTCAGACTCTTTCATGTCCCCCGTATGGGAGACGGCGGTTGTGGATGAGGGTAGTGGGGGTCGCTGGAAAAATTCTAATAGGCGTCTCTTGCCATGAAAAAATATGCACATACATTTAGCATTTAGATTCTCCAAGGGCAGAAAGGAAGAGATGGGCACATGTCATATTTTGTGTGTGTGTGTGTGTGTGTGTATTTGCATGCATGTCCTTGTTTATAGATGCAGAAATGTTGGTGCTCGGAGGCCATCCTGAAACAGTTCAGTCTTCGTTTATCCTAAGATCCCCTCTCTCTTCATTGCGGTTACCATGGTGATATTACTGATTGGCTTCTCCACATTGCAAGTAAGAAAAGGTCATATGGGCCTTTCCAGCTCCTACTTATGCCGTGTTAAACCTGCAGGTTGGCTGTTGCTTGTACTGATGGAGTGGCTGACTCATTGGCAGAGGTTAACTGGTTTCCTATCTGGCTGACTGTGTGACTGACTGGTTATTTGAGGTTCAGGCTCTCTGCTGTTTTGGTGGCTGTGTGGGAGAAAATTAAAGTGGCCGTTAGACAGGCTAGCTGCTAGCACGTTGACTGGCTAACCGGATGAGTGGCAGGCCGACGGCAAAGCTGACTGGCTTGTTGACTGACTAAAGGATTAGCCGAGTTTCTGATTGACTTGTTGGTGGAATGACTGTCACTGTGACTGACTGCTCAGATGGCTGTCTTGCTTTCTGGAGAAACTATCTGACTAACTGGATTGGCGGTTATTTGTCTCGCCAAGGGTGAAAAATGACTCAGTTGCAAATGCACAAACAGAGCAACAAAGATAGGACTAAGTAATCGGAAATGTTTAAGAAATGACAGACAACACTCGTAATGATCAGTGCACAACAGAGGCATTTTATTAAATTGTTATAACTCAGGCTGCAGTTAAAATTACACTGATTAGAACAATAACACACTTAGTTTTGATTTTGTTTCAGTCATTACAGTATGCACTGCAGGAGTGGACTAGGACAAAAAAATCAACCCTGGCATTTTCTGTCCAGACCAGTCCACTACACGTACATTATCAGAGGACACCACACAGAAGCATTATTAAGTCAGTGATGCTCAACATGTGGCTTTTATGTCTTAATTTTAATTATTATTCTCTCAGAAACTCTTAAAAGGGGGGAACTTTTTGAACCCTTTTTCACCCATTTCCTTTGAACATTTTTCAACTTCTTTTGTCCAATTTTACCCCTTTTTCAGACTTTAACTTGCTTTTTCCAATAAAAATCAATTTTCCCCCTATTTTTTCCCCCAAGTTCTTTTTTGTCCATTCTTTACTTTTATTGTGTCACTTTTCATCCAAATAAGTATTTGCCCAATAAATAACGCTTGTTTCCTTTTTTTCCCCCTAAATTTTGGCTCTTTTTTGTTGCACATTTTTGCCCTTTCTCACTCTTGTTTAGTACATTTTGCCCATTTAAGCTATACCGTTTGCCTTTACATACCACCTGGTTCTTCTTTATTTGCCCATTTTTTGGCCACTCTTGACTGCTTATGGTCCATTTTAGTCATTTTACACTGTTTTTTGACACATTTTTGCCACTTTTGGACCATTTTGGACACCTGTAATTATGTCTGCCTCCACTCCGACCAGCCCACTTTGGGTCGAAGATGTCCGGTATATGCCAGATGGCCAGTTCACCCAGTATGTAATTAATGTGATTGTGATTACATGTTTTCATGCAAATATTTAACTCAGAATGACTAATTTAAAAACAAAAATATAAAGATTGTGAGTAGTATTTATTCATCTTTATGATGTACAGGATTGTGGGTATACATGTTAAACTCTATCAGTTCAACACAGATTACATCCATGTGCCTGTTACAGTGCAAACACATTGAGAAAGATAAACACTTTCACTATAAGCAGAGATTCCCATGATGCAAAAATAAATGTTTTTGGATGGTGAACCAAGACATCATGCAAACTCCACTCAGAACAGTTCCTGGTCCACCTTCATGAGGTGAAATCAAATGCTTTCTTTGCTTTCAGGCACTAGTGCAAAATAATACAAGCATGTGATCCCCATGCATTTATTAATACATATTTATCATACAATGAAGTAATCCTTAAGGACTTCACCAAATTGTCATTAAAAAACACTGTTCTCAGAGGATAATTGAATCCAGGCTGTCCGCAACATAATTGTCTGGGGTTTCTTAAAAAAAAAAACTGCTATTCAGACAAACATTAATTTCACACACTAAACAAGAGCAATTAGTTGTGCCCGGTAATATTTCATTGCCGTGGCCACAGGAGGGCACAGCAGGCTCACACTGTATCTCACCCTGCTGCTTTATTAAGATGGAAACACATCAAAAGAGGCACTGATCTGTTTATCTCTCCATTCTCTCCTTCGATAATTAATTACACAATGTGTGGATGCTTTTCCAACACACAGACATGGATACGGATGCATTGCTGTGTTCATCACCAGAGCTGAGGACTCAATTATTGGTAAAAAAAAAAAAACTTGCCTCTCAGATTCTTCACAAACAAATCTGTACCATAATTCAATTTAAAATGGATTAACAGAAATTATTTTTTTTTTCATTTTCAGAATATAGCTGCATTTTTTTAAACTCATTTATAAAATTAATAATAAATAATTCAAACTGCATTTTCATTTTCTTCTTCATGGTTGCTCATTTTGTGACACAACTAAAGAAAGCAAAGAAGTCATTGCATTTTCATTTTAATGCCCCACAAAGTGTAACATAATTCAATTTGACCTCTCAATCCCAGACGGCGCAGTTCCTTGGATGTTATTTCTAAAACATTATGGTAGACAGATTTTGATGTTACACTTAACAGAAAATGTTGAATTAGACTTTGGAAAAGCTGGTGAGCACAGCATCTGGATGCCACTGTCAGCCATCTTACTATAGATCCACACATGCCTTCCAGCTGAACAAGGAAGACCCCTAAAAAAGCTATGATCAGATGCCTTTAACCTCATCAAACTAATTGGAGTTACGTTATTAAAGCTACATCACTACATCAGTTTGTCAAACATGTCGACCTCCACCTGCGTGTGTTTTAGGGATGTAGTGATTTACTCAACTCCCGATAGGACTCGATTCACAATACTGGGTTCACAATACGATTCTCTCACGATTTATTTTACAAAATGAGACTGTAGACAAATGATGACTGAAAATATTTCTTTATTTTTATCAGAAAACCCCCCCCCCAGAAAATACTGTACTATTTTCCTTTATCTTTCATTGTCAAAAGAATCCCTTGATAAACTCTTCAAAACAATGCGATTTAACTAAAAAGAAATCCTGAAATAAATAAACAAATAATACAAATGAGGAAGAAGCCTATTAATTTCAATTCTGGATAATAATAGTTCCTTTTCAACAATTGGACCTAAAAAAAAAAAAAACAAAAAAAAAAAAAACAGTCAGTGTACTGTATTTACGACAGATATTTGTTTCGACCAGCAGAGGGCGCTGGTGATCCAGTGGTCGGTTGGCATGCAGCTATTCTAGCAGTGAAGGATAGATGCTATGCCAGCAGACAGAGCTAATAGAAAAACGTGACTTTTACAGATATTGACGTAATATTACAGATATTATTTCGGTGCTAAAGGGGTAAGGAATCATTTATGAACATGTTTAGGACTAGTCGCCACTCTCAAGGTTGCCAGTTTGTAATTACAAACACATGCATAGCTATATGGATTACTGGAAATGCGCCCTGCAGTTTTGATGCATGTAATGCACAGCAGTACCAGTAACATGAAAGTGGGGTTGCCAGGTTGGGTCCCTAAGCAGCCGCATAGTCTGCGTATAGGCTCCGTATAGGCCGGGCCGTCCATGCCTGGAGCAGACGGTCACGTCACGTGTGAGTGACGTAGTTCAAACAAGAGAAGAAAAAAAATCATAGTGCCCTCTGATGTTTAAAAAAAGTACTGCCGTTAATTTTTCAGAGTATCGATACCTATGAATCGATTAATAACTGCCTTATGATTAATACATCCCTAGTGCGTTTAAAGTACTTTTTATTGCATATGCAACTTCTAAACAACCCTTTTTTTTTTTTTTTTTTTTTTTTTTTTACCAGTAAGGTATTATAGTCTTTCAGTTGAGCTGTCTTTGTAATTTGGGTTAAAATCCCTTTAAAGTAATTCATTCTTGATTGTTATACTACATGGAATCAAAGATGACAATAAAGTTTCCTGATTAATGGCATTACAAATAAGCACAAGACATGCACTGTGAATAATTATAATTATCAAATAAATGTTTGCCGTCTCAATACAAAATTGTATCAAGAGTACTAAACCAAAATGTAACATTTCTCTTGAGCTGTTTTACAGTTTTTCCTGAAAGCGATAAAATTTGAACTTTTAAAATGAGAGCGTATCTCGACAAAGCACTTTATCCATCTTTAGCCTACTTTCACACTTTCTTTTCTTCTCTCGCTTTAATTAGGTGATTCATTTTGCAAGCCGCATTTTTCATGACAAGAGTTTTATGAAAAATAATATCACAGCCCCCCCGATTAAATTGTTTGTGTCTGTTTGTTTTATTCAATTAATTATTAACAGCGTGTGTGTGACACAAACTGATTAGCACTTCATTCATTCTCAAAAGAGGTCTTGGAAATCTACAAGGAACCAGAATGTGTCATTTAAAAGGCAGCAAGAGGACGAAAACAGGTCCTTTTGTAGGAGCGTGTTTATACACGGCCACGCTTTCAGTTTTTATGAAAAGTTACACGTTTACACAACTTTTTCATGAGTGGGATTCTTTAATTTCTTGCAAACAACAGCAAAATGCACACAAGAAAGAAGCAGTTTTGTTGAATGTATATTTTAGTGCGTAGACGGCATCAACCAAAGCACACGGTACTGTATATGCATGCACTTATTTTGTGTAACCTGGAGTGGACATGTGTGGAGGTCATAATTCACTCCAAACATCTGAAGCATGCATGATGTTATGGCATTAAACTGGCAGTATGACAAACCGTCCTTTCCTGTAGGTTCAGTGTGCATTCTGACATATGTAGGGTGACCGAGGTGGTGCAAATAGTGCTGTAACGGTCTAGAAAGTTGTGTTCCGTGGATGTAAAGTGTAGAGTATGTATCTGATGGCCATGCTTTCTGTCACTCTCAGACTGAAGGCACAACTTAATGTGCACCTCGAGCAGAACATCAAAAACCTTTGCATACATACATTATTAGGCTGTCCTCATAAACCGCCATAGAAGTGGATTTTAAGTCTTCATCTAGGTAAGCAGGTTTTATTTATGGATATGAATAATTGAGCATCTATTAAAAAATCCTCTGCTCATGCTTTGATGGAGGTAAACATTAATATTTCAGGATATTAGTGAGACCTGGACTTACAAGTCTTCTGTCTATTACGATTATAAAGTCCATTTTTCCTGACAGGTCCGACTCTTGTCACTTAAAAATGTGCATCTGAATGATTATGGTGATGAGAACATTAGTGAAATCTGCTTTTACATGACATCCACTTCATTTGCAAAGAGACAGCAGCATGCTTTACAAATATCAAGTCAGTGCTCACTGATTTGAGGAGCAACCTAATGTTTGAGTTCTTTAGGTAAAAATGTAGTTAAATACTACTACTACTACTACTACTACTACTACAAGATATTAGTAATAATCATGATAGTAATATTATACTACATATTATTACTATTAGAATTAGCATTTTGATTATATTAAACAATGGTTCTCAAACTTTTTTGGCTACAATGTTTTGCTTAGAATACTATTAAAAACCACTATACACATTTTAAATTATCTATTTATTTATTTATTTATTTATTCAGTTTATTTCCGACATGGTTACATTCACTTTTTTTTTTTTCTCATTTTTTTTTTTCTTTTTTGTACATGCCGAAAAAGGAGACGAGAGAAGCAGTTTGCTTATCCGGGTCCCGTCCCCTGTTTTACCATCGCAAATTTACATGGGTTTACATGTCTCTCTGGTCAAACATTCTTGAGTTGTTGAACAGTCCTTTTTTGTGTATTCTCATCTGTGTTGTCATTTTGTAAATAAGTGGAAAGAAACAGTATTTAGTGCATGTGGTTTCAAACCTTTTTTGGATCGTGACCCTATTTGATATCAATTTTTGGTGACTGCAAAGACAATTTTATTCTCCCTAGAATTCATTTTTGATCATGTTTGAGCTCAGATATGATCATCTATTTGCATTTTAGTTGAACTAGATTCACAAAGTTAAAGTACAGAAATACGTTTGTTTAAGATTGTGTGTTGTTTTGATAAAAAAAAAAAAAAAAAAGAAATATAATTAAAAATTATTCAAAAATCTATTATACATTTTTCAGAAATTTCAGGTGACCCCACATGGGGTCCCAACATCAAGGTTGAAAAGCACAGATTTAGTCATTTATTTCTATATTTTTTTATCATTTTCTGTCATCTCACGACTGGTGTAGGACCAAGACTGACACTTTATTTCTTAATTTTCCACTCTCTCTCTCTATCAAGTACCCCCTGTAGTGATATCGTGTAACCCAAGGGGTACACGTACCCCCATTTAAGAAACGCTGATATGATTGATGACTGTATAACCAAATTTTTTTTTTTGTAATTTTATTTTATTTATCTTGTTATGAGCTGTTTCTCAGTTGTAATCCTTTCTAAGCTGTTGTATTTGTCATCATTTTGTGTGCTGTTTTGTTTCGGTGTATTTTGGAATTTTGTTCATGGGGTACGGCATCATTAAGTGGTCTACTTCAGCCTTGACCCCTTCAGTCATTATTTATAGATATTCTTATTGCTTTTTTCTTTTCACTTTAAAGCCTTTGTTTTAATGACTGAATGAAAAAACAAACAAACATCAACATGATCTCATCCTTTAAAATGGAACAAAAGTTTTCGATGCTTCATGAGTTTTTGGGGAGTGTGTATATATCCGGTCCCTGTCTTGTGCGTCCCTTTATTTTTGTCCTGCCTGCATAAGCATGATTACCAAGAAGTGAGTCTGTGATTGCACACGTATGAGTGCGCCTGTATGTTTTTGTACCTGTGTGTGTGCATATGAGTGCATGCGTATCTGCTTCTTTTTAAGTGTGTGACAGATGGCAGCTGCTGTCACCCAGTGGGGCTGACAGTAGTTAAAGACGGTAAAGCTGTGTGTGTAACAGGCCTGCTGTCACTTCCTTCCCTGTGTTATTTTACTTCTCTCTAATGGGCTTTATTTCATTGTCAGCTGGCAGTCTACCGCCTCCTCCTCTTCCTCTTTCTTTTCCTCCCTCTCTTCCCTTCCTTCCTCATTTCCTCTCTCTTGACACATTACAGGCTGCCTTTGGAGAGCAGCAGAGGGCCACAGACCCCCTGCCAGCTATAATAATGTGGTAAAACACGGCGAAAAGTAGATGATGTGTGGGGCTGTGTGTCCACATACACCTTTGTTTAAGTTTGTGAGTTAACAGGCACGCGTGTGTGCATCAATTGTGTGTGTCCGTTCTTGTCTCTCCACGTACAAGCCGAGCATATGTCTTCCACCGCGTGGCTTTTTCTGTATCCCAGAAAACCTATCAAAGTTCTGCCCATTAAAAAGCCTTCTGTGGCACATTATTAGCCTGCGTTACAAGGGCAATCTATCTGAGCTTAAGCTAAAGGGGAAGCAGAGAAGAGGAGGGTGGGGCGATGAAGGGGTTGTTGGAGAGTCCTGTCAGCCCAGAGAACATTAGCTGTCCCCGAGTGCTTGTAACCGCAGCAGGTGTGCTGACCCACCAAGACCCATCAACCCCCTGCCTCGCTCGTCTGATACACACATGCACACAGCACACACACCTCAGCAAAAGAATTAGGAACGCATCTCAAAGCATTAATGAGCATTGTTGCAAATTTACAAAAGGCACTAATGCAAACCCATTAAAAACACGAAGATGCAAACTTAGCTTCTTCAGATAGATAGTATACCATTTTTTACAATTAGCTTCATATGCTAACTTTTGAGAATAAAATGAACTTTGAGAGATGTGAGATTAACTATGTAATTTCAAAGTAAAAGCTTCCCAAAAATGCCTTGATTATCCCTCACATCAAAGTTATGGAGAAATTTGAAAGTGTGATGATATAAAAACATGTTTGATAATAATTTGAACAGATATTGAAATATTAAGTCTTACAAAAAACATCTCTTGAAATTGCAAGACTGGAAATCACACTTTTTGAAATCCCAAACTGACTGGTTTTATTATTTGTTGTTATTCTTGCCTCTGTTATGTAGTTTCTAATCTAACCAGACCAACAATGACTCCCTGAATCTCTCTTTATTTGTCATCTTTTTCCTAAATGTGCAACTAAATCATAAAAAAAAAAATGTTTGGGTGGTTTCCAGTCAGTAGCACAGTCAGTCTGAGACTTAACCAAAAAACAGGAACAATTCACCGAGACACAAATTGAAATTTCCTGTGTCAATGAATTATTTGGTGGGGCTCATATTCACCTAGGCTGCACTTTGAGCTGCTCATATTTACTACATCATAAGCATTCGCCATTTATTTTCAGAAAAGATAGAGGATTAAAAAGAGAAAATAAAAAATTGTTAAACTTTTGTGTTTCAAATTTATTTTCCTTTAAATTTCATGTCAGTATATTTGCACATTTATTGCTATCAGTGACCACAAGCTGACACTGACTGACGGGAAGATATGGGTGGAGTAAAGTGGATATAGGCAGACTAGAAAGGGCCGGGGGTTGAGAGATGGATGTAAATGTGGAATAATGTAGCAGGAGTGAATTTGCATGGTCAAGTGTCAAAAAAATAAAGTCTTCCCCCTGAGCCTTGTCAAGAAAAATAACATAAGTGGCGTGCTCCAGGACTGGCATGCCATTAGCGGTTAGTTCTGCCTGTCATCAGTCACTGAGAAGAAGAAACGGTCGTCATTATCTCCCCCCAAAAAAAAGGACCAGGAAAAATGGATACCCCCTCCCTCCACACACACACACACACAGACAAAAAAGTGTGTGTGTGTGTGTGACAATGAAGCTAGCGCAACTGTGCACATTCACTTATAGGAGCACATATACAATCTGCATTAATGCACAAGAGCAAAACACACCTGCGCTGCGTGCGTCTGCCTGTGTTGTGAAAGGGCCTGAGGTTTGATGTGTTTGTCACAATTAATTTAATAATTTCAGGGGAAAATGTATTTTGTTAAAGTAGCAATAGCATTGGAAAACAATAGGGGAAAAAATACTCAACTCAATTATGTAGCGCAAATTACAACAAAGTCATCTCAGCGCGTTTAACAAAGTACTGTATCCATCTCTCTAATAAATCAAGGAAGTTCTGTGTGTGTGTGTGTGCGTGTGGAGCAAATTTCTCTCCGACGTGGTGTCTGTTCTACCTGAAACTTTTTTACAAGCTTGCACACACGCAAAGTGTTGCTAAAAGTTTATTTTAATTTTATTTAGCCCGGACGACACAGTCATGTTCACTAAAAATTAAACATATTCATCTTTTGACCTGAGTGTGAGGGGGCGCTAGCGTATGAATCTGTTCATTTACAACCTCTAATAATCAGTGGTAGAAGACTCTCCTCCAGTCCACAAAAGAAGGTCAATATTAAAAACGTTTTTGTACTGCCAAATATAGTATATAGTATTTATAATAAAAATATACTAAACGAGTAAAATAAAACAAAAAGATTAAACAATATTACAAATAGATACAATACAAAAAGACAATAAAAATGCACACAAATATACAAAAAGGCTCCAAAGACACACAAAATGACTCCAAAAAACATACATTACAGAAAAATACACCAAACGACAACAAAAATATGAAAATGAGACAAAATACACAAAATTCATATTTATACAAAAAATACACAAAATGACAATAGAAATGCACAAAACTACACTAACAAATATACAAAAATACACAAAATGACTCCAGAATCACATTAACAATGGCAACAAAAAACAATACTTAAGTACAAAAAATGCACACAGATGACAGAAAGACACAAAAATACATATAATGACTCCAAAAAACATACATCACAGAAAAATACACCAAATGAACAAAATATAAAAACGAGTAACAAAAACAACAAACGCATTTATCATGCGCATCTCCCATAGAATTAAACCAGGGAAATCGCACACACTATTTTACTTTGCACCCGCAAATAAACCCCTTTAGAACACTACAGAGTATGTACACCTTTTTGTACATCCAACCTTCAAACACATACTCATTTGACCATAATAGGCAACTCTACTTAAGCTCCCACTATATAAATACAGACTTACGAAGGGCACTGCACTAGTAATCAGAAAGAAAAAAAGAACCCAACAAGATCCACATGAACAATCATTTAGCGACAGTGGGAAGAAAAAACTCCCTCTTTTTTATGAAAAGAAATCTCCAGCGGAACCAGGTTCAGAGGTGGCAGCCATCCGCTTCGACTGGTTGGGGTTAGTGAACAGAAGGGCCAACAGAGTAGGATAGAAGGATAGTGCATCAGAGTTTCTCAGACTAGCTGAGCCACGAACCTCAAACAGGAACTGCCAGCTCCAACATCAAGACACCTGAAACAGAACAAAGAGCGGAGGGAAAGGAGAAGGCAAGGAAAAACAAGACATACTATAATACACTCGTTCCTAGTGGTTAAGTTTAGCGGCCATCCACCATGCTCTGAGTATGCAACCATTACAGATGAGATTTTGTCTAATAATGATCACTACAGTAGGGACACTTGCCCGCATTAAATTATCGCAACTATACGACGAACACTTTAGTAAATGAGTAGGTTATGATTGTAACAGTCTCTCGCTATGGTCTGAGGTGTTGACCACTTACGTGTAATGGTCTGTGATTGTGATCAAACAACAAGACCATGTCCGTTTGAGGTTATTGCAATTATACGATATATGCTTTAGCAATTAAGTAGGTTTTGAGTTAATACTGAAAATATTATATTTTTGAAGAACCCAACAACAAAGCTGACTTTTGTCAACACTCCCAGGTTACTCAACTTGACAGAATTTTTTTTGTGTAAATGTGTTTCAGTATATTATTATTATTATTATTATTATTATTATTATTATTATTATTATTATTATTATTATTATTATTATTATCTTAACAGTTTTTCAAATGTATCAAAAGTTGAAATAAAGATATTTGGCATTTTATCTTATGGATATGGTAAAGGTGTTCAATATGCACAATAAGATAAGGAAGTAAGTGCCCTTTTGGGAGGTGCGTCCTTATTGTTAGAAAATTTACAAGAAGCAGTGAAACTTTTAAAAGGTAAAACTTCTAATTAATGCTTTTCAAAACAGAATAGTAGAAGAATAATATTCTCATTTCTTCCCTTTCAATAACTTTATTCGGTATGCCTCTTAACTAGTTTGTCTCGCACTGAGACTGTTTGCAGGTAATGATATCGTTGTTTCTTTTGAAATAAAAGCTACTTATAGCGATATACCAATGAAAACATCACAAAGAATCACAGCAGCGAGGAATCCCAACAGGTGATCAGCAACAGTCTGGCTACCAATAAACATATTCTGCCATTGAAGAAGAAAAGTAGGCTAGTTTATGAGGATTGAGTACAAACGTGAAAGGGAACAATCTTACATTTCCTTTGATATGCACAGACACACACATGCACACGTGCGCACTCATTATGCTTCAGTTCACTGTAGGAAAGCAGCTCTGGCAAGCAATTATATAATAAGCTTAAGGACCATAAAATCTGCAGCAGCTGGGACAATTAGCCATTACATTCCACGGTACTGATAGCCGCACATTGGCTTTTGAAGATAAAAAAAATCCTCCCTCTGTTACATTGTCTGGACACCATGTTGAATTGTTTTAACAAGCACTAGAAATTCAATTATTATTATTATTTTATTCATTACTTAAGTGAGATATTCTTCCATATTTGCATATTGTCACAATCACTCCTGCAGATCCAAGGGAAACTAAGACAAGTTTACTTTGTTATGCAGCAGCTTTGTGCCATCGCGTTAATTTGTCCTTGAAAATATTGTTCTTGACATTCAAGAATGCAATTTTCACGAAGCAATGAGACACAGTGGATAACAATAAAAAAAATAAAACCAGAATAGATATGTACTGAGGAGCAGCTGAATTTTAAGACAGGCGATATATTGAGAAGCAGAGAGTGAGAGAGAGCAAGAGCAAGTGAGCGAGGGATCAGCATGGCAGCTAATGTAATGAATAATATCTCAAGTGTAAATCCAGCCAATTGAACCCAGGGCTGCCTTTTCCCTCTAGCTAGGCTAAATGAGTTTCCATGGGAATGTGGATGAAAGGACCGCAGATGTCTAGGTCAGGCGTATTGGAGAGGTAGAAGCAGAGAAGGCATGCGAGTATGAAATAGAGTCCTCAGGGTCTGGTTTGGAGAAATTTGCACTTGTGCTAAGCTACTTCAGATCTGAGCGGAGGGTCGAACTGCCTTAGACTTTAGTGTTGGTCTGTTGTTGAGCTATGTAAGCACTGAGGGCAGACTATGACCCAGAAGGGGGTGAAATTACACACAAGTTATGGCTTTACTATGTTCAATCTCAACGTATTGTTGGTGAATGGCAGCTGCATTGCAGAGCATTGACTACGGTTGCTGTCAAATCAAGATACGAGTCACAGAACCCATGCACCGATGCATCAGCAATGTTCTGCTAGGCTACACAACAGAAGCATGTTCTTTCTGAAAATGCTCTCCCTTATATTTCCCACATGCCTGATTTAATTGAAAGCTTGCAAAGTTTCTCCTGCTGGGAATCCGTCTGCAGCGTAGTGACCAAGTTCAAAGTGACACGTCGAGGACATGAGAGCTGCACATTACCTTGACACAGTTAGGCTGTAGGAAATTAGCTGCTGTCTGAATTATTAAAATAACAAGGGACTTTATATGTGATTGGTCAGGGGAAAGACATACCCCACCCCACCCCCATACTTCTAATTGTCCACTTTAACGAGTTTCTTTGAGCCTTCAGCATCAGTCAGTGTAAAAGCAGTGGTTTGCACATTTCTGCGCTCCCATTAGGGAAAAGGAACGAGACATGGCTGTCCACTGAGCCCACCTCATTTATTATAATGACCTGCCAGGCCCAGACATGAACATGTTAAAGTTATAGTAGAGTTGGACATGACAGGTGCACACAACCTTGTCAGATTGGTGTTGGTCTAGTTAGAGCATAAAGATCCCACGCTCCAAAAAGATCGACAGGTAGATGGGCTGCCAACATGAGTCTTACAGTACAAGAGGAAAGTGTCATTTTCCCTGATGCAAATATCACATGAAAATTAAATTTTTTCATCATGGAAAGTGTCTATAAATAAAAAAAATAATAAAATGATGCCAGACTAATACATTTAAATCTGTAACACACCTGCAGATTTTTGCTATTATTATATCTGCTATATCAGCGATCAATTCTTTGTAATGTAGATTAACTACAAATGCTTCTCTGAGAATAACGTTGTTTGAGCGCCTTCAAGGCTCAATCTGGAACAAAAGGCCTGTGTGTTTGATATTCTCCTTGCTAACAGTTAAGTAATCCCCCGAGATCTAAGTAAACAGAGTATAGGTCATCAAAGTCTACATAATGGAGGACTGCCTTTACATTCACCCCTAGTCTTTGACCACTGTTCTTCTCACTCTATAAGCCTTTACACTATCTTAAAAACACACCAACACAGCAACTTACTTTTCCTCCATCCCAGAGCTACCATCCAAACAGGACTTCATAATCCTCAGCCATTCTTTTAATCATCTGACACCCAGAGAGGGCACTATCTATTTTCATCTTGTCCAGATAGGATCTCTTTAGGATTTAAAGAGGGGCCTCAGCATGGTGCACCCAGCAGCTCAGCTGTGATCTGGGGCTTTTGGGAGTCCTCATTAGGCATTAACGTTCTCCAAATCGAAGAAACCTAGTTCTGGTTAGTGGATTTTTAATCCTCCAATGGCCTGTGTTGGGAGATGGAGTTATTTAGAGCCCTTTGATTAGTCTCACAACTCCTCTTTGATTAAGAGAACTTCTGAAGATTTGCACTGCTGGGCTGTGACTTGAAGGTGGTGAAGGACATTTGTAGAGGTGGTGATGTGTTTGTGTTCGATAACTGAGAGTGCAGAGGTGCAATATACATCATGAAAGGTGTTTTTTGTGAATGTAATGCTTTGGTAGTTTGGATTAAAGCTGCAATACCCTGATAGAATATAATGGTTGGTAAAGATGAAGATGGATAACTGAGAAGAATTTAAACTTGAGAGCAATGACGCACTCTTGAAATAATGTTTATTTTGTTTATGTATTGGGGATTTGAAAAATCAATGGTCTTTGGTAAATACAACAAATAAAGCAAATTCAGAGACTAATATAACATTTTTAATAACTGAAAGAGTGAGGACACAAAAACTCACCTTTTTAAACGAGCTTTTAACGTATGATTGTTACTTATTTTCTCTATTTACCTTTGTTGTTGTTAGTTTCTTTTTTTACTTGTGTGTAATTGTTTTAACTGTAAAGTGTCTGAGTTTATTTTAGAGAGCGTATAAATAAAATGAATTATTATTATTATTATTATTATTATTATTATTATAGGAAACCTACTAAAATTGAATGAGAGCCTGCAAACATTGCACAGAAAAACAATAAAAAAAATAAACTTCTAGTATTTACTCAACTTAATATTTAAAAAATCATTGCGACAACATGAACGTCAAAAAGCTATTCTAAAGTTTGGTCATGTTTTTTGTAGTATCGTTTTTCTGCTCCATAAATAATCCATATAATTCAATTCAACTTTATTTATATAGCGCCACATACAACAAGTCATCTCAAAGTGCTCATCCCTTAATATAGAGGTAGGATTAAAAAAAAAAAAAGACCCAACATTTTCACATTAATGATATTTCATCTATATAAAAATATACAAAAATGTTATTATCAAAAAAAAAAAATATACCAAAGGTTTCAATGGCAGATTTTTGACCACTCCTCCAAACCAGAGGGCTGTCATACTGTGAAGTTTGCGGATTACATCGTTGTGGATGAGTGCAACTACAAGAAGGAGGTGGGAAACTTGGAGTGTTGGTGCAAAGGTAATTACCTCAGCATCAACACAAAGAAGACCACAGAGATGGTGGTGGACTTTAGGAGGAGTCCCCATCCCGCATCTATACATTGAAGAAGCAGCGGAAGTCGTCTCCAGCTTCAATTACTTGGGTGTACACCTAAGTCACTACTTCACCTGGAACACAAACACTTCCATCCTAGAGGGCTCACCCGTGCCTCTACTCCCTGAGGTGCTGGTCTGGGGAGGGGGGGGTCTGTTTGTCTGTCAGCCTTTTAAGTCTGTTGAACTCTGGTGGAGCTCTATAGCACCACACCATCCCCCTAAACATACCCTGTTTTTATGAAATATAATAATGTTTTTCGTTGTTAGTTTTTGGCCTTGGACATTAATAAAGGCAAATCAAGGTCACACTTGAAAGAAAAGAATCTGATGGACTGGCAATCACATAGACTGGGACCACACAACAATAATTGGGACAGAAGGAAACAAATTTAAACGCTGGATCAAAGAAGCCAATGAAGGAACTCTCTCACACCTGGGGCTCTCATCTCCAAATACCATCGGGCGACAGGGGGCGTGGACAGCCTTACAGAACTGTCATTTAAAGTATAATAAATATAATATTGACCCACATTTAGACTGTTCCCACTCCCAGTAATGCTGTATACCTCAAGAGTCACTTTGGTTTGCAACTTCAAGATGTCACCATTGTCGAGATCTAGGGTTTCACATCAAGATGGTGCTGCCACCTTAGCCTTGATTCTAGAGCTAAGTATCTCCACATATCTAAGGTGTTGACACTTTGCCCTCAAAGCACTATTTCTTTTCATTGGGATCAGTGAGGCTCTCTGATAGCAGATTATCTCTGCAGCATTTTGTGGCCTGGTTGGCAGCCTCATTTGTTACCTGCTCACTGATACATCGATGTAGTCTGTACAGGTAGGGAGAGGTGTCAGAATAAATCATCTTAGACATAGTCTCTGCCTCTCCCTATTATTCCGTGTGATGTTTGGATATCTGAGAACTACAGAAGTCTAACCAAACCCCTGGATATATCATTCACAATAGTGCTGTAAAAGCATGCTGTACAGAAACACTGATGCTACAATAACTTTCTAGCTTTAAGGGGAGTTATGCAAGATGTTGTTTGAGAGCCCTTGGTTTGGGTAACTATATGGAGAGATCACTAATCCATTAAATGGTCCATGAACTACCTGTCAACAATCCATTCATATTATAACTTACGCTACACACATGCACAACTTTGGAGTCCAATGAATTGGACCTAATTTAGCCTCACTAGCCACAACTATTATTGCAGTTTATTGGATTCTTATATCCTACATTGTTTTAAGCCTGTTATGGATAAATATTGACCTATTTATTTCTCAATGGGCCTTTTACAAATGCACTGTCAACCTATAGCCAGAAAATATGAAAATTTCTCTCCTCAATTTTTTCCTAATTCTCTTCAGTCTTTTTGTCTTCAGAATACTTTTTTTGTTGTATATGTCTTGTCTTGTGTTCTGTATTTAGATTTTGCATGGGGTTACACATTCCTTTTGAAGTTTTTTATTTAATTAGGAATGTACTATAGTTATTAGTCCGATAAGTTATCTTCCAATATTCCTTTTTATTTTATCCACTTGACAATTTAAACCAATGAATTGAGCTGATAACTATGTTGTGATTCTAAAGAATTACTGTTTAGAGAATATTATACATTCTTTATCTCATACTGTATGTTATGCAAAAGAAAAAAAATATTTATTTAAAAAACAAAAACAAAAAACAACAGAAGTCATTGGCAAGAGAAATTCTAAATTATGGGTGATTGGATCAGTTGAAAATATTGGTGCATCTCTAATATATACATGGATGTGGTTGTGTTTTTTGGGTTTTAGGCCTTGATGTCCTTATTCAGTCATATCACCATCCACCACGCGACAACAGCCGAGACCCCTCTACTCATCAATTTTGCATTGCCATATAAAAAACAGCTTATCACAAGTTCCCCATCAATTTCATATTGCCCCCTGGTGCACATAAAAAGGGTTATTTATACTCATCCTCGCTCCCTGAGATTGTTTTCAAAGGGAAGATATTATTTTGTGCCCTTCTAGTATCAAAGGCTCATCTGCACTCCAGAGAGTCGCCCACTATCAAAGTAAGACAGGAGCAAGAGGACACGTCGGAATGAGCGCAAGCAGAAAAAAAAAAAAAAAAAAGACATACTTGGGATGCACAACTTTGGGATGTTTGGACACTTCTATTTTTGTTTACTGAATCTGAATTTTGTCACTTGGTGTCAGGCGACATACTGGTGTTGTTTTAATTGGGTCTGATTCGTTTCTCATCTTTGCCCAACTTTACCAGTGTAAAAACATGCTATTAATTCTTCACAGAAGAAGTTTTGAAAAATATATATGAGTACAAACTCCACAGAGTGTCTGAATCAAAGGTTACAAAATGCTCAGACATATTGAACTAGTATGATATGCTGGAGGGCGATTGATAAATGTGATTGGACTGGAAAGGAAATGCAACTGTGTTAAGTACATTTATTACAAAATGTACACCCTAAGGCCTAAGCTAAATTAGAGCAAATGCATATACTTGAAATACCGTCTGTTTTAAGATTATAGCTGCTACATTACAAAAAGGATGGAGTCATATTTCACTATAAGCTGTTATCACAAGAAAGCCTTCATATTAACATTTATGATAGGCAGTTGTATAATGGATTGGTCATAAGCATTATATGCAGTGATGTAATGGTATCAATTTTATTTTTTTCTGACTGATTTATTCACCGATAATTTTAAACTAACACCAACAGTCGATGAAGAAAATTATACATTTGTCTCCAAATTCTGACTTTTGAAAAAAATGAAAGCGTAAAATTAGTGAACCTTAATTACAAGCTGTAATAAAAGTTATTATACAATACTAGAGGTTTAGTCAAGAACCATTCATCATACATTCTTGCCGTGCAGGTAGTGATACAACAACATATGTTGAAACCTGGCAGAATTTTCCTTCTTGGAATCACTATAACATCCTCTCTTTTGTCTCCTACGGGACATTCATCCTTGCTCCTGCTCACTGACTGCAGACTTTACCGCTCTGATGCGCAACAGAAGATTAATACAATTAAAAGGTACTCCCAAAACTATTCACTGCATACTCTGTAGTAATAAATAAAAACAATGCCAAAAGATCTGTGGAAAAATGCACAACAAAAAATGTAAGTAAATCAAAAAGATGGAAACTAATGCAAAACACTGCTCCGAAAACAATGTGGATACATCAAAAATGGCTGGTTCCCATTGGTTTGTATTTCAAGAATATATTTTATACAACTTATTAATCAATTACAATAATCTACAATAGTATATATACATAACACACACATATATATATATATGGTGAGCGTGTATGTGTGTGTGTGTGTCTGAGAGAGAAGGAGATCTGGAGCAGTAAATGATGGCCCCACCAATCATCTCTCTTTCTCTCCATTCCATCCCTCCATCTCACCTTCCACCAGAGCCTGATATCCCTGCTATCTGTTATCTCCACACGGCTGCAGACTGCAGCGTTTTGCCCACTGTCCCCTCCCCATCCTTCACCTCCACCACTACTGCAGCGTCTGCCACCTCTTCCAATCTTGATGGGTATTGGGGAATGTAAGAGAAGAGTTTCCTGATAAAACCGTCTAATGAACATACAAGAACTTTAGTAAGTTAAGCATCAAAACATTGAAGGCTGTTTGAACTTTGACTTCCCCTGCATTAGCGCACAGTCCTTATCAGGCCTCTCAAGTGGAGAGATTAGCCACTTCCTAATGAAGTGGTGAAATCGTAAAGGTCTTACTCCAAGGCAGAGTGGATTGCTTCCAACATTTTTCACCTTGTTATCTCCCATACCCAGATTGCCATTGCAGGAAAAAAGTAAAGTGAGGGTTCTCTCTCCTTCTTTCCTTTGGATCCAGGTCACACTTTTGAAATATGACATCTAGTCACACAAAAACTAACAAAAAAGTTATTTCTAAAACCATAAACACATAAGCTGAAGTACTATTTTGTAAAATAGTTTGTTAAAGTACATTTATAAGAGTGAGACCTATTGAGAAGCTGCAGCTGTTAGCACAGGCTTCTCCTTTACTTTTTGACCTCAGCAGTTGTTCAGGGTACGGATACATTATCTAAATGATCCCCCGTGTGTTGGTCGATGGGAAGGGGGAGCTGCAGACGTCTTATAAATCTTACATGCCTTCTCTTCTGTACCTAGTGAGGTCAGACACACATTGCATATTCAAACCCTGCATTAAGACACCCACCCTTTCCTCCTCATCCCCTGTTCTTTTGCTGCTCCAATCAAAACATATGCACTTTTCATCAGCCGCCAAATTATCATACAAAGAGATGAGATTGTGATTTATGCAAACGAGTTGAATATAGAGCGATGATCTGTCTGCATAATGAATGCAGTCTTTGTTTAACGGTCATCAGGTTTACCACCGTTTACATCTGTACCATTGTTGATGGACGAGAGGATGTGATGATGATATTCTTGACTGACTTGTATGCCTCATTAATATTCTCAAAGGGGGGCGTACAATTTGAACCTGATTAGGGAAGAGAAGTCGAATACCTCAGGTTTAACTCCTTATCTGAAAAACTTTACATTGTGATTTTTAAAGCAACAAAATATTAAACTATTGTTTTTTTTCTTCCATTGCTCCTGCATATTGTATTGATAAAACAGGTCTAGACACTTTTCCACAGTTTAATAAGTATATAACCAAGTAGTAATAGTCAAAAAACCTTTTTCAATGTGCCATTCTTTCTTTTCTGTGCATTACGAAGTGATGCATATTTGAGATGATGCATTATTCACAAATTAAAAAAGCCTCAAAATTTTAGTTTCCATCTTAAAATCAGCTTATTCAAACAGATCAGATGGTGAGTAAAAGTAAGTGTTGTCAGATCAGGCCAGTCTACAGTACAACATGCACCCCAATCCATGTATTAGCACTCCTTATTCTGACACGTGTTAATAATTAATTGTTAAAAGATAAGCTTCGCTCAAGCATGAGAAACATCCCAAGCCTGGAAATAAATATGAAAAGCCATTGCAGTATAATTCATAAGGTTGTGTTCTATCAATGTAGGAGCCTTGCAAGGATTTCTATAATTCATCAAATAGAAAGATGCACATCGTTGTCTTTTTGAACGGGTCATTTAGGTTCTTTAGCCTCAGAGTATATTTAGAGATGGTGAAATATACCATTGAATCAGATGAGGTAGGCTACTTGAAGTGAATAAAATTAAACTTCATAATGTGCTTGAAACCACCAAGAAGCCTGATTTTGTTGCGACAATTTGCACTGCCTACGTAAGTAGCCCATAAACAACACATTTTTTTAATTTCCCACCTAGAGGCTAGTCAGTCAAACCTTGAGGTTTAGTTACTCTGCAGAAGCATGATAACGAGCCATTCATTTGATTCAGGTGTGTTGGAGCAGGGAGACATCTAACAGTCCAGGACTGGAGTTCGACACCCCTGCTCTGAAGTTTTACACTTGAATTCTCTCAGCTTGTTTGCGGGTCCATAGAAGACCTAGTAGACGAGGGGTGCCCAATCCTGGTCCAGCATGTTTTAGATGTTTCCCTCTTCCAACACACCTGATTCAAATGTTTAGCTCACCATCAAGCTCTGCAGAAGCCTGATAACGATGCTGGTCATTTCAATAGATGTGTTGGAAGAGGGAAACATCCAAAACATGCTGGATAGGGGCTCTTGAGGACCAGGATTGGGCACCCCTGTTGTAGACTGTAGTCATTGTGGTAGGATGACCGGCAGCGGAGGGGACAGACAGACTTGAGAGCAGAACTCAGTTTAAACTTTTTTAAACTTTGGCTGGTGGAACATATTTACAGTAAATCCCTAAAACAGTAAACCAAAAATTGAGCAAAACACAAAAGAAAAGGGCATTGGGATGCCAGGCTACACTTTACAAATCCTGAACATATCTACTAAACTCTCTGTTTGCTTTGATGTCAGCTTTATCAGTTCTGCTCACTTAGAGTTCCTCCTTCCAACTGAGGCTCGGCCTCCATTTATAGGCAATCTGTACCTGTAACTCCTCCCACAGTCAAACCAAATACAGTCAATTAACTCAATAACAAAAATAAATGCTCATAAACACTATACAAACAAGCAAAACATGAATTTTCCCAGCATCCATAAAACATTAATATTAATTAATTCACCTTCAATTTTTTAAAAATCCATAACAAACAACAATTACATAAACACCTGCCCACCAAACACCCCTATATACATGAGTTGGTTTAGTCCCTCTGGTTTCCTGAAACCAGAAAGTGCTGCTGTCAAAATGGTGGTGAGTCAGCTGCTAACAAACAAGTGATATTTTACACTGGGACTAGTGACTGACATTATTTTGTTTTGCTTTCAGTGTCCATCTGTACAGTACATCTACATAAATGCATTTATATTCTCTGTGGATGAGGGTCCATCTTAGATGTGGCATGTTGAATGTTTTGTCTTCTTTCATCTCTTGCATATACGCTGAACAAAAATATAGACACTTTAGTTTTTGCTCCCATATTTCATGAGCTGAACTCAAAGATCTAAAACAATTTCTATATACACAAAATACCTATTTTTCTCAAATATTATTAACAAATCTGTCTAAATCTGTGTTTGTGAGCACTTCTCATTTGTAGAGATAATCCATCACACCTCACAAGTGTGGCATATCATGATGCTGATTAGACAGCATGATTATTGCACAGGTGTGCCCCAGGGTGGCCACCCTGAAATGTGCAGTTTTGACTTCTTTTTTATTTTTTTTTTGGGGGGGGGTCAGAAAACCAGTCAGTATCTGGTGTGACCACGATTTGCCTCACGCAGTGTAACACATCTCCTTCTCATAGAGTTGATCAAGTTGTTGATTGTGAAATGTTGGTCCACTCCTCTTCAATGGCTGTGAGAAGTTACTGGATATTGGCAGGAACTGGAACATGCTGTCGAATACGCTGATCCAGAGCATCCCAAACATGCTCAATGGGTGACATGTCCAGTGAGTGTGCTGGCCATTCAAGAACTGGGATATTTTCAGTTTCCAGGAAGTGTGTACAGATCCTTGCAACATGGGGTCGTGCATTATCATGCTGCAACATGAGGTGATGGTCGCGGATGAATGGCACAACAATGGGCCTCAGGATCTCGTCTCTTGATCTCTGTGCATTCAAAATGCCATCAATGAAATGCACCTGTGTTCGTTGTCCATAATATAAACCGATGAGGATGACGAGCATGCAGATGAGCTTCCCTGAGACGGTTTCTGACAGTTTATGCAGAAATTCTGGTCTCAGACGATCATGGAGGTGAACATGCTGGATGTGGAGGTCCTGGGCTGGTGTGGTTACACGTGGTCTGCAGTTCTGAGGCCAGTTGGATGTATTGCCAAATTGTCTGGAAAGTCTTTGGAAACGGCTTATGGTTGAGAAATTAACATTCAATTCACGGGCAACAGCTCTGATGGACATTCCTGCAGTCAGCAACGCAATTGCACACTCCCTCAGAACTTGCAACATCTGTGGAATTGTGCTGTGTGATTAAACTGAACATTTTTAGAGTGGCCTTTTATTGTGGCCAGCCTAAGGCACACCTGTGCAATATTCATGCTGTCTAATCAGCATCTTGATATGCCACACGTGAGGTGGGATGCAAAAACATGTTGGGATGTTGCGATTTTATTTTTGTTCAGTGTAAGATGAATGATTACATCCTCATCAAGCCTCACTCACTTCTCAGACGTTTTCCTATGATCCAGCCCAGTCTTATGTAGTTTCTGACAATGAAGGGAACAGTATTTATTCATGCTAGAGTTTGTGCTGCATGACACATTTTTTGTTTGTGTTGCATGTCACAAAATGTTGCATTTTAAGTGAAGTTATCATCCTAACCATAACCCTAACTTTCCAAACATCTACTCAGAACCCTAAATGGTCCCTAACCTAGTGTTATAGTACTCGAGACAGGTCTTGAGATCACATTTTAAAGGTCTTGGTCTTGGACTGCCCGGACTAGGCAGCACCGATTTCTGACATTCTTAAACTTTATTAATGTGATAACAAGGAGAAGAACTTAGTAAAATGAGAAATATCTTTAAACTCATGCTTTAATCCGTCCCTTAATGACTGGAACCTTCCTGATGTTGTGACGCAACACAAGCAGGAGTGAAAAGTGGTGAGCTTGAATTTTTTGTTGTTTTTGTATTTTGTTACTAAACTTATTCAGGCTGGGAATTATACAGTATGTTATTTAAAGTTGAAGTGTTTCTGATTCATTAATGTTGAAGTTTTGGAAAAACATTTCCCGTTGGCTCATTGATTGTTTATCCTTCTTTTGGGTTAGCTTATGTGTCAGGCATCTGCAAAAACAGGGACCATCAGACTTATTTCTAGACATTTTTTCCAATAATTTAGTTCAACAAATTTGTTAAGAGTTGAGATTTTTCACGTTCGGCTTTGATAGAGTTGCAGACATATTTTTTTTGTCTGTTAAATGTGTTTAAAAATAACTAAAACTAAAGAGAGAATATTCTTAAACTGGTCAACCTGGTCATGGTTTTTAAAATGGGTTTTTATGACCTCTGTCTAGTCTTGGTCTCAGCTTGTCTCGGTCTTGGTCTAGATTTGGTCTAGGCTCGTCTTGGTCTCGGTGCATTTTGGTCTTGGACACTGTGGTCTTGAACACAACACTACCCCAACCTAACCAAGAGAATTTCAGTTACTTCAAGGGGGATGATGTCCTGTTGCCCAATATTTATTGAATTGTCATGTCTTCAATAACATGATGCTGCGTTTGATTTAAAATGCTTTTTATCTGATGTCCTGCTTGTCAAGAAAAAATAGTATTATTCCTCCAAATTATACTACTAATAGCTACTGTCATTGAAGATTCTCAAGAGATCATCTAAGATTGATTTGTCTCCAGTATCAGGGGTGAATCCTTAGTGCGATTTTTATAGACTCTCTCCTCTAACTTCATTAGGTTTTTATGAGAAAGGGCCGGATGGAATTCAGCTCCATAAAAAATCCTCATATGCATCAAAGAGCAAATGACGGAGGCAGAGATGGAGATACGGAGGGATAGATGTGTAAGGGAGAAAACAGAAATTTTTCATGGCAGGAGAGAAGCTCTCTCTAGAGACTCAAAGATAGCCCTGTGAGACGCTCCCATCAGGCAGAAGCCGAGAAGCCTTAAGTGTTTTATACGAATTCAATACAGCGGGTAAAAATACCAGAGGGAATATCACATTCATATCTCTGTCGCTCGCCTCACTTAATACTGGGATGGTTGGCTGGGTGGATGGAAAGAAGAGGAGAGACACTGGGAGGAAAGGGCTTCATTTGGCCTGCTTTCAGCCTCTGCTGAGGAGAGGACGCTTATCCTCAGAGTCTGCAGCCAGCAGCTGCTGGTGAACTCTTTTCATCACTGGCTTATTTAATCATGAAAACATCTGACCGGGTCAAATCACCTAACTACTGTATTATAGCTGTTTTCAATAAAACACTAGGTGTATTTTTATTTTGGTTAAAGTAGTAAATCCAAGATCTTTGAGAAAATGAATGTTTACGGGTCAATTTGACCTGAACATTTGCAAAATAGTTATAAAATGAAAATATTTCCCGCATTATGTTTCTTCAGGATTCACCATTAGATAAAGTAATCAAGCTCTGCAATAAAGTGACTTCCTATCAGATAGGTTTACCCTGCCTTATGTTCATGTCAGATAGGTTAGTCTCAACCTCGAGGTCAAGACCCCATTTGGGGCTGCAATTTGAGCATATTTTGAAACTGCACTAAACTTGCCATATTTTAATCTATTTTCATCACTTTTTCTTGTCATGTTTTTGCTCATTTTAATGTATTTTGCTAAATTACTCCAATTTCTGCCACTTCATCATATTTCAATGCCTTTTCTACACATTTGTTCCACTTTCAAGACATTTTTGGCACTTGTAAACCCTTTCTACCACTTTTCCCACATAATGTTGCATATGTTAACCCACTTTTAACCACTTTTAACCTCTTCAACATATTTCATGTTTATTTTTGCCAATTTAACCTCCTTCACAATTTGTCATGCCCATTATTTGCCAGTTCAAACTAATTGTTCCTACTTTTTACATTACCCCCCATTTCTGCCACTTTTAAGCCAATATTGACACTTTGAACCCTTTGCACCACTTTTTACATCTGCTTTTGGCTACTCTAATTTAACCAATGTGTGTGGTTTTTAAAATCCAATTTCATCACCTTCTCCAACATTTTTGGTCACTTTTACATTTTTACATCTTTAATATGACTATGTATTGAACGATTAACTGATACGACCGGATATCCGGTTTAACAAGTGAGATATACGGCTGCATTGGTAGCAGCCTCCTCAATCGATAGGAATTAGCCATAAATATCTAGATTAATTGGTTGTAGAGGCATGGATCGGGTATCGCGAGACTTGGAATCGGTTTGCGGCATTACACACACTCAAGCGTCTCTAAGCTCCACTTAAAAACATTTACGCGAGCATGTTATTGACAACAGTGGATATTATTCAGATAAATAAGTAAATGTGGTTATCACAGATTCATAGAACAATAGACCATCATTTTGCTGACTTCATGGACTGGCTGCAAAAAGCTCTGCCCTTTATTCCCCCTTATAGATGGCCCTGTCTCCACAACGAGATGATAAGGTGTAATCGGAAAAGTTTACGGTGTAGTTTTACTCTTTGTGAAATTTAAATATATTGTTTCAATATTAATGAGTAAAACGTTATACTTTGAAAGTACTTCTCAGTAAATTAACCTTGAAATTTCAGATTTTGGAATTAATGGACAGTGAAGTCTGTGTAACTCAATATTTTCAGTATTTTTGTGTTCCTAATATGCCATTTTTTTGTTTTTGGTTTCCTGTTAAACTTTTTTTTTTTTTTTAATACTGTGATATTCTTTATTATGTCTTTTTCATGAAATCAATTCTAAAGTTGAATATGTTCCTTGATTTGCATCACAGCTTTAATGCTTGACTGTTCAATGAGCTTTATGGGGTTCAACTATATGGCGCAGCTGATACAGTAGACAATACCTCATGCATATCTAGTCTTTCCCAACACATTGTTTTAAGTAGTCATCTGCATCAGCACATGTGAATTTATACACAATGGACACAATGGAATTAAAATCATTACAGATTACACAGAAGGCCTTGCTTTTTTCTCTTTACTTGTGATGAGGAAAAAAAAAAATGTAATTGCTTTGTGGCATTGTTTAGATGTATCTATTCAATTAACCACCATTCCAAATCCTCCTATTGTGATCGCAGAGTGACTCTTATCAGCTACTCTATCATGACAGTCAAGAGAAAATAAACATTCCCATCTGCTCTTGAGCAATCTTATCATGGCACAATACAAAAGGCAATTTGCATATATATATATATATATATATATATATATATATTTTTTTTTTTCTTTTCTGCTCACTGTCTTGTCTTTCTCTAAACCAGAGCGCACACACACACACACACACACACACACACACACACACACTGTCTTTTTCCTCTTCTTCCTGTGGTCTTCTTTCCCCCTCTTTTTCCGCTCTTTAGCTGCTCTTGGCTGCTTTTCAGTTTCACTTAAACCCATTAGCTCTATTACTAAAATTATTTTCCTCCGTGGTCTTTGTGCATAGGGAGAGAATTTCACAGCTATCAGAAGCTGTGGAGAGAAGGGGCGTGCGTGCGTGCGTGTGTGTGTGTGTGTGTGTGTTTCTTAATTAATGTGTGTTTCTCCTGGAGGGAGCAGCAGTCACAGAGACATAGAGTTGTATGCATTGACCTCACTGTGCCATTTGAGGGCAGTGCAGTCTCAGGATTTTTGAGTAAACACATTATTGTGCACGTGCGTGTGTTTGTGAGCGTGTTTTCAACTCAGTGTGTGTGTGTGTGTTTCCATTCACTTATATTTAAAACTAAAGTGTTATGGACATTATTTAAAAGAAAATAAGGATATCTTGTCTTTTTTTATAACAGTCACCAAAACACCAAAGTACCCTTTGAGGCTTATTAAGCAATGTGGGTTTATAACAATGAATGAAAGAAAGTTTCACCTCAAAATTCTGACAAATTCCACAAAAAAATGCATTTAAATTTGAGGAACCAAGCTAAAACCATACTATTGGAATATTTAACATGTAAACAACTGTTGTCAAAAGCACTGAAAATCATACATGTGACTGCTCTAATATAGATATGTAATGTATGTAGGTATAGATACTGTAGATGTCTTTATAAGTATATGTACCTGTATGTGGGTATGTGTGTATGCATGTAGGTACATTATGTTCACATGTTATTTACCCTTTTTACTGTTGCAGCAGTAACAAAACTGAACTAAATGAGCAATACAAAAAAAAAAAAAAAAATAAATAACTGTGATAAAGTGATGAATACGTTAAACTGGTGTCATTAACAGTCTTGCTATTTTAAATAAAACATTCAAAACAAAATTAGACAATTTGAACGATCAAAACTTTCATTTAATTAGTGTGAAAGTTGCTGTTTTACATATATAATATATACAATTACCCATATTCATACAGGATTTTAGTTCATGTTCACAATTTGGTTTACCTGTATAGGAAGATTTGGCCCTCTTCCACACAATGAAGGTGCTGTTTAGTTGTTTTTAAATTAAAAAAAATTAAAAAAAAAGAAAACTTTTGATTAAAGTTAATTGTGCATTTTTTGTTTTTTGTAACACAAAGAAATGCTTAATGTGTGAGAATAATTAATTCAACTAAAGTTTGACTAAAAATATAATTTAACGCCAATAAAATTTGAAACAGAGAAACAAAATGAAGACTAATTGGATATGTGCTGGTATTACCACCATTGTTTCCATTTTCTTTTGGCTTCAAAAGTTTATTTTCTGCTTTGATGTTTAAAAAAAAAAAAAAAAAAAAAAAAAAAAAAAGGGAATAAACCCCAGGGGGTGAAAAGAGAATAAACAGGGACGTCAACCCTAACAGCCGACAGGCCTCCTAAATCTTACTGTCCACATCTTTTTAAAGGACTTTTGAAACTGCTCTCACATATGTACAGTATGTGTCAGCTCAAAGGAGCATTTTCTGCTGTGGCAGCCTGCACATGTCAAAACTTTCGTGATAATAGTTATTTTCATTTCCCAATACTGCGCTTATCCTACTGCATGAATAAAGAGATGACAGCGTCTCCCCTCTAAGTGATGTTTTGGTGCCCACTGAGAAAATCAGTGATTCTGTATCGGCACCACAGCCGCTCGGTGCGTCAAACACAGGGAAACAATACATTGTGCAACAATATTTGGCATTTTTAAAGCAGTTTGGTTTTATTGCTTTTATGTAAAGGCATATATATAATAATAAATTACTATGCATTTTGCTATAAAATACTAAATAAAGCTTTGTAATGCAGAAATTGCAGATAATAGAATGCACTGAAAGAATGAAAAAAAAAAAAAAAAACACAGTCTGGAACTCCATTCCAATTAAACCCCTGTGTGTTGTAAATGCAGACATGGATGAAAGAAAGAAAGAAATCTCTAATTCCAGGTACCTCTAAGTCCTTGTTCTGCCTTTATTAACACCTCCCTCCTTCCTCCTCTGCGCTTCACACTCTTCACTTCTTCACCCTTTTCGCTGCACGCCTTCCTGCTCCATGTTCTTCCTGACAGGGAAAGTGGCAGCTCCTGTGACCCTTGAACCTCGCTCGGTCACTTAGGCAGATACGTGGGACATTTAGGGCTTTGCAGAAGGACAACAAGTACTCAGGGAAAAGCAAGGCCAGTTCTAATAGGATGGAAGAGGAGAACAAGAAGTGAAGTTAGTGTTTGTTATTGTAACTTCAGGTGGAGAAAGGAGAGGCTTAGGTCATTTGCTTTTCTCCACATACAGCTAGTCTGATTAAAAAGAGCCAAGTCCGATATACGGTAGCAACAGCTAATTTGAGAACGTTACATGATTTAATGCAGAGATGTGCAACTTCTATCACAGCAGGGGCCACACAACTGTCTGATCTGAGGACCACACTATCAATATTCATATCAGCATTTAGAATAATGACTAATCTGAGCATAAATACAGGGAAGGTTAAAGGGTTTTGTTTTTATTGATGTTGTTTTGCGTGTTTTTGGACTCATTGAGTACACTTTTCTTTCATTTTGTACGTTTTTGTTGTAGTTTTGTACATTTTTCTGTTATTTTCATTTATTTTGGTAGTCATTATGTGTATTTTTCTGCAATATGTATGCTTTTCTGAGTCATTCATGTGATTTTGTTGTCGTTTTGTATATTTTTCAGATTTCTTGTTGTTATTTTTCTGTTTTTTTTTTAGTCGTTTTGTGTGTTTTAGTAATTGTTTGTATATTGTTCTGTTGTTTGTGTCTGCTTATTTTAGTCATTTCATGTTTTGGGAGTATTTTAGTGGATTTTTGGTGTTGTTTTATCTATTTTTGTACTTTTGTCCTTTATTGTCAGGGGCCACAAACAATTAGACCAAGGGCCGCTTGTTGAACCATGTCTGCTTTATTGAAATGACATCTATTTTACTTCATAGAATTAATAAATCATCAATTTATCAATTTTCATGGTTTGACGCTATTATAAAAAAGAAAAAGCAAGAAATCAAGCATTGTCAACAAGTAGCCAAAAACCATGTACAGTATATACATGAAATATGAAAGCATGAAATATTTAGACTTTTTTTTTGGCTTTTTGATGTATACAAACTTAGTATCAGCATAACTAAAAATATATTAGTTTAACTTAAGTGTTGATAGATATTATGTTTTGTTGATTCCACACATCTATTTTTAGTTTATGCTTAGTTTACACTTTAATTATAAAACGTTCACTGCATATACTCTATACTCCATTCAGATTAATTGAGTAACTGAACTGATTTAGAATACAAACTTTTCCTTTGTATTTCCTGAACACACTCAAATGTCACCCAGCCAATGCAAAACAAAAGTCCACAACAAATACAAGCGTATATTATATAAACCCTCCTTTGTCTTTTACACTGGTACTGTTGTGTTGTTTTCCATAAGGCCTGAACGTTGTCTCAAAGGCTCAGTTAATGAATTCTGAACAATTAGTGGAATTGAAATTTATTGACAGAACAGCAACAAGCTCGTGTGCCTTCCTCCCCGGCTGTGCAGCTCTCATTGTCCACAGTGTTCGGAGCGAATGCTATTGAGCCGCGCTGCTTGCCTGACAGCAAAGGGCTGGTTCAATTACATCAATTGCTTGATGACTGAGGAGAGAGCAGCGGGGCCATGCATGCTATTTTGTGATAAGAGGGGAACTCTGCAGTGCCACAGTTCTCATTATGCAAGTCTGACAGTAACCTAGAAAACCCAGGAAATTGTGCACAATGCAAAGCATATGTTTCTTGTTTCTTTTAGGGAGGAAAATTGATTCCAAGAAAAAAATGACGTCGACAGTATATGAGGCTGACCAAAGCTCTGACAACGCCTGTGTACTGTTTTGGGGTGGGTGGTGGGTTCATGCCAATGGATAGTTCTCAGCCACACATTTGCATTTGGTTTTGAGAGGATGAAAAAAAAAAATGGAAACAGATGCAGTAAGTCAGCCACATAATGACTACTCTGGGGTTTTATTGTTTTTAGTCAAGGCTGATTTTAGATAAACTTGTTGACATGCAGTCAGGGCTAACCACAAAGTTTTCAGCTGACTTTCTCCCCTGTTTTTAGCAGTTGGATCAACACTAGAGGAACGAGTGAGTACCAAAGGAAAAACCACACACGCACACACACACACACACACACACACCCATTTTACATGAATAATAATATTTAAAAAATTACATTACCAATTGCTTGTTTACATTCTGCTGTGCATTTTTCCAGTCTTTTCTGTATTTATCCTTTAGTGAAAGCCATTATTAATTAATTTCATCCCCGGGCAACTCATCTTTGTCTTCTATCCTTTGTTTCCAGACATAGACACAACACTGTGACACTCAGCATTATTTATGGCAGGCTTTGAATTGACTCCTCAGCCTGGCGAAATGCAGTTAGCTAGTTCGCTACGAGCATTCTGTTTGTGTCAACAGCTCCTTTTGTGTGTCTGGAGTGATTTATTATGTAAAAGAGGGTTGGTTTCTGGGGGAGGCGAGGAGGATGACACTGACCTTCCTTTAATTAACACTGATGGAGACCAAGGTGAGAAGCAAGATGATGAAGATGGATCTTTCCATATAAATCATCCTTCCTGTGGGCTTCTGCGTGCACGTGTGTGTGTGTGTGTGTTTGTGTGCGTGCGTGTAGTCATTCCTAACAGAAATAACCTTGTGGTTCACAGGTTAAATTAATGTTTGCAAAGGTGCACAACCTCCATTATTCCCAACCCACTTTCCTTTGTGGGTATTTACTGAAAAGCTTTAATTGATTAATCCTCCACTAATAAGATGTATATATTTTTAGTGAAAATCCTTATGTATCTTTTCTAAGGACCTTTGAAAAATTAATTGGAAAATACATCTTAAATGATGAATACGTTTGCACACAAAATGTAGAAACTATAGTAAAGATCTATAGCCTATGTTGCTGTAGTTTGCCTTAATACTAATGATTGGACGGTATATCATTGGGTATAAAAATAGCATTATTGTATTATCGCAGGCCCATGACCATCGATTGGTCATGGGGCGACTTTTATCACAGCGTGATTTTCTGATCTGAGGGCCACACAATCTACATTCATGTCAGCATTTAGAATAATAACCAATCTGAGCATTAATACGGGAAGAACAATACATTTGTGTTTTTGTTGTCATTTATTGTTTTGTTTTGTTTTTTGTGGCCGTTTTGTGTTATTTTTCCCTCATTTTGCACTTTTTTGTCATTTTATGTTTGTTTTTTAAGTCATTTAGTGTATTCTTCTCTCATTTTGTTTGTTTTTTGTTGCTTTGTGTGTTATGAGCAAATTTGTGAATTATTGTCATTTTATTGTCTTTGTTGTCATTTTGTAATTGTAATCATTTAGTGTTGTTATTTTTTCATTGTTGTTGCCGTTTCTCTAATTTTGTGTGTGTTTTTAACTCATTTCGTGCATTCACTTCAAGGGCCATTTCAAATTAGAGCTATAGGGCCGCATGTGGCCCCCAGAACCTGCAATAGACATGTCTGGGGGGTTATTGTGTCTTCCACCCAATGTCAGCTGGGGTAAGTTTGAGCATCTATAGAGGATTAACAGGCAAAGATGAGGAGACATTTTTTTTATTTTATTTGGGAGGATATTTAGTATTTATGAATGAATGTATTTTTGAATGAAATGGACAATAGCTCAACAAATTCAAGAGTTACTAATCTACATAATGCAAGCAAGAACTAACTGGACTTTAACGTAAAAAATGCAATCTATCGTCACCTTCCATCTTGTTTTTTGTGAGGTGCCGCCAAAAGTCCGACTTAAATGAGCCAGTGTGTGACTCTACATGTGTCAAACTCAAGGCCTGGGTGCCAAATTTGGCCCTTTCGACCATCCAATTTGGCCCGAAAGCAAAAAAAAAAAAAAAATTATTCAGTTGTAGATTTTGCCGCTCAGATAGCTCAGATATCTATAATTCACAAATTCAATGAAACTCCACATCTTTTGGAAGATCACATAATTTCCTCAAATTAAATAAAAAATGGTCACAAAATTAATGAAATTTAAAAGAGGAAACATTTGTCACTTATTGCCTGGATATTGTCAGGACTTTACATACAGTACTTTATGTGTCATTTATATGTCCAAGTGAAAACTGGGGGACATTTTGGGACTTGTTCTATTTCCCACTTAAAGCTGATATCCAGAATTTCTAAGAAATCTATATTTATGTATGATTCTTTTGAAATGCAAAAAAATACCTAACTAGTCTTTTGCTATGGTCTACTGCCGGCGGTCATTCATATACATTAATGTATATAAGTCCCTCCTTCGCCCTATAGACCCCTATACAAATGGAAACAATCGCGGTGATCGCCCAGCCAATAGGTTTTGGTTTTCTTGTTTTTGAGACTGTCAATCAAATTGAATGCAGAACTGTGCACGTAAACAAGGTCGCGCGTCACAACAGCAAACAGGTGAATATGATTTTGGCTCTTACCTGACCCATAGACCTATATCAATGCGACCTGATGCAACCTTGTTATGTTCCGCGATGTGCGTGCAGAAAAGTAGAGGTGTGGCTTCTGGTAGAAGTGGAGCTGTTGAGGGCGGGACATCGAGACATCCTCTCAGAAACTCCAGATATCAGCTTTAAGATCAAACTACTTTGTATTTGGCCCCTAAACTAAAATGAGTTTGACACCCCTGCTCTACATCTTCCTCTATTTGTTCCCATTCAGCTTATTGGAGCTTCTAAAAACATAAACCGACTAGTTTTTGAGGTGGTGTTGCTAAATTATTTTATTGTTTCATATAGGTTTATAATAAGGGCTGACAAGCTTCACCTTACTCAGTCTAACCCTAAGTCTCCTTCTGATGTCAACATTCACCTCTAACGTTTTTGCAAAGTTCATTACTGTGAAACTCGTCTCTCCAAAGCAATCAGAGGAAAGTAAAGGGAACTGACGAGCCAATAGAATTACATTCTATCAGTGCCTGCTGAGCAGCCTGTGTCTTACATCTGCAAATATACAAATTCCACTTCATGTTAGAAGATATTTAATATTGTGAGAATGTTATTGTGACAAGTTGTCTGCAAGCTGAAATGCAAGACGGTGCGCTGCAGTCGGACAACACGTTGGTGTATTTTTATTTATATGCCATTTCCATAAATTTCCGGAGGGCAATTAGGCTCCGCGCTGCCTGCTGGTTGTCGAGATTGTCACTTCGTCAGTGTAATTGTCAGAAACAAAATAATTGAAACATTTCCGTCTTCATCATTCCCATCAACATATTTCTAGACTTTTATGACATGCATCGAGTGTGGTGTATTATTCTGATTGGAATTTTGTGTGAGCAAATGAGCACAACATATGCTCCAACGTGTGTATGCTAATGCGTTTGTTTATCAGTCAGGCAGTTGGTCGGCACGCGCCACTCCATGTGTCATTTTGTGTCTCCTGACATTTCCACAGCGTAAAATGTTTTATGCATTTTTATCGCCGTTTTAATCTTTTCCTGTACTTCTTGGTCGTCTTCTCAGTCTTCTTATACCACCACTATCCCATATTTCATAAATAATGTATTTATTTATCATGAAAATCTGTTTTGGAATTAGAGGCTACCCCCACTTCAAAGACAGGAAACCTTTGATATGTTTGATTCTCACAGAGTATCTGTTGGATTTATTCAATTTATGCAAAGCACCCTCGGGGTAATAAAGGTGGCATTTGAATACATTTGACTGGACCAAATCATATAATGAGGACACTTTCTGCCCTATATCATAGCAGAAAAAAAAAAAGCTAATCCTTCAGTATTAATAGGTCGTTTGGCCCAAGAAAAGGCTTGGTGAAGTGACAATAACAGACAGCTCTGATTAGATAAAGACAGCTGTGGTTATGACTCAACTATGGCTGTGAGTAGACTGTCCAGTTTATGACCTTTGTTGAACACGCACACACACAGACATGACTTTCATCTCTTTTCATGTTTTGACTTTCTTGTTTCTTTGCTTGTGCTTGTGCTCCTCTTGTGTTTACGTCAGTGTATGGCCTCCGCTCTCATTGTGTTGACCCTCATATTTAACAAATACTCGTATCTGTAATTCTATATTCAAATGTGCTTCTTTTGTGATAAAAAGAGCCAATAAGTTAGCCAGATATGTTCCTTTGGCTCAATTTTTAAGCAGTTTTAAGGATCCACTGGTTAGACAAATACCGTACGGTCCGTACACCGATGACCCTCTAATGTCAGCCAATTATCTTCTATATCTTCCAAACTTCTAAAAAGACGACAGTGCTAATGGTCACACTTTATCCAGAGATCTAAGAGTCAGACTAATGCAGTTCAAAATACTACACCGCTTTTATTGGACACCATGTAAATTATTTAGAATGGGGTTGCTAGATTCAACACTATGTTGGAAATGTAAACACTGTGATGGCACTTTAATACATGTGCTGTGGTCTTGTCCACACATCCAATTGTTTTGGATGAGAATACATAATTTTATACCAAATGTATCGGGTGTACACTTTGATTTCTGCCCATCATTGTATGTTCTTGGACACTCAGAGGCTTTGCTGAACTGGCCTAAAGCACTTAAGGACTGGACACAGACTGTGATCATGATTGGAAAACAAATTCTGCCTAGACACTGGAAATCCCCAGGAACTCCCTCATTTGATGAATGGACTGCTGAACTATCAAAGGTGGCTGCATATGAAACCATGTCTTACAGGATCACAAATAAGGCGCACAAATATAAACAGAAATGGGGCAGATACATTTCAATGATGATTGCATGAGGAAGCAAAGTAAATCCATAACTATGTTAAACAAAACCTCTGCTATTTTTTTTATTTATTTTTTTATAAGTAGCAAAGCCATATGAAATGAGTCAATGGTCTCCCTCTGTTTGTTCTGGTGGGTGGGGTGGCGGGAGGTATGGGATTGTGTTGATTGTGTTTTTTGTAGTTTTATACATTCATTGATATGTATATATAATTGTACCTTGTTAATTGAAAAATAATTTAAAAAAATGTAAATCCAAGAAAAAGACGACAGATGAATCAAGCTTCTCCTTGTTTTCTTGATAAAAATAAAATAAAATTGCAGGACAAAAACTGTTCCAGGACTCCTGAAACCAACCAGTTCCCTAATCAGAACCAATAAAGCCATTTACTTTAGAATTGACCAAAATATTGTTGTGGCCAGAAAGAAAAAATCAATTCTGTCTATTATTCATCACAATACATAAACATATCTGGTGTGATTGGGCAAAGCAGTTAAATGTTTTTTTCAATCTGAATCTGGCTGGGTTTCCATTACCCTTGGAATTGCGTAAAATCTAAATCGCGCAATAACAACTGGTAATGGAAACTATTACGTAAAAAAACACTCATATCACTAAAACATTTTTACGCTTTCATGAGGAGAAATTTTGATATTTGTCTCGATATCGAAATGTATCGCAAAAGCGCTATGGAAACACTTTCTCGTACCTGGTTACATGACGTGAGTCACGTGACATAGCAGGTCACGACCACTTCTCTTTGAGTAAACATGGCGCGGTACATGGAGACAGAAAAGGAAACCGGGACATTTCTAAGCATTATACCGTACTTTAAAATCATTACTGCCACAGAAACAACAAAGGAAGACAGAGTGTTATATGGAGGTTCTGATCAGCGTCCATCATCCTGCGGCGAAGTCTCGCGGGATGATATTTCACGCTAGTTACGAGGCTCCTGCCCAAAACAACCTTCAGTGGAAACACGTTCAACGTGCAATTAAACTTTTAACATTTAGAAATATCACTTTTGTTTTGCGAAAATTTGCAATGGAAACGCAGCTTCTTTCTAGACTCTCTTCAATTCACAAAATTCCGGCCACCTTCCAGGTTCCCCCTGCTGTCCACTCTTTGTGAGAGAGTGATGATCCCTCTGTGGACAACTAATTATCTGAGTCTGACCCTCAGCTGTCTCCATGCAGGATCCTATTAGGAAGCCAGCAGGTTGAAATCACCAGCACCCTGCATGCCCTCCAGCCCCCTTCCGTTGTGTGTGTATATATATATATATATATATATATATATATATTGTCCTTCACTTCCTGCTTCTGAATATTAAGAATAGATTTTTACATGTATATGTGTGCACTGGGGATAGGATTGAGCAGAAGGAGGGGGGTGCAGGGGGATACTCCACTGATGGGTGAATGGCGGGCCGGGAAATGACGAGCTGGCTGCCTGAATGCTTGTCCATCACTCCCCATTCTCTTGGTTACAGGTGGTCTCTCATTTTCTCGACCGGCACATATCTGCCTGCCTTTATATGACAGCCCGGGCCCGCCAATTTGCATGTTCGACAGACAACAAACGGGCCTGTGCATGTCAAAATAGGTGGCGGTGCGTGACAGTTTCTACACAATGCTGTCTCCTTTTGGCTTGACCCTCGACCTCGCGCCATGTCTCCTTTCATAATCAGGGAAAGGGGAAGACGGGGCGAAGAAATCATCCAGCCTTCTTTCCTGCCTCCTTATGCGGCTGCCTCTTTGGAATAAATCTGATACCAAAGCCATTAGCTATGCTTTCCCCTCACAGTTTCTCTTATTCTTGGTCTGTTTTGTTCCATTTTTCTGACCGGCTGTCTGTCTCCCCCTCCCACCTCTGTTTGTGTTTCGGCATAAAAGCTCTCAAATTTAAAAAAAAAAAAAAAAAATACGGCTCTTTTCAGTTTGTCTGTGGTTTCAAGATAACATTTCCCTTTTTTTCCCCCACATACAGAGATAATGAGATCTGTCTCCTCTCATTGTGACCAAATCAGTGCCAAAACGTGAGATTATTATTCTCAAGTGCTTGTTTGTTTTTTGGATATTTTGAACTGAGCGTCTGGAAAAATGTATTTAGATCAATAAAAAACCTTCTACTTTTAAACTCCACCTCAAGGAACATATCACAGATTTGGTTATTGTGAAGGATTTAATCTCATCCATCATTTCATCACATTTACAACATAGTTGCTTATCTGCAAATCAGTCTCAGGTTTTCTCATTATCCATCGAGTGTCTCATGTTTCATGAAAGCATTATCTACCATAGAAAAGATGGTAATGAGCTTCATATCATGCTATTCATCGCTGCGATTAACACTGTGATAGCACTGGCAGACTAATTGTCTTTTGACACCTGTGACATTTCCATATTTTCACTTTTATTTTAATCAGTATTTGATATCCCTACATAAAAATTGAGAAACTGCCAGTGTGAGCAGTGTCTTATTAGAAAACTTCCTTTGCTTTTTTTGACTTTGAGAATTCACACATGAACTTCCCTTCTCTTGTTGCAGTAGATAAGAGGCTGATTTTAAATGGATCACCTTGTAGACACACCAATCCAAGAGTGGGGATTTAGACTTTTAACATAATCACACTGCTGGATTTTATTAGGACTTATACTTTACATATTTAAGTAGACCGTTACATCATTAACTGGTGTTGAACTGAGGTGTTTTAAAAGTCAAAATGGCTTTAAAGAGAGGTTAGCAGCAAAGAGGGCAATGGGTTTTAAAAGGAGTGCTCCATCATCAGCATACAGTCATATAATCCTGAATTATATGATAATCAGCAGAAGTGAAATGCCATATATCAAATGAGGAACTTGTGTTCAAGAACTTTCCTACATCAGAGCATGCTGGTACTTGGTGTCAGCCTTTGTTCAGTTACTTGCTGTCCTTTTCTTGCTTTAAATGGATTTGGTGCCCCATATGGTTAGATACACTTACAGTGTATTTCCATAACCCCATGTAACTGTAATCACACTATATCTCAAGTGCTTAGCAAATAGGCAGTTGTATGAATTTAGAATATCTACTTGTTATTTTATTCAGAGTAGAAGTGTTATGCATATCAAACACTATTCAATTCCAAATCCTTCACTGCATGCTTAATTTTCTTGTTCGCGTTCCATACCCGCTTATCCTGCACTGGTTTTGTGGGCTCAGCTTGAGTTGAGGGTAGCACCAGGTGTTGTTCAGCTTGGACAGACTGCTTGTCAAGCACTGTCCGTACTGTTCCTCCAGTGAATTTAGAAACGCACAATGAAAAAAGACCCACATCTTTAGGCACAGAACTCGTCCTCTGCTAATGAATGGATTATAACCTGCTAATGCATTTAAACCAAACTCCAGTTGTTCCTAAATGGGTGATGAGCCCTCTAGAGGGGTGTCCCGTCACGACAGTTCTTTTGCGTGCAAGAACTGATGAAAAAGCATGAAAAATATATATTTTTTTACTTTTTTATTCACACTCAAAGAACTTTTTTACTACTGTTCTAAAATATGTATGTGGTTAAAATTGGTCAGACATTGGAGTGACTTTGGAATTATTAAAATGACATTAAAAGTATATTATATACGTTTTAAAAGTAGAATCTTTGTAAATGCAAGTTAAAAATTATTTATTTCATAATAATATTTTTTCTATATTTGCTAAAACATTACTAATATAGTGTAAATACTATGTGTAATTTGCATTTTATGAATGGTTTGCTGATCGATTGAATCTAACGTGCATAGAGTTGCATTTTGCGCAGAAAGTGTATGTGTTGCTTTTGAATAAAACAAGGAGGAAGCAAGACGTCGACTGTTCAAAGCTTTTGGAGGGCGCAACATTTTGAATTGTCAAATTGTCACATTTTTTACTTTTTTCAATAAAGGTTACACTTTTAACCCAACTTGTTGCAATGGGGGGGGGGCTGAGAATGTTTCATTGTTCAACGGGAGCGCATCAGTCAAAAAATACTAACCACTGTAATAAAAAAAAAAGGTTTGTCCTCTCTCCTGTTCAGCTTTGAAGCTGCTAGGAGTCATTTATGTAAAATTAATTATCAGTTTTGATCTGACTACTAGTGGGAGAATACACATTTTATACAGGAAGACAATCCTGTTTCTCATCCCCTCGGGATGCACAGGAGCGTCGATGAAGACATTAAGTGTTTCTTTTTTTTTGTACCTTGAAAGCAATGTCTGACTCTGGGGATTACTTTTAATGTTGTGTTAATCCCTCCCACAAAGCCTGGCTTGTTCTGCAGTCGCAGGGATCAGTTTTTGATATAAAGTGGCAAAGTGAGAAACTCTAAAAGCACTTCAGATGCCTCATGTTAGATGTGTTGTCAAAACAGAGATGGAATGTGAATGTTGAAACCACAGTTTGTTTAAACCGGTCTCTGTCTCAGCCTTTATACAGACCCAGTGAGTGAATGTA
Source organism: Gouania willdenowi (assembly GCF_900634775.1). Classification (NCBI taxonomy): domain Eukaryota; kingdom Metazoa; phylum Chordata; class Actinopteri; order Blenniiformes; family Gobiesocidae; genus Gouania; species Gouania willdenowi. Next base: position 21,314,533 of record NC_041059.1, read on the forward strand.
CAAAGCAGTGAGCCTCACAGTGAGACACACAGGAGACTCAGACAGGTACAAAGGGATGAAAACTGTATACACATGCACTAAGAGGAAACATATCCAGATTTTTTTTTATGTATATCAATGCCTCAAAAGTCCTGAAAACAAAGACACAATTAAGGTGCCAATGAACTAGATTTGCTAGCCAAAGGTTTTGCCGTGAACTGCAAAGACATACAGTGACACATTGATAAATAACAGATGAATTAACAATTGATAAATCACTTTATGAAGTGCACACTCTGTTTTTTTTTTTTTACGATCTTATGCGGATTGCACGTTTCATTGCAGTTTTTCCAAATAAACTGAGGATGCTCATGTATTTGGACCTACTGTATCATTATTAATAGGAATAGACATTTCTTCCAAGCCTTTAAAGTGTGAATGATCATGATTACTGATCCAGATATGTGTGAATATCTGGTAAAGAGGATCATTAGTGCTTGGAAGAGGTTTGCGCTCTCTGAGTTCCCTCCTTATTGTAATTTGGCAATTGAAAATTATACATAATACAAATACATATTCGCCTTGTGAATACAGGTCTTGCCTAGTTAATATTATTATTGGATTCATGCAGGTATTAATCTTCAAGGTACATGTAGGCAAACTTCTGAACGCACAACAAAAGTCTGACAGAAACCATAGCAACTCCCATTGACAGGGACAGTGCTATTTAAAATAATAATAATAATAATACAGACAGTCTTTGCAAGTTTAGCAAAACTAAAAGTGCTGCATTCTATTTGAGAGCCCTTCTTTTTGATGGGACTCTCATGACGAAAAAAGGAGAAACCTGTGCTCTTCTTGCCATCTTTTCTTAATCCTATGAAATGATGTTGATGGAAATACTCTCGAAACCATTAACCATTTCTGGGGTTTTTTAGTTCAAAAGATAATGGGTGTTTATGTGAACTATGTGAGTGAATAACGCTGGTAAGAAAAAAAAAACGTCAATAATTGACAAGCTTTCATTGCACGTGTTCAGGCTATTTTAGGTCAAACCCATAGACATTCATTCTTTTGCATTTACAATTAAAATGGAATGGAATTTCCAGAGCCCAAGGACATCACAGAGGACCCTCCAACATATTTGCTATCATCCTCTTATTAACTCTTCTCGTTTGAACAGAGGCACATCAAAAGTAAGCAAAACACATAATTAGTGGCATTAGTCTACAAGCTTTTGGAGATAAGCCACTCTCCTAAGCCTACACGCCCTACCTTCCATATTTGGAGGGCATTAAGGATGTTAACAGAGGGATGGGAGCGTGGCCCTTCATTAAAATAAGCCATTCATCAAACAAGAACAAACGTATTTTGCAGATATTTTGCAAGGTAATGTGACTTTCGACAGAAAACGGAAAGAAACAGAACTGTCAAAGGGTACTCTTTAAAATTTGTTACCAAAGATTGTTCAACTTTATACGGATAAACACTTGCAACCACTCTCATTCTAACTTTACCCAAGCCCTCATCTTTGCTCCACTCCTCTCCCCCCTTCAATCGTTTCTGCTGTTCTCCGAGGAGCACCCGTTTTCGAATGATGAGCTCCTAGGGGGCTTCATTGTTTGGCAGGAGGCTTTGTCTCTCATGCCAGATTAAAAAAAAAAAAACTGAAGAAAGAGGGTGAGAGAAAGAAAAGGCGAAGAAGGAGGGTGAAAACTTGAGACCCCGAGGGGCACTTCTACCCACATTGTGAGGATTTGCCTAACAGCTTCACAAGAGGGTTTACATCTTTCTCTGAACATGAGGGGTATAATAACACATCAAAACAAATTACCTATCTGTAGTCAGCAGAGGTGTCTGGCTGTCAAAAGCCCAGAGTTACATAAGATTTAAGTCAGTACTAACGGAGCCTCTGATTTGGGGCACAGGTTGAATTCTACCTTTGAAACACTGATGCTTGGAAAGCCTCTGGGAAAGACTCCATTGGTGCATACCACACAAACTGACTGTGAAGAACAAAGATTTGCTTTGATAATTACTTGCAGTCTTTCAAACAGACAATGAATGTATTGTGTATTCATTTGGAACCTCCAAATTATTGCACAATTGTATTTTTCCTGTGAACACAGTGACAGCTGGATTTTCTTTCTCTAGAATGACGTGACGACATTGTTGCAAGGAGGGATTGTCATGCTGAGGGTTGGATTTTAAAATGCACACCACTTTCTAAGGCCAAGCGAGCATAATCAAGTTTTCAGAACATTTCTCAAATAAATCACCAAGTCTATTTACTTGAAATGATGTGTGAGACAGAGTTACTACCAAAGTACTGATGTAGCTTCAAATTATTGGAAAGTTTAGCATAGTCGAGGAAGGAAAAATTAGAGCTCACAGACTGGACTTCACATGCGTGGGACGGTCCATTGAGACATGTAAACATTCATGGCAATGCATTATTGGGAAATGACGACTATCAGAGATAATGTAAAAAAAAAAAAAAAAATGTTCCACCAAGTGTGTATTATACATCTCTTTAAAGCTATAGGTCATTCAAGCACTATAAAATTGGTAGCAGTTCTTTAATCACATTGGTTTGATGGTGTCCCTCGGTCCAACACAGCAGATAGACTCAAGTTATTGGACCTTTGAAGGAAACAAACGAGGAAAGCACATATTTCTTGGAAGGTGTCATCAGGTTTTTTATGGATTAAACTTTTTCTCACATGTTAGATCATGGAACCAATCTTATTGTCTTTTTTTTTTTTTTTCTATTTTCTGAATGTTTACCTTATATCATGATGTCACAGAGGGACAAATTGAAAAGCCACAGGGGCCGAAAGTTGGAGCAAAGCCTGTGAAGACATAAATCTCTCACTGCCCCCAAACAACTTTGGACATATACTGGACAAACTGAAGTCGACTTTTAAGCCCATGGTCTGAGTCATGGCACAGTGTGTGTGGCCTTCAGAAATGATAGGTAACCATACTGGATAGCTATTCCAGGAATGACATTTGAAAAGATTTGCAGAGTTGTTATCTGAAATAGATGGGCCACTGCCTCCTGCAACTGAATGCCATCAGCACAAAAAGGAAAAGAAAAACAAAAAAAAAAGGCTTTCTGTTGTCACTTGAAGGCTTTTTATGGAAGTTTGGATTAGGATTAGGGTTCATGACATGATATGTTTACATAAACATTTTCTTTGGAGGAACACAGAGTTATTGCTCAGTGATGCCATCTTTGATGTTTGAGACAAATAATAATAATTATACCTGAGTTACTTTCTAGTGACGCACATTTTCAGAATCTTCAGATAGCTGCAGTAAGGTAGTCCACTGCTCATGTCAGCTGCTGTAAACTTCATGTTGGATAAATTATCCCAATATTCATCCATATATTGCCGATCAAATAACAGTGGTAAAACAACTAATTGACCTTTCGGAAAAGCCCAGGCCCCCTTATTTACTTTCGGAATGTCCGTCATGTTCCTGAGTTTGTCTCGTCTGTAATGGCTGGAAGAAGTCTACCGTGACTCTCATTGGAGCAATACCTGCGCCACATCCTCCAGATCCAGGCAAAAGGGATTACAATATGCTGTGGAGGGATATATTCAAAATATTGAAGCAAAAGCCAACCGGTCAATGGCGAAAGGAGAAAAACCCCATGATCTCTAACTCAAATGCAATGAGCACAGCCTTGTGGATCAGTCATGCTCCTCCACTGCTGGGTAAGTTTTCTCATATTATATTGGTCGTATTCTCCTTAAGCTATGAGAGCGTTACCACGGCTAATGGAGATCTTAATAAAACAAACTGTTACATTAGCTAGCTAGCTGAACCTACAGGTGACCCAAGGCTAATAAGATAGCAGCTATTAACGCTGGTAAGTGGTAACAAAGCCTGTTAATATATAGATTGGGAGACTTGTATGCTTCAGGAGGATGTTGACTGAAATATTGATAGTAATATAGTAATATGATAGTTGCTAATAATGTCATTCCCCCCCTTTCACTAGATACGTGAATGTATAGTTAAGTGTCAAGGCACTGTAATATCTTCAAATCAAATCAAATCAAGCCTTATTGTCATTTTGCTGAACATACACATTAGTGCAGACAAGATGAGATAACGTTTTTCCAGGTTCAGTTAAAAACATACACATCTCCTTTTTATAGTTTTATTGTCCATTCTAGACATCACTCCAGTTGTGTTTTCGGCTTTGGGAACATAAAGAACACGACTCCCCCAGCCAAACTATTGGAGTACCTGGTATCCGACTTGCACAATCCATGAGCACATCGCTTCATCATTGTGCCTGTGGGAGGTTCTCCTTCTACTGCTCTGAGCATGTCGGACCTTGTTTACATGGCAACGATTGCTCGGACACATGCCATAGGCCTACTATTCTGAATTATGCAAGTCAAGGTTTTATCGGCGTTTTTTTTTAAGTATCTTAAGTCTGGGGCAAGGACAGTGATATTCATCATGCAATACATTAAGAAACAGAGATCTCTGATTTTGAAAATTAGTTCACAACAGCAGCAAGTCTAAAAACTCTGGAGCTAGTTGTGGTTTAACTTTCACAGGCAGGATGCTTTGTCATAAAATATTTGCGTTGATACAAAAAAAACCAAAGCAACAGCTGCGGTTCACATGGTGTATGCCATTGCAACTTGAGTTTGTGAAATTCAACTCCCACCAAACCAAGATTAGTGGATCACAGAATCAGGTCTGCGATGACTCGGTTATTGTTTTAAACAGACTTGAATGAAAAGCTCATTAGTTTTATCTTTGAGCTGGAATCAGGTGGTGCTGTCTGCCGTGGATTTCCAGCCGTCAAAACAGAAAACAAGAGCTCACTGTGTGCTCTTTGAGACATCAAGGTGTCTGATCTGAAGTGCTTTAGCTTGGAGGGAGAATGGCTTTACCGTCTCTGTGAAACTGATCCATGAAGTGGATTAGGGATGGTTCTTTTTTCACTCAAAACAACACAGCTCGAAGAGTTTAGATGAGGAGGCGGTTAAAGCTTTGTGTGTTTGCGTGTGTGTGTGTTTGAAAGGTAAGCTCTCACCAATACCCACAAATGTATCTTGACCTCACATTGGCGATTATTTCAAAGATTATTTCAAGATTATTTACCAATACTTTCATTTTATTTCTCCATGGTATTAATATTTTTACCATTGCATTATCAATAAATATTTTTGAGGTTGCAAATATGCTACTTTTCAGGCAGGCAGGCTTCATTTAAAAAAATAATTAAATAAACTTTCTTTGGTTGATAACGGATTATTTTCCTTATAAAAGATCCTAATTTTACCCACAACAGTCACAAAAGGTTGTAAAGTAACAGAACAACATTTAGGTTTTATTCAAAGGATAACTGTACTAGTCGTGTGTAAAATGAAATGTGTTACTGTGCAGTGTTAGTGAATAAAACAAAACATTTAAAGTACTTTTTCTGAATGATTTGACACTGTAAAATACAATCCATTGGAAGCTGCCATGTACGGTTGGATGATGTCAAATCATTGATTCCAGTGCAGTGTTTACATTTAGGTTTTTATTAGTACATTTTATTCATCACTACAAACTAGGCATATGAATCTCCATCACTGACAACGATTCGATACGAACCTCGATGCACTACCAGCGATAGGATACATTAGAGACGCATTGAATCTCCTGGCAATACGATGCAATACGATTCACCTCTGTTCCCGATTTAATATAATTTTCAATTCAACACATTACAATACAATGCTATTTTGTGCGATACAATGCAATTCAACATGATGCAAGGAAATTATACCAAAAATAGTAAATAAGTATAGGTGCAATTCAGTATGGTACTAGAGGCAAATGATTTATTGTATTCCTTATAAGCAGCACATTTTGCTTATACACTTGATTAGAACTATACATCACTATCACTATGCAACTTCTTTTGGCCCCTAAAAAAGCAACAAAAAGAGGCCTTTTCACAAATAGCGTTGGGATTGGGTGTTCGTATAAATTTGAGTGAGCCCTTCAGTTTGTGTAAGGTTTAGCAGCACGGCATTCTTTACAAACCACCTGCATCTTGTCTGCGTCACAAATGTGCTTCCCGGTGTCACGTTCTGACCTGACTGAGATGTAGCCCTGCTGGATTAGCCATACACAGAGATTGCTGTACTGATTTTAAAAAAAATGCTTAAAGCATCACATCAGTCGACCATCAATAAAAAAATTGACCAATGATAAAAAAAAAATGTGATTGTCATGATCAGATTTATATGAATACAGCAGCTTATTCTTGTAAAGTTACATTAGGTTAACTGTCATTTATTGCAATGTATATTATAATCATGTTTTTTTGGAAAATAAATGACCCTTCACCATGAAGAAGATTATCCTGTCTATCCTTTCTTTGTGGTGTTGGAACCTCTCCTGCCTCGTATATTGAGCAGTTGTACATTTTTTCCCAAGAAAAGGAGCCATTCAGCACTCGTCAAAAAACATTAGCTTTGAAATTGAATTTTTAATCTCAGCACGGCGGAAGTAGCAAAACTCACAGCAGAACTAGGAAAAATACATTTTCCGGTAGTGCGCATGCTCATGATTGATCTCTTGGTACGAGGTAAACTCGTACCAAAACAAAACGCAAAGCAGTGATGGTGCATTCAATGTGCCTCGGAAATACAGAATATAATGAAATACAACATGAACATGCAACATGCTTATACCTCAGACAGTAGGGATGTCTGTTGGAGCGACTTTAGATGTGTCTGAAGGTGTTAATTGAGCTATTGTTATTTCAGAGTTGCAATAGATGTAGCGTGCCATTAAACCCCTCTATAAGATTCATTTAAGATGGTATTATCAGGTTTTAGTTGCATTGGAATATTTTCAGATGGGATGAACTTCATGCACAAAAACACACGAGGTTAAGCCCACACATCCGCCCTCATGTGTAGTTTGTCCTTGGTCTGGTACCTCTTTTGGCAAAGTGGCAACATGGCTCAATGACAAATGAGGAATACTTTAACTGAGCCAACAATTGCTGTCCCTTGGCTCACTCCAAACAATCTTACAGAGTTATGACATCCAGAGAGTTGATCATTTGTCAGGTATCACAGAAATGAACACATTTGTCACATAAAATGTAGGTTTCACAACAACAGAACTACTGCAGTCACATTTTAAGAAGCTTCTATTTTTTTTGCGACCAAAGTTGTTTGAAAGATTCACACGTTGGGATCTGTGAAATATTCATGACAATTTTGTATAACAAATAAAGCAGCAGGTTACAGAACAAATGTGCAAATTTTAAGCCCAGATGAACTCAAAATGAAATGCAACAACAAATGAAACACAACAACACCAATCCTAAATGGTTGTTTTTACAAATGTATGAATAAAACTATAATTTATCGTCTGTTATATTATAACTTATTTTAGAAATGACATTGCTTAAATTAATTGAAGACAGTTTTTTCTGTTGTTGTATTACACACAAGAACTTAAGTGATGCTGCTCCCATTTAGGCGCTCCAGCCAAAGGTCAGAAGAATGAAGAAAACACAAAGACTTATCTAATGCTAATTAAAACTTTCTGAAACAAATCTCTGTAACACTTTACTTGAAGTTTTATACATAAGGCTGACATTACACTGTCATTATTATGGCATGACTCCTGTCATTAGCATGACCTTAACCCCTAACCCTAATCTTAATCCTAACCCCACTAGATCCCGCCACTTAACTCAAAAAATGTCAACATAGCTCCAAAGCTGTCAGGATGATTTACCGAAAGGTGTCATAATTTAGTGAACAACACTTAATTACAGCCTTCATGACAATTTATTCATGCTAATGACAGATAAAGACGGCATAATGTCAGCCTTATGTATACAACTTCAGGTATAGTGTAACAGAAATCTCTAACTTTTATGTTTTTAAACACTAAAAGGAAAGCCACCACTCTCAGGGAGAACCCGCAAATTCCACATAATAATAATAGTAATGCATTGGATTTTATATAGCACTTTATCATAGACACTCAAAGTGCTTAACAGAATTAAGGCATTATTCTTTCACTCCACACTTAGTGGTGGTAAGCTATTATTGTAGCCACAGCTGCCCTGGGGCGAGGCTGCCAAAGTGCGCCATCGGCCCCTCCGACCACCACCAACACTCACTCACACACTAAATTCATACTAGGTAATGCGGTTGAAATGTCTTGCCCAAGGACACAATGACAGATACCACTGGGGCGACTGTCCCCCACTGTGACACCTGGAATTCTCAGTGGTCTCCCATCAAACTACTAACCAGGCCAAGACCTGCTTAGCTTCCGAGATCTAACGACATCGGGCAATGACAGGCTGGTAAGGCCACAATACATAGACTGACCGGCGGTCTGCAGATGTCAAGTCCTCAGACAAACACCAAAATGTTTATATCATGATAACTAGCAGCAATTTGCTCTTCAGTCTTGACTTATTTATTAGATATTTCCTGACTGAATACTAAAATTACAGGCTGATCCTTCCTACAAGGTAGTTGGTGTACAAGCGTCCGTTTTTTTGGCACAACATCATTCAGGTTAAAGCAGTCATGACACAATGTAAGGATGGGCATAGCTTGGTAAGATGGGCAACAGTGTGGATTGGAAGTTCATGTTTCAGGTTGTGCAATTATTCATGCAGAAATACTTGTAGATAAATGCGTGGTGTAAGCTGGTACACCTCAGGTAGGATTTCACTGCTCAGAGGTGAATGGAAACACACACAGCAGTGGCACGATTGGGATGCTGACACGTTCATTAGCACATAGGCAGATTTGACACAGCTGGAAGATGTAGCGTGGAGCTGCTGTCAAGGTCTTGGATTGCTGCTAGACTGGCACAAACTAAGGGTTGGATGCTCATTGCCATGTCATGAGAGACCGGGTGCTGTCTCGTTTCCTTTTTTAAAATATTTTATTTATTTTCCTCCCTCGTTGTGTCGTTGCAACACACTGAGTGTCATCATTTGCATGAGTTTGACACCCCAATGTCTAGCTTCTTTGTCCTCTCTCCAACTTATTTCCTCTCTGTCCGTCTCCCTCTCGCTCTCTCTTTCCTCATCTGTTCCCTCTGGTTGTCCCTCTCTCTTGTTCTCTCGCTCTCTCTTCCTCTCCCCCTTTTTCAACCTCCCTGTGCCTCTCCTGTTTCTGCTGATGGTGGCGGTGCCATCCATGCCAATTATGGCAGTCGAGCAGGTGGCTCCTTGCAGGTGGTAGAGGATTAATCCCTGTAAAGACTTCACTTCATTAGGAAATCCGTTTAATGTGGCCAGTTGATTGATAAATCTCCCAGACCTCTCCCAGAGTCCCTAGATTACTGCCAAGTTTGTCTGGTATCTGCTCGGCTGACTTCGATGTCAGAGACAGAGTGAGAGGAATGGAAGAGGAGACAAAGATAGACAGAGTGAGGGAGAAATGAAGAAGAGGGACACGTTTGTTGTGTCTCTCTTGCTGAAGTTGGTTTAAAGGACTCTTCCACAGGTTTCGAAAAAGTTCAATGTAAAGGGTGCCAACAACGAAAGCTGGTCACCTGAAAGACTACACCATTGAGGCTTAAGGATATAATGATCTAACTGACAAGCATGGCAATATCAAAGTCATTTAAGAGCATGATGCATTTGTTTCACCTTTGTATAGTTGAGCGCAGACAAAGAAATAAGCCTGGCTTATTAGACCTAATACCAAAGCACATGTAAATGCTCTAACTATCACCGCATTTAAGTGTGAACTGTAACAACTTGCTCTCACAATTTCAGACCACCCACAGTTAACCCTCTGCATTGAACTTAAGCATCTCTTTAGCTTACCGGTCTATAATTTTCCATCTTGGTATTATCACAATTACCCCATGAGCCAGGAGAGAAGGGAACTCCCCCACCGCTCAAGCCTGCATGTGTGCCACCAGCGGGTTTGCGGTCTGGTTGGATTTGTGAAACATCGTCAGACAGCCGCTTCATCAAGCCTGTCAAACAAGGATGACAAATGCGTCTCCACAACCCCAAGATGCCTGCAATATTTAAAGCTTTTGGAGAATGGCGAAGACGACAGAGAATAGCCTGTCCTGGCAGACGCAAAGTTCAACCTGCGTCAGGCTGTATCATTCTCAAATTGTGAGGAGAGAGTTGGAGTTGAAGCTGACGGCATGTTGACTTAATGATTCTGACAGAGCATATACGGTAACTGTCTCAGCTTTCAACAACCCAGTGAAGTGAAGTCAAAATATATTTACAGAGGTGCTCATCACCTTAAAAAGAGATTTGGTTCCAATGCTGCAAAACAAGCCTCTCTAACTGCTAATGGTTCTATTTTCAATCTTTCAGTAAAGACCTACAATTAAATGAAGATGCTTTCTTCTTGGGGTTCTTGTTTCACCCATAGTTTTTGACTCACACAGAAATATGGACACATCTTTGACTGCAATCTACCAAACCAATATCTTAGAGCTATAGTTTAGCTATCAGGCAATCAAACACGCAGTCATTCTTCTTTCCAGCTGCTACCAAGCATGTAACTATATTGCTTTGCCCGGTGCTCCAAGCCTTGTCAAAGATGACAGAAGATCGTACCTTTTTTCCCAGGGTGTGTGCTTTAATTACAGCATGGCTTCTAGCCTTACCATATCTGTACACATGTCAGCCCAGAGTTCACTGCTCTTTGTGGAAGAGAGAGAAAGAAAAAAAAAAGAAACATATTGTTTTCATCGTTAAGGACGAAATATTGTTATACAGAGTCCTTGCATTCAAAGTCACCCCATCCTTCATTTTTTTTCTCCATCTTTTTTTTTGTGTTTGTGACATGACAAGCTATGGGTGCCGTCATTGCTTCGCTCACTATCACGTTTCGTTAACGGTCACTGTCATTGACACTTTGATATCTAATATTTTAATTGCACTGGAGTCATTCATCTTCCTGTCCCTTGTAACAATAAATGAGTTATGAGTCAGTAAGGTGGTGTGTTTGAGATGTGCAAAATTTACTGCATTCAAGGTACCCCATAAGGAGCTCAGCACTCATAGGAACATGCTATAAATTCTACAGGTAGGACCAATCATGGTGTTACTGTACACCTATTTAAAAATGTTGCTGTAAATATAATTTATATCAACCATAACATTATTAAGTACAGTGCTATTGTTCTCTTGAAATATACCTTATTGTTATATTGTTGTAAGTGAAATAGTTGATTTTCAAAAAAGAGAATCTTAAAACCGAAAAAAAGACATTTATGTAAAAATCTTGTTTCCCTAACACATTATTATTATTATTCTTAACTGAGACAATAATCCTAAAATATTTAATTTAATGTATTATTTTTCATGTTTGATCTTAAAAATATCTAAAAAATTAATACATTTCAAAACATTTAAAAAGACTTTGACACTCAACGCTTAATCAAAACATTTTCTACGAAGCAGAATGGAAAGAACGCTATAGCTACACTATGTTGCTGTTCTTGGGGCCCGTTGCCTTTGTTCGTACCTGTAGCTGCAGGTGGCAGCAAACCCTAAAGGACTGGATAGATTACTTGAAAGATACACACACACACACACACACACACACAACCAATGGCACACACCACTTAGCCCCGTTGAGCTTTTTCTTATTCCACAGGAACACACTTTGACCTTTGGGTATTTGTTACCTGGACAAAGTGACATTGGGAGTCATCCAGTTGCTCGTTGTTTAGCTCGGCTGTCTCTGTTTGTAACGGGGTGTAATAATTAGCAAAGTCTCTGCCTGTGATTTTTAATGTTCCTAATTGGGCTCTGACAGAATTTGTGTTTGTGCTACGAGATCCCACCTGTTTTTCTGAAGTGTTTTTCGATGAAGCGGCACAAGGCTGAGGCAGGTTTGATATTTTTGTACACAGTTTTGCATTTCATTACCGCTGGTGAGGGATGGTGAGCTGTTTATGATTTCAGAGCTGGGGACAGAAGGTTGAAGTATTTTGGCTGCAGGGAAGAGCGTTTTTTTACATTGATTTACCAGACTTTGAGGCTTGCATCTTATTATTTGGACTATTCTTTAACCTCGGCTGCTCAATTGTGTGAGACTGGGGTGTTTATGATCTGCATGGGCTAGGTTTCCAGGGGGACAGAAAGTCACAATATCAGACAACTTTGCAGGTTAGAAAAATGCAAAATGTAGAAAAAAAAAGAAAAAATGCATTAAAAAAGACTGAATTTACTGCTTTCCCAATTCTGTCTGAAATGAAAGTTTAATTTAGCATGTAAAAAGCCACCAAAATGCCAAACTTTTACAGAAAATATAATATGCAAGCAGTGTTCATTTTATTTACTACACATTTATTTTAGTCGATTAATATCTGTAACAGGTTTAGTCGACTAAAATCTCACTGTGGAGATTTCAGCTTCTTTTTTTTTTTACCCATAATATTTCACAATAGTTTCACCCTTTTCTCATAAATGCAAATACATTTAAATGTCTCAGCCCTGTTGCTGCATATCCCAACAATTCACAGCTAAATGTCTTGGGTGCCATAATATGTCAGCTCTGCTGAATAAATACAAGTCTAAATGTCTCAAGGCTGTACATTGTCATTCATACAGAAATAATGTGATTCTTTACTGGAGGTGACCCCACATCTGGCAATACTGTTAACCTCACGGTTATGTGGCTTTGAGGTGAGTGTCGCTTTGTCCTTAAAACCGCCCCACGCACGGATGTCACCTCTAAGGAGTTAATGCACCGTTTGGGTGCAGAGTGGGAAATTTGCTTGGAGCAGGTGTGTGTGTGTGTGTGTGTGTGTGTGTGTGTGTGTGTGTGTGTGTGTGTGTGTGTGTGTGTGTGTGTGTGTGCTTGTGTTAGAGTGTATCATGGAACAGAGCCTGGGTGTTTAACACTGGGAGGAAGGAAAAGAAGAGTTTCACAGATTAGAGGACAAAGCACAGCTATAGACAAAGAACTTTGGTACACCACACTGCACACTTATATAAATACATATCACATTAAAATATATATATTACTGCATACAAGTTTCAATTTTGTACACTTATTCTGTATTTAGAATGCATTCCCTATTTTATTCCACATACAACAAACACCTACAAGCTCTGTCGACAAACACAGTAGAATATTTAATCTTCATACTGTTAAAATGTAAATTATAAAAAAAACAATCATAACATACATACATACATACATACATACTGTATAATGGATTGCTAAAAATTATTTTCACCGCGGGTCTTTCTTTGTTAAAGATCTGATAGGAGAAAAAAATCACGTTTTCCTGTGTAACACAGTTTGTTCCACTCCAATACAACCTGAAGACACTGATTAACCTTTTTTTCACCCAATCTGATTTGCATCTTGTGAACTGGTCAATCAGTATAGAACATAAAATGAACACCACCGAATTTAAGCAGTAAAAGTGTATCAGTGCTGCAGGCAAAAAGTAATGATTGTGCTAAAACAAACCTGTGGTTGTCCACTCTGAGTTTAGTTCTTTCTGTCTAAACACACATTCACTTGAGCCTCTGCTCAGCATAGGGGGACTTGTCAGCACGGAATGATTTCATCTACCATCCATTACTTTTATGTTCTGCTTTACTCCCGAAATGGCCTCTGCATATTCACCACGGGACCTACTTGGTCGTCCTAGGGGAGAGAACAGACACATACACACCTCTGATTGTTTGCTAAGTTGGATTTACAACCAGAGACCATCACCTGTGACTTAGCGCCTCTGAAATTAGTCACAAATAGCATATTAGGGCAGCTAATCAGGCACGCCTGAGCACTTGGCTTTCTTTATGTGGTCATAAAGGAGAGAGTATATGGGTACCCTCGGGCCTTGGGGTGAATAATCATCCTGACCTCCAGTGAACAAAAAGCCACACATGACTGGGGACGGATGGGATGTGTGGGTAGGGGCACTCCCACAAAAAAAAAAAAAAAAAAAAAAATCTTTGATACACACAAGAAAGACAGCTGTGCTGCATCAGGATGTAATTTTTTATTTGGTTTTATGGCTTCTCTGTTTCAGTGCAGGAAACCACATGAGACTAGAATCTAAAAAAAGGACAGTAATTGCTAAGCACACACACAGTGTTTGTCAATGCTTGTTTGCATAAGCCCAATGATCACAGCATATATCAAAACCAGTTTTGGTGAATGGAAAATTAATTATTTTCAATAGTTGCCAATGAATAGCATATTCTATTTGCTTTTAACCTGCAACAGACTGGTAACCTGTCCAGGGTGTACCCAATGTTTGCTTCCTGTGACCTTTGACGGAACGCAGCATGAGGCATAAAAAATGAAGTGAATTGATTTAATTTTTACAAATTGAAAGACAGAAAAAAAAAAAAAAAAACAGAATAATAAATAGGATGCATTTAAGAAAACACTTTATAAATGCATTATATAAGCTGCATGTCCTTTCATCCGTCTTATATTACCTATAGAAAAGTGTGGGAACTGGTCATAATTCCAGTCCACTGCAGTTTTACTGCATAATCAAACAGAAATGCTAAAAAAGCTAACAATTGGAAGAGATGTCTGCAAAAATATTTTCAACATCATTATTTCATACTTCTCTTTAGAACCTTTGACTTTAGTCTCACAGTTTCATCTCATGAGCCAGTGGACTTTTGTCCAACATGGTTAACCCAGACACTGCCAAGAAACCACAGTCCTTCATGAAATAGTAAAACTATCTCCTGCTCTTTGTCTCATGTCTCTTGAATGAACAGAAGAGGGCACAAGGGTTGAGGATTGTAGAAAAGGAAAAAAAAATCATGGAAGAGGAACATAGAGACAGAGGGAGGATGGGAAGGAGAGAGAGAGAGAGAGAGAGAGAGAGAGAGAGAGAGAGAGAGAGGGAAGGAATCAAACTTGGATCTCACACTCTTCGATCCACGATATGGAATTAGCATGTTTTCATACATGAGTGATTGTTATACAGACCAATTCAATATGGTGATTCAGAAAGTGCTTTAACAAAACTCAAATATTCTGCCCTTAATTGACTTGGTGTGGCCTCACTAAATTCTAGTCCTTATTCAAATTGCCTTTGATAAAAATTAGTCACTCTCGTTCGCCCCATGTCCTCGCCCTCTCCTTCGCGAGCTCTCTTCTGCCATTCTATCTCCTTTGTGATTTATCAATGAGGGGAAGAATTTGAAATTTCAATCATAGACTTGTTAAATATTGATGGGCTTTCTAAGTTGTTAATGAGGTCTCAGCAAGGATGGGGAAATCGGCCCTTCAGCTTCATCCAAAGGGATCTAACTAGGTCAATAGGTCAGTGTACTCAACTTCTCTGAGTTTGTTTAACGTCCATTCCTTCTAACATTACCTCCTCTTGAACATTACCATACTTACAAAAAGCTAGAAGACCCTATAATTATGCTTTATGTAGAGCAGCCTTTATTCACTGTTCAAGATGTGTCATTTATAATGAGTGCACCGGTGTGTGATTATATCCTAATCTGGATCATGCAGACCCTGAGAGTGTGAGGACTGATCAGACCTGAAAGGGATTTGCACCTTCAGGCCACCGTAGTTTCAGACTAAACTCATATGGTTCAATCTGCCAAATCTCTGCTGTCAAAACCGCTGCTGCTGGCTCAGTAAAGAAACTTCAAGAACTGATCATTTATTCTACACAATTGTTTATTTAGTTATATACAGAGTTTTCCCAATAAACTATTTGTTGGATGTGTCTCGTTTTGTTGCCTAAAGATAGGCTACTTAACATTCGTATTCCAACAACAATGGATTGCCCATATCATCACAATTTTGGACTGTTCATACATTTGGACCTACTGTATCATTATTAATGTGGGTAGAGAACTCTTACAAGCCTTTAATGTGTGAATAATCATGGTACCATAATTAACACCACTGATCAGATAACTGGCAAAGAGGATATTTGGTGCTTGGCAGAGGTTTGCGCTGTTTAGGTTTCTTGAATATTTCCCTGCTCTGTCACTGTGTATAATTTTGGTTAATAAAATGTACTTTAAATCAGCATTTTTTTCCAATACAGACCGTAGATGTAAGATATAAGAACAATAGAAGACTTGTTGGTGGGCCGCTGGGTCGGGCTATGAGAAAGAGAAAAAGAAAGGGGGAATAAACATACCTGTCATGTATCCCGTTTTGGCTGGGAAACCCCCGTATTTTACCCCTCTTTCCCACCATCGTCCCATATTAGTATTTTCCTGTAAATATCCCATATTTTAATGTAATAATAATTAAAAAATAAATAAATAAAAACATTCCTCTGCCTCTCTAAACTGAACGCTGTCAGCCTTGCAAGAACTGCCACTTGAAATGGCCTGGGTAAAACTATAATATTGCATATATCGATATACCTGTATATCATATTTTGTATAAACATACATGTTTTAGGAGTCGCTGCTTTTACTTCTCAGAACAGCATGTGAAGCTCAGTTAGATGGATTAATGAGTGAGTTCTAACCCAGACCTTCCCCATAACAAGCCACACTACAGAACTCACTCACACATGCTGTCCCTTACAGGAGAAAAAGCCAAAAGTGGCACACATTGTGCAGCAGTTTGTTAATAAATGAGCTTGTGTGGCATTTTACATCAGCACATTTAACCCAGAATTGTCTTTCTGGTCAGACTATATTTGAAAAAAAATCATCTGGATTTATATCGTATTTCACCATTTTGAGAAAATATATTGAGATATGAGTTTTGGTCGATATCGCCCAGCCCTAGTAGGAATGTTCACTCAAATGTTATTGTATCAATGACCTGTTTGCATTAAAACCACTACATGCTGTAAAATGACTTTACTGCTGTAATTATTTTACTGTAGGCTACTTAAGGGTTCATGTGATTGTGGTCCAAAGCAACATCAAATGCAGTTTTTTTCATCAAGGGACATGAAACGTGTGTTGCCGGCTAGCTGGCCGGCTCCCCACACCACACATGAAGTGGGCCGGTCTGTCAATGGCTCCCGGGCCACTTCCCCCCCACAGTCCGCCCCTGTCTGCTGGTGCCTATATCTACGTCTCAAAGGGCGCCCACCCTGGACAGGGTTCCAGTCCAAGGGCAAACATAAGGTGAGTTTCCATTACAGAATTTCGCAAAATAAAAGCGATATTTCTAAATGGCAACAAAGTATAACTGAGCTTTCCATTGAAGGTTGTTTTGGGCAGGAGCCTCGTAACTCCCGTGAAATCTCACCCCACCAGACTTCACTGCAGGAAGACGAACGCTCCAAATCTCTTCATAAAACTCTGTATTCCTTCGTTGTTTGCTGTCTAATGTGGAAGTAATAATTTTTAAGTAAAATGCTAAGAAATATCTCGGTCTCCTCTTCCCAGGCACGTCATGTCATGTGTATTTACTGAAAAAAAGTGTTTCCATAGCGCTTTTGAGATGCAATTCAATATTGAAACCTCTGGAATACCTCCCAATGAAGGCGATATTTGAGTGTTTTTTTTTCTCAAAATTCAGGTGTTTCCATTATTCAGATTTTGCGCATTTCCAAAGGTAATGGAAACACAGCTATAGATGGACAGGCTGCAATTAACCTAACATACAGTTTTTGGATGGTGAGACCAGATTACCTTGAGAAAACCCATGCAAACACAGGGAGAACATAGAAACTTCACACAGATAAGACCTACTGTAAATGTCCACCCAAGAGTTTGAACCCTTCTTTCTGTGAAACAGACGTGCTGCATCGTGCTGTCCACAACAACTCATATTTCCTTTCTTTACTAAAACCAAGCACATTGATGACAATGCAATAAAAAAATAAAAAAATAAAGCATTCGGGGGTTTTCTCTACTTCTGCACTTAGTTCGGCCTGTGGTTTGATCAAGACAGAATAAGCTTGTGACTTTTCAATTCCAGCCATAATTTGTTTCGATATTAAATCTCCTGGAAAGAGCAAGTGATGGAATTTTTCCTCTCCGTGGCTGAGGCTGTGGGGAAGCTGACTATGTCCTATAATAGGTTATCACCAACTATATCTTTTGCAAAATAGAAATCCAACACATGTACATCTGTGGCCTAGTGTCAGAGCCTTAAATATACATCAGAAATGCATTACATTTGCTGATTGCTATTCCCTCCAACAGCGTGTCAAGCTCCAAATTTATTTTTGTTTCCTGGCTTCCCGATTACTTTGAATTGCCAGTGGCTGCTCTTGTCATTGACAGCTTTGAAAGAAGTGACAACATTAAATTTATTTTCTGAGTGCATATGTGTGTGTGTGTGTGTGTGTGTGTGTGTATGTCTGCCTGTGTGTGTGTGCATGGGAGCAGACAATGTACCTGTGTTTGCCTTTAGATTGTTTGAGGTTTATTGTTGAAAAGCAAACCCTTTTGATATTGTATGTAATTTACTGAAACCACGTATAGAAACGGCAGTACTGCTGAAACAGTGATCAGCTCATGGAGCAGCGTTGCTTTTCAGGGGAAATGTAGCTGACACAAAGTAAAAGCTCTATTCAATTGTGTTTGTAAAGAAATACTCTTGTTCAATTCAACATACCTCTGAGCAAAAAATATACTTTAGTCATATGTCATTTTCCAGTGCTCTCAGTTATTAATTACCGGTAATTATTAATTAATTGTTTTTTTTTTTTTTTTTTGCTGAAACACTGTGTAGTGGGTCATGGCAATTAGAATAGAACGTATAAGCAAATCCCTTCCAGTAATTGTATTGCGCTGAACAACAACAAAGGTTCAGCATTTGTTCAAAGTCAAACCAAGTTGTAGCCACTGCTAGATCAGTGCAAAACTAGATATCCGCTAGGTGTGAGCCAAAATACAAAGTCATAACAACATGATCAAGCATGATATTCCTGTTATTAACCAGCTAACAGCAGAACATGTATTTAGCTAAAGCATTGTCAAACGAGCTGTTAAGGGTCAAACTGTGTGCAGTGCAGGAAACATGTTCAAAAGGAAATAATAATAATAAATCACCTTTTGTAGGTGCTACGGAAGTAGCGGAGGATGTACTATGGGGCTTTGCGCCATAGACATATATACGTAGACGCCGCATCAACTGCTGCGCATCTACGTATATTATGTCTATGCGCTGCTTGCTTACAAGGAACCAACGAAGAAGAAAAGGCCTACGTCACATCCTGTTTTGAATCAAACTTTTTTGTTCAAAATACAGTGTTATCGAGCACAAGCGGAAGTCGTCTATGGACAAGCATTTTGCTTCTGCAAAGCACGTCAAGAGAATGCAAGCCAGTGCCCTACCCTGTGTGGGAGAACAAACAGGAAGCACACAATATCATTACATAAAGTATGTTAATTCATGCTTTGTATTAATTAACTAAAGAAATAACTAAAGAAACATGTCTTCATGACAAGTTCATGTTATGCACTTAAAGATTCCTAAAGTTATTTATTGTTTAATGACTGATGATCATTTTGATTAAAAACTGGGGCAGATTGACGGAAGCGAGGCTGCCATACAGCGCCATCGGCCTCTCCGACCAGCACCAACACTAACTCACACACCACATTCATACGAGACAATGTGGGTGAAGTGTCTTGCTTAAGGACACAATGACAGATACCACTAGAGCGACTGCCATCCCACTGTGGCACCTGCAATTCTTAGGCCTTATCTTCCCATAATGCATCATTATTTAAGGTGGCAAAAAGCGGTACTAACTACCCTCAAATGAACCACGGATTCCTGAAAAAAAAGAGAAGAAAATTGTGAATTACGAGCATTAAAATTATAATTGTTGGTAATAAGACTTAACTTTGACATCTATTATTTCTAGACAAAGTGAAACACTACTCCTTAAAACAGGTCAATGCACTTGATTACAACATTATATGTTATATGTATTTATGATAATCATCTGGTTTAGATAGTACTTGAATGCTGGCAGATTCCCTGTCCTACCCACATGGTAATTACCGAAAATAGACAGGTTTTTGGGAGAATGACATTGCAGGTACTTAAAAATATTTTGGAAGTAAGTTCACATCTAAATGTGACAACACTTGATGATTTATTATAATAGGTTTAAGATGTGTGTACAGTTAAACAAAGCATTTTTGAGGGATGACCATTCATTTCTGCTATATATAGATATTCTGTAAAGAAAGTTGGCCGTGGTAATTTAGTTTAAATTAACAACCAAGAATTCTTCTCTGTTGTTGTGCAAAAGAAAAGAAAACCTCAATGGAAGAACCATCTTAATGAGAAGCCCATTTAAAGAGAAACACAAGGTTATTGACCTTTCTCCAGGCGGCATGGAGTGAGCACTTTCAGATGTTACTGTCCATAAATTTCAGCCGTCGACGTGTTTCCCTATTTCATCAGCGTCCAGCTTGACATGCCCTTCGGATTGATGTTCCCCCTGCCCATTTGTCTGTTTTACACTCCTTAGTGTCTTTGTGGTCTGCTAAACCTGCACCTCTTTGCCGTGATTGGGTATTGACAACAAATCAAAGGGGATAATATATGGTGATGTTTGCCAGAATCCCAACAAGACAAGATAGTCGTACTGCCGGCCGCCTGGTTTACATGTGTTCTCTGTGAATATCAGAGAGACTGAATATCGATTGTGGAGCTGACAAAGAGTCATTTTTCTTCCAGTGGCCAATACCTAGTCTAGTTAAAAGTGTGACAATAAAGAGCACCAGGCGCAGTGAGTATAGAATGAAGCCATACTTGACATGCAATGAAAGCTCCCCTTCAGTGGAAAGGGCTCTTCATACCTTAAGTAATAGACTGGGAGAGCAGTTATTGCTTAGCCCTCAGAATTCCTTTGCTTACGAGGTAATGTTTATATCAGAAAAGTTTGTTTTTTGCCCCTCTGGCTTACTCAATAAATGAACATAACAGCAGCTCTTTTCTCTCTCCCTCTCTGTCACACACACTCACTCTCACACACTCACCAAGCATCTTTGAAATGGGTTTTGTATTGATTTTTGTAACTACCCTGTTAGATGACGTTGTGCCTTAGCGTGTCAATTCTAGATGGCCCTGCCCCAAGCAGGTCATTGAGGTGCTAACTGTCATTTGGAGGGACAGAAAAGCAATCATAGCTTTTTCATTACTTACTGTTTTCCCTCCCTCCCGCCCCACGTTTTCACTCTCTTTTACCCACAGTAGTGGGATCGCTTGACATATTATGGCTTCTGTGATTTAACTGCACTCCTAAATTAAGTGCTGGAATATCAAGTTGTAGCTTTGGAAAAATAAACTCTGTGTCAAGAGATCAAATACCCCGGAGGTCAAAACCATGAACTTGTGGTGGTGCACTCATCAGTTTCAAACTTGTATAGGCTTGTTCTGTTTTTTGATACACAGAAGGAGAAAGCTCAATTAGGGTTTGTGTATGGTGGTTTTATACGGTACAACACAGTATTTACTTGGCAATTTGTCGTTTTCCTTTCAACGATAATTATTGGACTTTTGATGGTAAAAAGGTTGATGTTGTTTTACTCTGGTAACGTGTAACTTCAGGCAGCTGAAACAATATGTTTAAGAATTATTTATTTTTCTTTTTAATTTTGAATGTAATCCCTTTACAATATACAATTAACACCTCACAGTTTTTGTGATACTTTCATAAGGCATTCATTCCTGTATGAAATACATTTTGTCTATTTACCTTGTATTTTTGATTACATTAACATTTTAAAGGGATACGCAACTAAACAGATACCAAAAGTTTGCTAAATATGTTATTTGACTACAATCGATGTTAATTCAGTGTCATTAAACACAACTTTAACACAATTTCCATTGCTAAATGAAACTAAAGTTCCATAAAATTATAATCAGCAGACTAAAACAAAGATTAAATTAGGGGACTGTCAGGGTCTGTTTTTAGCCCTTTGGAGCTCTCCTTCTGTTCTTTTCAGTAAGTTTATTTTCTTGGTTCTAGTTTTGATTCATTTGTTAACTCTTGTGTATTTGTGTTCCCAAGTACTCCTCGTGTGGTTTGGGTTGTGAGTGATTATCTCCCTCCTGTTTGGCACCCAGGTGTAGCCCATTCCCAATCAAGCCTCCCTCACTATTCAGCTGAGAGTTTGGACACAGAATGGTTGCTGTTTCATTGTCGATTCACGTCTTTGCTCCTGTTCCCGCCCCTTGCATTTCTCCTTGTCTCCAGTGATTTATTTTTATACTTTATGACGTTTGATTTTTGGGATTAAAGTGACTGGTTACTTGCACTATTCCTGCCTTGACTGCATCTGGGTCCTCCAACATCTTACATCCTCTGACACGGAATAAGTGTTGTGCAAAATTGTGCAAAAAGTTTCAACTAGGCTTTTTAAAATGACTAGAAATGGTCTTATTTTGAAATACATTGATAGATATTTTCATGAAGGCCTGTACCTAAGTACTTGTACAAGTATTTCAGGGCTGCCCACACATTTTCAACTTCCCGCGTGATGTCACACCATTTGGAGCAGCCATTTTGACAGGTAGTCGCTATCATGCCGGAGCATTGTTGTGCTGTTGGATGCTATCGGATTTGTGATCCTACTAAAGGAATATCTATGATGAATATCTATTTCTCTGTGAGTTGGGGATTTAATGTTATAAATTCACTGTTACCACGGAAATCCGCAATGTTGGTGTGCAGTATCAAACATTCAACGTAACGTTAGCTTGTCGTTAGCCGGACACATCAGACTCCCAATTTTCCAATTTTTTACATTCATTTTTTTAAAATTTAAATCAATTGTTAATCAAATGTTTAGCTGTCACCATTTTTTGATAAAAATGTTGTGCATTTTGTCAAGGTTCTAACAGTGTATGGTGACATTTTTTTTTTGTCGCAGTGAAAAAAACTACCAACATTAGCAAGAAACAGAATAGAGAATAGAGAAGAGAGCCGTGGAACTGCTCAGTTAGCTACAGAGTCACTGCTGGTAAGTCAGTGTATGTTTTGTTCATTTAATTTTCCGTTCAGAAAAGGACATTTAAAAACAAAATACGAGTGATTATTTGATTTCTGTTTTTTAAATTCAAGGTATTATTCTTAACCAGGGTCAAAAAGGGATGAACAAAATTAAGAATTGGTTGATTTTCCATTTTTGATTCGAAAACCAAAAGTCCTTTATCGTCCTCTGTAATTAGCTTTTTCGGATGATAAACAGTGTGACGACATGACGTTCTGCTCAGTCGTTGACCGTCAAAATGTCTCACGCTCAGCCTGGGGTCACGTGACTGGGAGGTCCCTATAGCATTGCAGACAAGCATTGGCAAATATAGAGCGTTGTCTAATGTTATTTATTAAACAATAGAAAAAAGATGTATTACAGCTTGGCATTGTGGGAAAATGGATGTTTTAGCCAATAGATGTAATGGTGCCATTCATTAGTTTTGTTTGTTTTTCTAATGTTTTGTGGTTTTAGAAAAGGCAGTCATTAGAGAAAAGCAGAATGTGATTTAAATTAACTTATCTAACTTGTCTTCTTCAATGTCAAATCCCCCCTCTGAACTCTAAGGAAATTTTATCGTTCAGTAGGGTTTAAATGTTTTGTTTGTTTTTTACTTGCCTCATATAATTCCTTCTTGCACTTGTGTTTCTCGGCCTTGTGTCCGATGTCAAACAATGCAGACCCTTCATTGGTTTCTGTCACACATAAAATGAATTACCGTAATAACACCATTATGACTGCAAAGAGCAACATTGTAGCTTTCAGAATCTTATCAGATATGGCAAATATTGGTGAGTTACAGTATTTTAAAATGCGCTTGCTCATATGTGTTGCTATAGTTCTATGGATCTCAGGACGTGAAAAGTGAACATTTCAAGATATAACTTGACGTTTGGTCACCATTGAAATACCAGATTTTTTTAGACGGCTCATTACAACACTGATACACTGTTTTGAAGGTAATATTTGCAGGTGTGGTGGGTTTGGTGGGAAAAAGGTAACAAGTATCTGACAGTGTTTATTAGGATTTTTTCTGTCCTTTAAATGCTTCATCTCCCATTAGCATTAAAATACTTAAAATGAATGGTTATTTTTTCACAAATCCTGCTCCATGTTCCTTTAAATGCTAATGTCCTTTTAATTGTTGAACGTGCAAGTCATTATTTCCTTATGAACACACAGTACAACAGTGTAGTAGGATGATTTATGCAGTAACCCAAAAAGGATAAGGGAATAGTAGTGTTTTGCCTGCTAGAATGCTGAGGGCTCTCATTTGGATTTAATCAATGAGCCTGCTCAATGCCACAGCCTTGCAATGACTCTTATCTTTAAAGGTGACATCACCGGTTCCTTCAGTTACTGTAAGAGCTCGGGAAACTGGCCAGAGAAAATGTACACATTTACGTGTCATTCATTTTCTTCAGCAGAAAAGTTCATTTACCTTGAGTGTAAACCATAAAATACATTCACATTTTTCAATCGAGGCAATTCCTGGAAATTTATTGCAGTCATTCATCCTTCTGGTTATAAACAAATATAATACTTGAACCCCTTTGACAAATGTCTCACTTAATTCTAATTTCAAGACTGAAAAAAAGAGGTAAAAGCAAGGCAAAAGAACTCACTGACTTCACTGTCTTCCTTATTGCATGGGTCACCTTTTGCTCAGCATAATGCTGGTAACGGCTTTGCAGAATCACACAGTGTTAGGGATGTGGAACAAAGAGTTTATAGCAGGAGGCATCACTCCCCCACACCCACTTTTCTCCAAGGCATTGTCTAAATATTGTTCTTGTTACACATTAAATGGCAGTGATATTGCACGCCCAGATTTATACTTCAGTTAACTGTTAGGCATCAGGTTGGCCCTTACATCATATGCTCAATGTGACCCCATTACTCTCCATCAACTGATTAATCTCGACATCCTAGGTTCCTGGGTTGTGGCCCTGCATACACCCCTGCATGCCTTCCAAAAGTTGGCAAATGGCTGCTTGCCATCCACTACACCACCACATTGTACTATAAACATGCACAAACACAGGGAACTGTCAGGCTTTTCCATTCATACACAGGTTTTACACACGACTGTGTGCATACAAACTAAGTTTACAGCAGGTGTCTGTAGGAATTTGCACTAGACGAACACACACTCTGATTCACATGTATGTATATATAGACATTCACGTGCTTACCACCCTGCTTGTCTATTGTGACGCTGGAGGATTGTGCTACGTTCCACTGAAGGTGTTATGGGCTGTTATCAGCAAGACCATTCCATGGATGGCTGCCCTAATTGAGAATAATGAGGGTCACATTGAACATATGGTCGCTGGTGTGTCCCCTCTCCCCCTTCTCTCTCCCTCTCTCCTTCTCTCGTCTTTCCTTTCTCTCCCTAACTCTCCAGGACAAAAGGTTCAGTCTGATTTTAGCTCAGGCAATACAAAGATCTGTGTGGCTAAGTTAGAAAAAGAAAGGGCATCTGTAAAGATGGTATCGCTGAACACCATGGAGCTAATTATATAGCTAAATGCTAATTCCAGCAAATGTTGGTTCTGGAGACATTAAGCTGCTTTGTTTGATATGTGAATGCTTTTTAGCTTCGTATTTCTACAGAGGGTTCTTTTTGTTATTGAGTCTTTAAAACCAGTTATTTGGCAGCCCAACACCTCTCAGAAGGATTGTAGAAAACATGTTGAAAATGTTTTGTGTTTTATAATAGAATGATTGACAATTTTTGCTTCCCTAACATATAAAGTGGCAAGAACAAAATTATTTATTTAGTGTAGAGCAGTGGTTCCCAAACGGGTATGTGTACCCCTAGGCCTGGGAGCACATAGGAGGGGGTACAATTAATTTAAATATAATTGGGAAATTATCCTATTTTCATTTTAGGGTATTTTTTGGACAAAATCTCCACAAACTAACAGTATTATTGCTCAATAAAATACTATATTTTATTGTATTTTTTTTAAAAACAGGATTATTTAATTTTGTAGATGCCATTTTATCACACTGCTGACAATAGGAGACAACGTTTATCTACATTTTATAAAGGAGACTGTATTTACTTACTATTGAAGTAATCACATAAAAGTTCCATTTTATATATATATATATACTGTATTTTTAAATAAATTCTCTTAGTTAACCTAAGCCTTAGGTTAACAAAGGAACCAATGTTGGAGACACAGTTAGGGGTTTCGAAGACGTCGCTGTTCCACATATGATAAAGCATATTAAATTATGGAGATGGTACTTAAGAGGGGGCATATAATTTGACAAAAATGCAAAAAGGGTAGACGGGACAAAAAAGATTGGAAACCACTGGTGTAGAGTAAAACCAAGCCTGGTATGTATTGTAAAGTTAAGCCAGAGTAGTTATATGATAGTGTTGAATTGTAGAATAGATTATAGAGTAGCATGCCACTATCATGTCATGTCTTATGTTATTCAATACATCTGCTCAGGGGATAGCGATATAAACAGTTCAATCCGAACAACTTGTGTAGCACGGTAACATTTATGTCCCAAGCTGCAAACACTTCATCAATTCAGTCTCGCGTTGAAACAGAAATCCGGGAGATGTCTCTGGTAGTAACACTACAGCAACTGTAGCAAATTAATTTACAGAGACATATCTCATGCTTTCTTTACAGTGTTAAAATTGTGCTGCAGCCAGACTTAACATAGCAGCACCAAATAGGATGATCTGATTAACATTAACTAATATACCAAACAAAGGCCTGCTTGTTTGAGTGACACATCCATGTTGTAACGTCATATCCATGAAGTCCCTTTGCACGGAATACTGTGTGTCTCTGTTTACATAGGAAACATGCTGATTGGATTTGGGTGAGCTGGTGAAGACACTTTATGAGCTCACTGCCAAACTATGAATTGATTTGGTAGCATCTCAGTTTCTTGGGTAATAACCTTAGGAGGTTGGATTTATGACTATCTGTGACCCACTGGCATTGTCACTACATTGCACAGCCCCTGGACGCAGGCTCAGGTATCTGGTTTCATGTAGAAACAGGTGTAGTCTCAACTTCTGATGATGTGTGTAGGGTATGTGTTTAAGGCACAGGCATAAATGCATTTATGTACTTGCATAGTAGATTGTAAAAGTATATAGTTTCTGCATGGACATACACGGTATGTGCAGCATATGTGTGTATGACATGAAAATATGCTTTTATTTTGGACCAAGACAGATATACGATTGACATATGTACACCACATGTGTTGTGTGTATATATAGATTGCAAAAATGTAAAAGTATAAACTCCCTAAAGTAAAAGTAAAAAAAAAAAAAAAACATTATTATTATTTTCCAATTATTTTCTTTAGCAGATTACAAAATCAAGATATTATTTGCCGTACTTTTCTTGAGGGGGTGATTACCTGTATATACTGTATGTTTACCAAACTATGGATTGGAATAAAAAATGTCCAGCTATTTGGTGAATTTAATTTGTATGTACTGTTTAAGTTCAGTTGCAAACATTGAAATCACAATCTGCTACCCAGTAATGGCTGGGGAAAGGCAACTTTAGGCAAAACAAGACAGCAGTCGTCAGCGTATAAAGGTAGATTTCAAATGGCTGTCAGAAATTTAGTTATTAAGAAAAAAATACACATATTGCATCTGAACAGCATGGAGATGTTGGTAATTTGTTTTTAATAATGATTTATTAAAAAACTGATGTTTAAAAATACCATTTGAAAATGCATTTAGAATTAATGTGCATAAATAATCCCATTTACAGTCAAACGTTTTGATTCACTTTAGGCTTGGTTTTTGATCAATTAAAACCTGTGTGGATCGTTTGTGTAGGATGTGCTGTCTGAAGATGTGCTGTTGAAAGTTTGGTGACAATTGAGCAAAAAATGTGGGAGGAGGTCGGTTTAATAACATTTACAGTTTGATAAAACAACAACAAAGAAACATTGATGGACTTCATGATTTTCAATAGGTTTAAATGTACTAAAGTTTATTTGGTACTGGGGGTTTTTTTGGTGAAAGTTGCAAATCTGTAGCACATCGGGTTGATTTTTTGTGATTGTGATTTTGTGATTGTTCGCACATGGTGGGAAGTATGATTTCCTGGGAGAAAGAAAGAAAGAAAGAAAGAAAGAAAGAAAGAAAGTGTAAGAAAACAATGGGATCCCAGCTGCTAAAAAATGGATGTATGGGGAATATAAAATCTCCTTAACTCCATGTTTTTTTAGGTTTGTTATCAGTAGTTCATAAATATAAGAATGTTGCTAATCTGGGAAAGTCAGTAAGATTCATTTGAAGTTTGAGCAACAAAAGTTTGAGCCACTGATCTGAAGAAACACTATCAACCATAAAACCTCAATGTCGAAAGATAAATGTAGCCAGTCAATAGAAAAATATTGCTATTCTACATCAGAGCTGAATTGAGAAAATATTGTCTTCATTTGTTTGACCATGGAAATATAAATGTCCACACCGCCCCCACGATCGCTATGGGAGCCAGCCGCTGACATTTCTCTACTTTAAAAACACAATGAAATCTGAATATTGCCTTGAATGAGCTGATGCCCGTGGGGAAATAATCTTGGCCCTCGATAGTCTCTAATTGAATTGTCTTTTACTAAATAGAGTTTGCTCTAATGCATACTCTCATCGGAGGATCTGACAGCCGGTGCTGCTTCTCATATCTGCCTAAAAGAGCCCCTAGATCCAAGGACCTATTAACCGTATTACCCAAACCAATATCCCTGCCTAAACCCATTACCCTGAACCTATTGTGTATTTTTGTCACTACATCTTCGCTCAAAATCCGAATCAGCCTGTGATGGATGCTTAACAAGACTACACTTTTATCACATATTCTGCTGACCTTCAACAAATTGCTTTGCAAGTTTTCTCCCAAGATGAATGTGACAGTGCTGCTTTCTTTAGCGTAAGATCCAGAGGCTCGTGGGGAGGGGACTGTTTTAGTTTCTCCACGCATGCAACCCTAACCTTCGCTTGAACCCAAGCCATTCGTCAGGTGCTTTTTCCTGTTCATTTCATGCTATGCCTTATAGCTCTGCAAATGGAAAATTGTACAGATAGTTTGGTCAATTATCCAAAGTTTAAATTAAACAAATGTCCAACTACTCCCTCAAGAAGAATTGAGGTTCTCCAGGCTGAGCTTGACAAAGAACAGGGTAAATACCTGTATTGTTGTTTCTGGATAAGGCATGACACTTCATAGAAAGTTCATAGAAAAGATTAATCTTTTCAATGTGCAGGCCTTCTTTCACCACTATGCACACACATTAGCCAGAGTCTCTCCAAAGGAGTGAATCACTTTGACCTGGAAACCTTTTTGACAGTATATGTAATTGTATTTTCCATGTTAGAGGCAAAGCTGATCAGAGTTTTTGTTGCATGTGTGGCAGCTTAACTGTCAAGCTTTATACTGTGATGCGCTTCAGTGTAGGTACAGACAGTAAATCATTCTCTTAAGTGTAAACTTGCTAAACTGTGTTTCTTACATTTCTTAGAGCAATGTAGACAGTAGTCTTTCATCCACATCGAGTAGGTTTTTTGCAGAACTGGCGTTTCGTAAGTATCTCTACCTTAGTTAGCTTTGGAGAGCTTTTCCCTTGCTTTATCAGTGAGGACCTCTGTCTTATCATGACTAATGCTGGAAATTCCTCTCTGAGATAAGTAAAGAAGCTTAGGATTACCCTCTTGACTGAACATTGGAAAGAGAGGGAGAGATGCTGTATGTGCTACGTGTTTGTCTCTCTCTCTGTGTGTGTGGGTGTGCGTGCTAAGGAAGGAAGAACAGTGTGTCTGAAGACAGGAGAGGAACAGAACTGAGCAAGGGGTTCAGCTGGCTCCTCTGTATATTTTCTTAGTCTTGAGGCAACCTCACCATTAGTGTCAGAGTCTCAGATTATCCGACCAATGGAACAGGGATAAGTGGATTGATGAGGTGCTTCCATAGTCCCCGGCTGCTACAATGGAAAGGGGCTACACTCTCCTGAAACAGCTATTTTCCTCAAGGAAGGGCAAAAATAATGAGCTACTTAACCAGACCATTCAGCTCGTTTCTGTCATATTACAGCTGGCTTGTTTGTTTATCCCAGACAGATCTATATTTCACATTTTTTAATTGAATTACTTTGATACAGACTAAAAGCCCTCAGCTTAATTACATGCCAATTACAATGAAGACCTACTTAGAATAAATATGAATATAATGCAGCAATTTATTGCTTTAAATACTTGTGCTTAGCTCCCTTGACACCCATTGATTAATAATTGTTCTTACAAGCTTATGGGAATAATTAGGGTAAGCAATACATATCTTCACTTGAAAGTTAAAATGCCATTCATCAGAGAGAGTTCATATTCCTAACCTCTGCAGCTCTGAATCAACAAGTAAATTAAATAGATATTTCCCAAGATTATTAATGCTCATGT